>NC_040881.3:14676412-15011412 GCF_900634795.4 Betta splendens
TCTCACTTCTGTTTTTCATTGATTGGCTGTGGTTTGAAACCCGTGCTTCACTTCTTCCCTGCGTTGGCTTTAAGGAAGAGCTGAACAAGTTTTGTCAACACACTGGCAGGTAACCAGCATTAACACCAGTTACTTCCTCCATCAGGGCTTCAGTGTTCAGTGCGTAACTAACCTGCTGGCGTTGTTTTATATTCAGCCACTTAAGAACTGGCAAAAGGAAATCTGAGGTTGATTATTTCTAATTTAGAGGCCGAGCGGCTTCGTTAACCCTTTGTAGGCACCAGTGAGGGGATCTCCATCTTCAGTGTACAGTAGACCTAAGACACAGACACACAACATCCACGCAGACATACAAACATTAACCCACGGTGGGACCCTCCCCTAATCGGCCAGAGACGGGAGGAAGGGAGAAAAAGGCGGAATTAAAAACACATTCCTCTTCCCGTAAGACCGGGAGAAGGAGCGGTGAGTCACGGCAGCAGTTTGCAGCGGGTCCTTTTTAGCCCCAGACGTGTCGTCTACACGTGGAGCGTTGAGCCTGGGCTGATGGAGCCGTCTCTGCCTTTTCATCCCAGCTCTGGTGCTAATAAAGCCACTCATCCTCCGGTGGTGGCATGCGGCAGCTTTCCTCAAGGGATCACATACATTCAGCATCGTTTATTCATTTACTGCTTCATGGACGTCAACGCGGATGACAAATGTCCTTCTTTTTTGTCGCGCTCCCTCTTGATGGTCGGAGGTTTCCACGATCTAACGCACACACAACCACTAGGTTACACATGTGGCCGCACATGAAGGACACTCATGGAGGAAAGCCTCATGGTTAGCCTTGGCCCAGCGCCTGCGATCAACCTCCAGTCTGATTTTCCCCACAGAGCTGCCAGGAAAAGCTCTGACTGGGAAGTCGAGGGAATAAATCCTCCGTCTCTCATGCTTTTCATCTTTCCACCTCCGCCCCTCCATCCAGACAGTGCCCCCCCCCCCCCAAAAAAAAATCCAGACTCAAACCCCTGAAATGATGCTGCTTTTCCATTCGGTTCACAGGCAGCGTCCTGAGTCACAGACGGCGAGTGAGGCTCCAATCACACACACGCTGACAGCTTAATTGACTCCACTGAGGAGGAGCTCTTTGTATCTGCTCTCCATCAGACGCCCTGCGCGCTTCAGGTGGACCAGCCACCACTCGACTCTGTTCACACCCGACAGGCGGCGAATCACGTGACGCAAACCAGCGGGTTCCTGTTGTTGCTGCTGCCGATAACTTATCTTCTGAACACAATTACACATATAACACTAAGAAGAAATGTTTGATTTCTTCTTCTTAGCTTTAGGTGTTTAATTGTGTCTTTTTGCATTCAAACTATTACGATAGAATCTTTCAAACCAGTATAAAAGGCACAGTTTAGCCGTCAGATTCCAGTTTAAATCCAGGACACAGTTGCCGCCCACAGCACAAAGATATGCAGTTACAGCTGAACGTGTTAAGAAATTGCCTGTAAGTGTGACTGTGTTACAGGAAGTGACACACAGTAGCAGAATGTGGATCCGAGCGGTCAACTGGACACCTGGAGGACCCGCGTGCAGAGAGAGGCTGGTCTGTCCACATGTGTTCAGGTGGACAGACAGACAGACAGACAGACAGACAGACAGACAGACAGACACGCACGCACGCACGCACGCACGCACGCACGCACAGACAGACAGACAGACAGACAGACAGACAGACAGACAGACAGACAGACAGACAGACAGACAGACAGACAGACAGACAGACAGACAGGTCTCCTTCAACTCCTGCTGACCTTTAACGGTGGTCAAGGTGCCGGACGAATATCAGGGAAATAACACAATTTTCAAAGAACGTTAACTTAACAACTAACAAAATCCTGTCTTGGATGCAGTCATGGGCTTGAGTCATCGGACTGTGTTCAGGTCTGGGCAGCTCCACGGGACAAATAAACACGCACGCGGACGCATGGTAATGTGCACACGCGCACGTAAA
Source organism: Betta splendens (assembly GCF_900634795.4). Taxonomy (NCBI): domain Eukaryota; kingdom Metazoa; phylum Chordata; class Actinopteri; order Anabantiformes; family Osphronemidae; genus Betta; species Betta splendens. The sequence continues at coordinate 14,678,415 of NC_040881.3, forward strand.
AGGCCTCTGCGGAGCACGCACACGGCCGCGCATCCACTCCGTCTCCCTCGCTGCCCCGGCTGTGCACCCGAGGGGACGGCAGTGACTCAGGACGAGTCATACGCGCACACACACGTCGCAAACTCGCACACGACACGCAAATGTCTCGCAAAACATGCCAAACTGTGGTGAACTTTTATTGGCGGCAGTCCGCGCTGGGCTTTTGTTGCGTTTGGGGCACAAGCGAAGGAAGCGGGACACGGACCGAGCTCGCTGACCCGACCCGCTGCTGTGACCTTGTGATCCAGCGTCACGTGTGCTCAGACTTCACTCCTTTTCGTATCAGCTGCCGTTTTTACCTCGCTGAGCTGGAAACGAATCAATCACGTGTAACTGATACAATGATTAGAAGCCACGAAGCTGAAGTTTATGTTTATCTGAGGTGAACATTCCTAAATATCTTTGATGCTGGATTAGGGATTAGTCTCTAAATACACCTATTGACAGAATTAATCCAGATTAGGTGATGCATCTCAAAACATGCCAAAAGTCATTCACTGCAGGAAATTGGAGCAACTGACACCTTTATTTATTAGCAAGGATAACTCTAAGAGAGGGAGATTTGTGTCACATGTTCAATGGCAGCTGGACAACCTTTGAGTGACCACTCAGATATGAAAATCAGATTCACTGCTGACACCAGCGCGCGGCTGGTGTATGAATGTAGGCTGCAGATGCCTTGAAGGAACAGAGCAGAAAGGATTTTGGCACCGCTCTCCATCTGCACCCCCCACCACCACCACCACCATCACCACCACCTTCACGCTGAACCATTAATCAGAGGCAATATGAAGTCATTGCTCCCTCATGGGGTTTCGTTGCCTGTAAAAATAAACCGTTCATGCTTCATAAGAGCTGCTTACACTCAAATCAAGACCAATTTGATAAAGAAAAGCTACTGCGCTTGTTTGATTTTTTTGATAAAAGTAGCCACGGTAATGATTGATTGACTTTGTTTGCCCCGGGGCTTAAAAGCTAATGAATGCTCAGAGAAAGGGGAAGAAGAATCCTCATGTTCATCCGTGTAGCTGGAAGAAAGTGTCTCAAAGAAAGAAAAGAACAGAACAGAATATAAGCCAAATGCATATGACGAGAAAATATAGAACGAAAGGAAGAGGAGAGGGGGAAAAGATGAGAGGACAGATGGATGTATGTTGTAACACAGAATGGGGAGGTGAAGAAGGCTGGTTTAGCTGGCATGGCGTTTGCGAGCAAATGTATGCGTCACCAAAAGCTATTCCAAGATGCACAAACACACACATACACACACATACACACACTCTCTCTCTCTCCGTCAAACACACGTTTGATAGGCTTTAGCTGTTTCCTTGACGACAGTATAGTATTTTCGGGGATCAGAGGTGGTAGCTGTGTGTACATGCTGTGTGATTTGTCAGCGCGTTGTATCACTCTGCGTGTGCGTCCTCAACACAGCTGTTACAGGCTTGTTAGTCAAGAGCGGCGTGGCCAAAATTGCAAAACGAGGTCGTTTATTCTAGTGAATTTGACAGTTTTTGCGTCAAATCTTTCCCACATGCTCATGGAACAAGTCATCAAGTTCCTTAAAAACAAAAAAAAAAAAAAACAGAGCAGATGCAAAACATGATGGGGAAACGTGCGAACGTCTTCGTGGAGCACAGTTCGAAACTGTTGCAGCATAATCACAATCAATATTTTAACATATCAATTGTATTATTTATGTAGTTATAATTAATAACTTTCTAACTGTTCACATGTGTCATTTTAAGACTGAGACAATAAGTTCAGATGAGACGATAGCAGGTACATTTCCTCTGGCGGTTGATGGGGCCGATAAGAAGCAGTTTGCACTTCTCTGCAATTTGTGAATTGCTGCTGACGCTAATGCTAATGCTAATGTTAACTGCAACAAGCCAGCGGTCCTCGAAAGGAGTCAGAGCTAACAGGAAATGCTAATTTACGCTGTCACGCTTGGGACTGACAGAACCCTTGTCAGACCCTTTTATGTAAATGAATGATGGACCCTTGCATGAAAACACACACACACACACACACACACACACACACACACACACACACACACACACACACACACACACACACACACACACACACAGAGAGTCCCCACCTACACAGGAAGCACGTCCGCTGCTGTGCAGGATGTTGGGTTTGTAACACAGCGCGTTTCAGTGTATTATGAATGAGAGACACTCTCACTGTGGACCACAGTCTCACTCGCAGCACTTTTGAAGTACTATAATCTGTCGTAATCTTATTTATACGAGATGCTCGGCTCCCACACGTTTGATGAATGAAAAAAAAGGCCACAATCTGACACAGGTTGGCGTCTGTGAGCACAAAAGGACAAGATAGTTCAAATTAAATGCAGCTGAGCCCACTTAGAAAAACGGAAGCCATGCTTTATCACACTGTGGTTTTAAAAATAATATGCTTGACCTAATTTCTTCGTGTGTGGCGATGAAGTCTAGCTTGAGAGAAATATTCTTGCATACTTTTAAGATGAATTGGTTTTGACAAAAGTAAATATTAATAAAAGCTAATAAGCTACAATTCAACAAACACTGGAACTGCCATTAATGTTCAATTGCTCCTTATGGAGCAGTATTGCATCCTTAATTACTGGGTGTAATGTGTCAGTGACACAGTGGGGACTGACCAGACCAGTAAGTGAGCAGCAGCAACTGTTAGCATTACAGCCTAATCCACTTTCTACTGTACATAAAGTAGCGGACACTCCCAAAGGAGCATGTCACAAATTAATTGAAATTCATTGAATGGCGGTCACAAGTGTTATTATTAGAGTTATTAGCATTCCTGTTGATTTGCTTGTTTATTTATTTTCTGTTTTGGGAGAAGGTTCCCAACCTGGCAACCCAAACCACAGCACTGACCGTGTGCACACATGCATGCACGTTCGCTTTGATTGAGCAAAGACGTGACAGGAGGACTTTGTCCCACCGTTATCGCACACGCACCTATGTGTTCGTGCACCGCAAACCAGGGTCAAGTGACGACCTGGGGCGGAATTTTAAACACACGGCTTGTGCCAAGTGTGTCTACGAAAAAAAAAAGGAAATATAAAAAAACAACAGCCCGAGGGTGAAGAGCATGCTCAGCAATGCACACATAATGCAGGCACGTACGCGAGGAGCGAAGCTGAGGTAGGTCTAAGGATGGAGGTGCAGCTAATGAGGGACGATGGAACAAAGGGCCTGTTTTCTGGAGAACAGAGACAACTCAGAGCCATGGATAGATCTTTCTGCACACATCCTGATGGTTGCCATCAAACCCATCTGATTGAGTGATAACACCCTCCACCTCGTTTCTGGGCACGAGGCTCCACCAGTAATACCAGACAGCTGGGAGGTAGAAAAAAAAAAAAAAGCAAAAGTGCAGTTTAACCGTTTCGCTGCCAGACAGAAGTGACTATGCTGTCGTTGTCTGACTAAAAGCTCCTCTCTCAGTTTCTATATATTAGTGGTTTCACTCCAATGAGTACTGATGAAAGTGTCACCAGGCCTCTCCCAGTCACGCCTGTCTCCACCACCGCGTTAGAGATTACTGAGCTTCTACCAGGCAGCATCTCGCCATCGCTCATTATCTGGCGCTTGTTCCTAAACTGCCACAAAATGAAACCTCGTTCTCTGACAGAGAACTCTTGAAATCAGTACCCGAGCACATATGGTCCGTGTTTTATGTGAAAAAGTTAAAAATGTGAAGTGATCGCTTCACTTCTGGGTCTACGGCGCTTGTGTTCGTTCAGGGGATGTTTTTTTTGTCAAAGGTATGACTATAAATGAGTGATTGAGGCTCCCCCTCGGTGCGTCTCATTCCCCTTTGCTCTCATGGGAATGCCTTCTTTGATTGTTGTGACGGTCACATTGAATGAAAGGAGCAAAGCTATGCTCACTGCCCAGGCCTTAGCTGGATCCCACAGCCTACAGTCGGGCGAGAGGCAGGGTTCACCCTGGAGAGGGTGCCTGTCCATCACAGGGCTACATGCAGTATATGCACAGACAGCCACCACACTCTCACACCCACGGGTGATTTAGAGTCTCCATTCAACCTGACTGCATGCTTTAAGACTGTGGGACACATGAATGAGGAGAACATGCGAACAGAAGGGCCACTGGGGATCACACCCAGCACGGTTAGTACAAAGCCAAGTGCATTCTACCACGTAAACGTAGTGTTCCCCTTCTCAAAAAGCTGACCATTATGGAAAGTACAATAACTGAAAACATGTCCCTTATCACGTTTTCAGAAGAGCACATGAACAATGTACTTGTGATGTTACTGAGGGACTGAGGGGAGAAAGCAAATGTCATAAATGAGTCTCATGTTTATAACTAACATTCTGTGGTTTGTGTTTTGGCTTGTGTGTAATTTCTACTATGGCGATTAGCATCTTTCCCAACACCTCCACACACAAGCACACACGCACACAGAGTTTACCTCTACACTTATTGCACTCAAAGGTCTGTAGACTGGAATACGGTGGTGACTAATTTGGCAGGAAATGTTTTTTACACCATAAAGCTTCCAGATAAAAGACCCATGAAAACAAAGGGCTTAGACAGAATTCTATCACACACACACACACACACACACACACACACACACACACACACACACACACACACACACACACAGAGTAAATGCGGTAGTAATATCTACTCAACAACAAGTAAAACCTTTCTCCTCAGTCACAGCCACAGTCTGAGGAGAAGTCGTATCGATGCACAAATGATCATGGAACTTACTTGTAGATCTGAGTTGAGGCATATATGAAAGAAATCACTTTTGACCCCCTTTCTACTCGGCCACTTGACATTCTTTGTATGACAATAAGAATCCTTTGACAGGAAAGTGTGTGTGTGCGTGTATGTGCATGTGTGTGTGTGTGTGTGTGTGTGTGTGTGCGTGTGTGTGTGTGTGTGTGTGTGTGTGTGTGTGACAGAGAGGAGAAAACCCAGACTGGTGAGCCACTTCTGGTAAAGAAAATACAAGTGGGCTTTGCTTGAAGGTGACATTTGTGCTGTGCAGTAAATTATGGCTGAAATGTTTGTGACTGCAGAATTCAGACGAAGGTTTGAGGGGCTCGAGTGACTAATAAGGAGATAAGGTTGGAGTGTGTTATGACTGGGATCCTTCTCGCTCTTCTCAATTGGATTATGTATGAATTAAAAATGTTATGTTAGGATTTTGCTGGTGTCGTTGACTAAACCATTTATGATGCAGTGTAATGATAACATTCAAACAGACAGTTGACGAGATGATGAAATACTGACTGTATAATTATATCTTCAGCTGGTCTTTGTTGCTTGCTTTAAACGTGTCAAAGCAGAACACTGTAACGAGGGAATCGTCTGGGGCGGTCGACAGGCGTTCACCTGAACTCAACTGCCCTTGAGCCCGGCCGGGTGCTCGGCGTTGGACCAGTCACGCTTGGCTTCTCGCAGAGCCAGGCCGCGGCTTCCACTTCCCTTCACTCTTCTCTGCCACATTTCCAGGAAGCAGCGGGGTCGAGAAGTGCTGAGTCTCGGTGATCACCAGCCGCGCTGAGAGCCTCAGAATGTGCCGCGGGCGCCTACACAGTTTCAGACTCGACCTGCACTGACGGCCTCGCCAGTAACCACACGATTAGACACACTGTCCTTTCCCTGGGTGCTTGTTTTGTTTGCTAAACATTTCTCATAATGCTAATACAGGTACTTTCACTTACAGGCAGAGTTGCAATGAGGACATGCACTGCCATGCATTATAGCGGCAAACACACAAATTATTCACACACCCTAATATTGTCCATAATAAAATCCAAATATATAAATATGCAGTTCACTCTTGGAGGCACATAAAACACAGACAGAACTGTTCTTGGAAATCTGTATTGTTTGGGGTTTGGCCTCTTACTACAGTAACCAGATCAGTAGATTAACAACGCTGCCTTTGAACTGGGAGATAAACATAGCTACCGTGTTTCATTTGAATTACCTGCTGGGAAATTGTGTAGGCTGCAGTGAGGCTCCTAACCTCAAAACCAATACCACAGTCTCTCATTCTACGCGTGGAGTGTAAATAAGCCAAGTCATTTACCAGCTACGGTGATTAATGTTACGCTTGTCTCTCGTGTGAATGAGCTCCTGAGCACCTTTTCTCACAGGTCAATATGATTTTTTTTTTTTTTTTTTTTTTTTTTAAAGGAAGGAATCCTGCAGAGAGTTTTCCACGAGGTCGCGATCCACCCCCTCGGAATTCGAGCGCAAGGCACGCGTGATATGCAGCAACAAACCTTGACCCGAAGCTTTCTGCTTCGAGCGTTGGATGACGAGACGGATGCCTGTCCTGCAAATGTGTCTCTGCGTCCTCCTGAGACTAATAACAATAATAATAATCATTGGATGTGAACTGGTTAGACTGAAAGATGCTGCTGGGTGAATGCTCATCTATTCGTAAACAGAAACAGGCGAAAGTGCCTTCCCGTTGAATACCGAGCTACTTGTTTAAGTGAAGTACAGCCCTGCTGAGAAAGTTCAGCTGCAGATGAGTGATAGCTCACAGATAGAACCATTAATGTGCTTTATAATTAGGCAAAATGTTTGAAAAGGCTAATTTGCATCCATAGCAACCAAACATGACTGTATTGTACTGAAAGCTTCTAACTCTGTTTGTTTTAATGTGTTTTTAAAGGTTAAACCAAGTAAAAGCTATGTGACCTAAGTTGTTAACGCATTATTTATGGTTTTATTGCTGTTACTGTCACAAACATGAGCCGTTAATGTGAACAAACGCTTGTTCCTACATCTGCCGATGCGTTGAGTCCATTACCACTATCCCTGACCCGACCCTCGCCAAGCCCACGGTTGCCACACCGGCACCACAGCTGGCCCGTTACTGCAACTTATTGAGGAAATGAAAACGCGGTGTACCCAAATCCTCCACGCACTGGCCTCCTGCCCCTTCACATTCACTTCTCCTATTCTGACAAAGAGGAACACTCTGCTGGCGCCAGACAGGAATCAAATGTCCGCAACACGGTCCACCTTTCCTCCCTCAGCTTCAAGATGAACGTAAATGTTACAGTAAGATGGGGCACGAGAGGATTTTAATTTTAGCTGATTAGTATTTATTTGATTTACGGCTACAGTCACAGATTAAGGCCAAACTACATCAGCAAAATGTCACAACAGCGTTTCAGTCATTTACAGTATATCAACCCTCAGAGTTTCACAGCAATCGTATGATGTCTCTTGTTTGGGTGTGCCTGGAGAAACTGGAGTGCTTTGACTCCCACTTGCTTCGTCACTTTACTCCTTTGCTCATTTGTCATCAGTTTATGAACTATAGGGGACCTTTGTTGTGTTTTTAATTGTAGGTCAAACCAGGGACTTCTGTCATTTAAGCCTCTTCTTTTTCCTTGGGTTTTCCTTGATTGACTAATACGTATATGCATGTGCATAATTAACAGTTCAATTGTCATTTTTACTGACAACTGAGGTGTAAATGTTCTGAGGCGAACCCAGAATTAGAGCAGGCAGTACATTATAGCTCAATAGATGAAAGAGAAAAAGGGGCACACAGCACAAAACTCTAAATGCCAACTCTAGCTGGTAATGTGCTCAAATACCTGCACGAGAAGTCTTAAATCATTGTGTAAAAGAGTCCAACAGCGTAGCGTTTGTACTGTCTAAAGGATGTGGTGTTGTGGTTAAGACGTGTGGCCCCGATGACCTGATCTTACGCTCCTGTTGCCCTTCAGAGAATAAACAGATAAGTGCTAAATGTACGTGGTGTTGCCAGCGTACATTTTAAAATCTATGTTGTGACACCAAGGTGCAAACCTAATAACATATAAACTGAATAACAGGTGGCCTAGCACTGAACCATGAGGTGCACCCACTTTAAATAACAATACATCATCAACTTAGGCTCCCTACATCCTGTTATATAAATATAAACAGACAAGATGAACTCGAGTTTCCTCACGTTGTCTTCATCTGGGCCGCAACGTGACATTAAGAACGCAGAATATGTAAAAGGGTACGGACGGTAGCTTCCCCCTCACGGTTAACAACAGCCTGCTCACACGCTATTAATTAAGATCAAAATGGAATCTCGATCCAGCATAAGAGGCAACAATGAGCCAATTCAATTAATAAAGCAAATGGGCATGCGGAGCGAGATTAGACCTAATTAAAGCTCTTCTTCCTGCTGCTTGCCTTGTTAGCGGACTGGGCAGAGTGACAGGGAGTTTAAACATCTGTGGAGATGGAGGAGAAGTGGGAAGGACAGCTCCATATGCGTTACGTCAGCCCCGGGGGACAGCTGGGCCCGACCGCCTTTTCCTGCCACACTCATTTGGCCCCAGCAATCATCTTGTCTTGTGATAAAGGTCTCCCGTCGCTATAAGGCTCCTTGGCACTATCTGGGAGCTACAGAGCAAGAATATGCTGATTAAACATGTCTTCATTAAAGCGATTACATGCGCAAGGCGGTTCAATTTCCCACGGGCAGCCAAATAACGATGAGGAGGAGGAAGAGGAAGGCGTCCGTCGCAGGGAGGAGGTTGAGTTCAGCTTGGGGAGGAAGGGTTGAATGAGGAATTGACGACCGCCGCTTGTTAGCATCAATCGTCAGCGACCGCGCGGTCGTCGGGGAGCGGCGGTCTTCGTCGGGCGTCAACATGCCGTGTGAGGGAGTGAGCTGTCCCCTCCTCACGGGGACGAGCGGCCCTACCTGACTCACCCCACCTACAGGCCACTTCCAGGTCATTGGGCTTCCAGCGTGGAAGACCTTGCCAAAGATTCGGAGGAGATGTTACTTCTGGTTCATTTAATAAAGCCGGACAGTTTTTAGCGACTGAATAAGCGGGGAGGCTGTGGTGGGAGGGAGGGAGGGAGGAGGCGGCATGCAAAGGATGAAGTCGCCATGAAGGCCAAACGAACATCAGCAGCTCGGAGGCTTTCCACTGATTCCTCCTCTCTCACAAAACGCTTGTATTTCGCTGAATTATATCAGATTTTCCGTAAACCCGTCCTGATAATTGTATGATTTTGCAAATCATCGCAGACTGTGGTAGAATCCGCTCAGTCAGCCGCCCTGTCTGGTTTCAGGTGGTTCAGTTCTCTGTAAATATACATGTTGAAAACTTAAATCATGACTCAGTGGGTACAGTCGTGCAGTTGACATTTGACATTTCTTACAAATGACACATGTACAGTGTAATGTTGACAGACTGAAGGGAATCATTGGCCTTTGTATCTATTTTAAGTGGATTCTACAGAAACCTAAATGTGGAGAAGGGGTCTGAATCATTTCAGACGGCACCGTGCTCCCCTGCACTCTCCAGAATCTACTCGCTCGTGCTGCTGCTCTCCATTATCTTATCTTTCAGCACCGATCACGCCAGCGCTCGCAGAAAGTGAAAGAATTCCATGTACGCTGCTGCTCGAACTTCTGTGAATCTCTCTTCATAGCTGCAGAGATAGCGATCGCGTGCATGTGAGCACAAAACGGCCGCGACCTTCACAGACAATTATAGGTCTCAATTAGAACCAAACAACATGTAAATGACATGTTCCTGAGAACGAGGAGGCCACGGGTTTATGAAATGTCACGCAGACTCTAAAGTGACCTTTAGTCAGTGGATGAGGTCACTCTGAAACTGGAACTGACCACTGAGTGATATGCTCTGTTTTCCTGAAACTGCTTCTGTTCCTCTGTTTCCCCTACGATGTTTCTTTTTCGCGACCACATGATCTGAACGACAGGTCAGACCACAGTTTCAGCGAGAGGCCGAACTGATAAGCGTGTGACAAGAGCAGGTGCGTAGCTACAAGTACCGTTGCTGTACATGTCCTAAAAAACTGGCCGACAGCATACGCACGCAATTAATAATAAAGGACAACGTCACGTCAGCTTGAGGCTCATCGGAAACCTGTGTTTTAAACTCAAAGTGCGAATACAGGCCTTTGGAGGGCAGGGGCTTTTCTCATTGCATTTTGGGAAATGTGTTATTTAGCACGATAGCTGTATTATCTGATCGAAATCAACACTGTTGACAAGGATTTCCATAGAAAGACACACACACACACACACACACACACACACACACACACACACACACACACACACACACACACACACACACACACACACACACACACACACACAGAGAAGTTGGCAGCCTTGTAGAAGGACAGAAAGTCGAAGTGGATAGAAACACAAACGTGCGTGGGCACAGGGCCTGTTGGGGAGTGATTCAGAGGTCATTACCATACAGAGAAGACGTCTATGTCTTTTCTATCAAACAGATGTTCAGTTCAGGGGTATGTCTGCCCTCAAACTGAATACCTTAGAGGCTGCGTCATTTGTTCAGCCTGCCGCAACCTATAACTTATAGCACCATAATAACAAAGGTAAGGAGGTCCACTGGTCATGTGATGCCACATTCCTTTTAATTCTACTGAAATAACTGCTCAAACGCTGAATGGTTATTTAAAGTAGGTAAAGCCCGAGTGGGTTCAACTCCTTCCACCATTATGGATTAAAACCATTTTATCAACACTATTTAAATGTTGTCATCGCAATAACAACTTGTTTTGTCTTGAATGTGCCTTACTTTTCACACGTTGTGCCTCCTGATGTTCTGAGCACATCGCACCCGGGAGTTAACGCAACCTCTCCCTGCCTGGCGGCTGAAGGAGGGAAGCACTGCGCCTCCTCCACCTCTCACGCTGAGGAGAGCTGGGCGCGCGCCAGGATGGGATCGGCTTCCCGCTCCCGTCGGGGAGGAACCGGTGCGCCAGGATATCCAAATATGGACTGGCCCGTATCGGCTCGTATCGCGTGACTCAGCGCTAGAGTATATATCCTATCCCAACCGGTCGGGTGGTTGTAGAGAGCAAAGTCAGAGTGGCCGTTGGAGTCTGGAAGTTTGGACTGTAACAGGCTCGAGGCGCTGTGCATCACTGTGGGACACACTGAAACGGACCGTTAACACAGAACAAACGGCGCGAACGTTTCCTTGAAGTGGGACATTATAGCCCAAGGCTTTACCTGGGTTGACTTCACCTCACGCCGAATAGGCCTCGTCTTGTTTACTCTGCGAGTTCCTGGCAACTACGTCATCAAGTGTGTGTGTGACATCTCGGAGGCGGGGAGCGCGGAGCATCGGGCCAATCAGCGAGCAGGCCGGAGAGCTCCGCAAAGCGCACGGCATAAAAAGCCGCGGTGCTGGGCGGCCGCCTGTCAGTAAAGAGGAAACGCGTAGAGCGCTGTTTGAGAGCAAAAAAGGGGCTCATCTACACACGAGTGGATTGAAAACAACTGAATTAATCATTGGACTCCGCTTTGAATCCGACCAAAGGTACAAATCGACTCCTTGGTACAGTACAGTTCCACTATTTTGGAAGTTTTGCTGTTTTGGTAGTTTTGATCTTCGGTATAATAATACAGCGGGACTCTGTGCTGGAGATTGACTCGTTTTGGGACACTGACGCCCCGGTGTCCGAGCAGCACCTTTGCAGCGCACTCTTGTATTTGACTGTCTGATTTGAAATATGTCCACAATAATGGAACAGCCTTTTTATGACGACTCGTTTCTCTCTGCTTATGGCCACCCAGGCGCATCCCTGACAGACTACAAGCTGCTTAAGCAGAATATGAACTTGAACTTCTCCGATTCATATCGGAACGCAAACTTCAAGTCGCAGCACCTGCGCGCCGAGAGTGATTTCTACTCCGCGGGGTCGGCGGACGTGGGCTCGCTGAAGCTCGCCTCCCCTGAACTGGAGCGACTGATCATCCAGAACAGCAACGGAGTCATCACTACAACGCCGACGCCTCCCCAGTACCTCTACAACCGCGGGATCACAGAGGAGCAGGAGGGCTTCGCTGAAGGCTTTGTGAAAGCGCTGGACGACCTGCACAAGATGAACCAGATGGCTCCTCCGAACGTGTCCATCGGCGCCGGTGGCATCTCGTGCCCTTCTTCTGTGTTCGGCTCCCCCATGCAGCCGGAGTCGCTCGAGTACACCAACCTGAACAGCTGCAGCACGAACCCCAACCTGTCCGCCGCCGCCAACTACCCGTCCACCACAATCAGCTACCTGCCTCAGTACCACCAGCACGCGCAGACCGTCGCGCACGGATCCCACCACTTCCAGCACTCCCTGAGCGCGGCGGGGCTCCACTCGCAGCGGTACGGCGGCTTGAAAGAGGAGCCGCAGACAGTCCCGGACATGCACAGCAGCGACAACAGCTCGCCGCCGATGTCCCCCATCGACCTGGAGAATCAGGAGAGGATCAAAGCGGAGCGCAAGCGGCAGAGGAACCGGATCGCGGCGTCGAAGTGCCGCAGGCGCAAGTTGGAGCGCATCGCTCGCCTCGAGGACAAAGTCAAAGTGCTGAAAACGGACAACGCCGGACTGTCGAACACGGCGTCGCTACTGCGCGAGCAGGTGGCGCAACTCAAACAGAAAGTCATGACGCATGTGAGCAGTGGCTGTCAGCTCATGCTGGCGCCCAAAGTGAAGTCTTATTAGGGAAACGATGCACTTTTACGAACACTGGAGAAGAACCGCACTGACAACACAGCGAACAATATCTTTATAGCCGTTCGGCTGACGACTGGATCACACATTGCAAGACTAAAAAACAATACTAAAACACTTCGGGCATTTTTGAACAACGTTTTTAAAAGTGTCATTCTGGCTTTGCCTGTTTACATTTTCTTTAATGCTATTGGTGATGCCTATGTAAGTTATTCGTGTTTGAACCTGATTATTTTTTTTACTTGTACAGAATATTTAAGTAAATGAAATTGTAAAAAAGAGAAATATCCGGTGTTTTTCCTTATTGGGGTTGTGTATTTTAAGCCGTCACTTCTTAGGAAGGGTCACAGTTGCGAACTTCTCGTTAACGTAACCACACTGTTAGTGATCTCTCCGATCAGCAGTCGAGTTTACAGTAGCGGCCTGACGTTGGAGACGCCCCAGCGTAGGACTGTTTCCCTCCTGACGTACGCACGTCCCCCCAAATATGGCCAATTTAGCTTACGAACGTCACATCACGAGTCGGTTTCCGGGAACTCCCTCCTACACTACCCGTCAGAAGGGCTGTGCTCTCCCCTACACGCCCTCTTTTACACCACAGTGTGCATGTGTGTGGACGAGCCTTGTCAATGAGCGGCGCGTTTGAGAGTTAGGGGAGTTTCCCCATTCTGCTTTCAATTTCCCAAAACAAGCCGTGAGAACGTCAGTTCAGGAAAATGTTTGCAGAAAGTTCCCGATCAACACGCAGACGACTTTCTGGTGATTGAGAGATAGAAATTACAAGAACTGGTGCAAAGAGACGTTGGCACATATAGTGTTGGGAAATGAACTTGGAACCTACATGTAGGAGTTTATTGCAACCCAAGATGCACTTATGAGTCTAAATATATATTAAAGTTATTTTAGCTAAACAACATGACACATTTGACACGATGTGAAACTTGTTTTGATGCAGTCTGTATCCAAGACAGTCATTTAGGTCAGCGTTGTTATTTTCCTATTTCCAACAATCCAGCCTTTCCCAAGTCAGAGCCATGTGACACCAACAAGTTGAGCTGAGTCAAAGACAAGAACTCCAATATTAACAAACACTCCCCAGTCTGACACACTCAGATCATCTGCCAGACACAGTAGCCAGAACTGAGAGATAAAATTTAAAAAATGTTTGTTGTTGGCTTCATACCTGAAAGTTGTAAAGTCACTAAACTAGTATAAGTCAGTGTGCAACGCAGGAAGTCTTATAGCGCCATCTGGTGGCCGTAAATGGGACGACAGTACAGCAGAAGTCAAACTTCCCAAAGCTTTATTGAAGTTGGTAACATGACAGCAAGAAAAATATGGATACTTCTTCTGAAAAAGGAACAGAACTACTACACTTCAGTGCCTGAGACTATGAGGTCATCTCACTGTACTTTGGAAGTACGTGTTTCGGATTTCTTTTCCTAACAACTTCTGAAGATTTGTTGGGTTAAATCATTAGACTGGACGCCATGAGATACTGCTTCACACCGAGCCGCTCATTTGAATGCAAGTGCTATGGTTAGAAAGTCAGGTAGGAGAGCTTCACATTTACTGCTTGGAGAAGAATTCTTTGCTCTTTTGGACGTCTGGGATGATGGTATCGTTTCCAGGTTTCCAGCCAGCAGGGCACACTGCAGTGAGAGGGAGAATGGACAAAGTTCACCACGAGGAATAGACCATAATGTACCATAATAACAGACATTGGACTTTGCAAGAGCAAACATCGGGTTGGTAAATGAACAATGCAAGGTTATACCCACAATCTAACCGAACTGTGGAACTCCAGTAGCTTCCTTTGAAAAATGTTGTCCCCCCTACCACATGTTATGTTGGAGATGTGATTGTTGCAATGGAGGTGTGCATGTGAATAAAGTCTTGGATTCAAGTAAAAGAAACAGTTTTATATTATATCTATCTATTGGACATGTTGGTGTTCAGTGCCTGTAAATTAAATTGGGAACCATTTACTGACCTTCTCCATATTTATCTGTGTGCTGGAAGGCCTGGACTAGACGCAGAGTCTCGTCCACAGAGCGACCCACAGGTAAGTCATTGATTGTGATCTGCCTCAGGGTGCCCTTATCATCGATCACAAATAGCCCCCTGAGATGAAGAACACAAGGTTTCGGTTTTCTTTCAACACTTACTTGGTCACTATTACAAAATGCCATCAGCCTAACCTGTATGCGATGCCGTCGTCCTCCTTCAGCACACCATAGTCTGTGGAGATTGACTTGGTGAGGTCTGCCAAAAGAGGGATTTTCATGTTACCTAGACCTCCCTGCTTCCTGGGTGTGTTTATCCTGTTAGGATCAAATTACAGTGTAATTAGCGAATATCCACCGAATGAAGCATCCACCTGGAAATGACTGGACTGCGCTTAATTATTTAGGTGAGATGTAATACAAGCACTTCAACAACTGAACTTCCCATAAAGTATTTAACAGTGCACACAGAAGTGTTCTGAGCATACGGTAAGTGTGACTGTAAAAGTCAAATCAATAATGCAGTTGTTTAATTTATTGATAGATGATTAAAGGTTTACTTAGAACCTGGAATTAGAAACCGTTGCCTTAGAACTTATCAAGACTTTGCAGACAAGCAGAGTGACTGCAGATAAACTGATAAATTAGGGTGGGTGTTGCTTCACATCTACCAGAAAACCAAACCATTAACGATGTAATAAAACATGCCAAAAGGCACTAGACCATTTTAGATATACCTGACAACTTCATAACGGAATACTTTTAAGCCAAGTTGAGGTCTCCTGGCAGAGTTTCCCTACATAAAAAACCTTAAAGTAGTTGAGAAGGTTGTTCAGACCTAAAGAAACAGCATCTTGTATGTAGCAAAGTTCCTGGTGCACACAGTTACAGAGACCCGTCTATGACCTGAGCCACAGTTTTCTCAGAGACACTTACCATGCCAAGTGGCTGAAATGAGAGTCTATGGAGCAGCCAATAACCTCACAGCCGATATTGCGGAACTCCTCTGCCCTGTCGCTGAAAGCCACAATCTCAGTGGGACACACAAACGTGAAGTCCAGGGGGTAGAAGAACAGGACCACATACTTCCCTGCAGAGCACAAATGACAACATTAGCAACATGTGTATTCTGGTTTACCAAACCAACTGAAGTAGACTGGACCTTGCAGAGATGCATAGAATTTTATTTTACAGATATTGAGCATCATAACTAACATATGTTTAATGTATAAACACCATCAATATACTGGTGTATGTGATCTATGAGAAAACAGTCACCTTTGTAATCGGACAGCTGGATGTCCTTGAACTGTCCGTCCACTACAGCTGTGGCTTTGAATGCAGGGGCAGGTTTGCCGATTTTGGCGTTTCCAGAAGACATGATGCTGGTGGTGACACGAAGTTGCTGGGAGGAGACAAAAGTTACTGATGCTTATCAAATAGATAAGTGCAGCTGGGTGGAGTTGCCACCAGCAGCATTCTCGGTACAGGGAGTAAAAAAAAAAGACTAAAGACCAGTAACTCAGCAGGTTTTAAGGCTCAAAAGCTCTTTCACTGAAAGTCACATGCAAGTCATGCTCATTTCCATCCTTCAGTAGGGAACAACAGTCCCATAAGCGGATTACATAAGCGCAAAGCAATACTTGGATACACGGATTAATAGTTTTGTACTTTTAAAATGAAGCTGACAGAAAAACAAGCTTTAACTTATACGTGAAATATTTGAATACAATCAAACCCCACAAAAGGTCAGATAAGGATACTAGTAACTCTTTGTTAGCGCTTCAGAAACAAGATGTGATTTATGAAGCTCCGCGGTTGCAGCAGAAATGCTGGTCAAAGTTCGGGGTTAACTTGAGTTCAAGTCTGTCACGCTATGGACGGTGCTCTTTGACAAACGACAGGATTTCCTCCTGCAAAGTGCAGCACACGGACAAAGAAGACCCAGAAACAAAGGAAGAACCAGAAACAGGCCCGAACACTTGAGGAATAGCGAGGCAACCGAGCCTCGCCGCCTGACTAGCCTCACGTTAGCTTAATCCGTTGCATGGCCTTCTTTAGCTCTTTGTTCTGGTGCCTAAGTCAGGTGCACCAAAAAGTACAGCATCAAACAAACCCCAAAACAACTAACCTGTGACTCGCCTGTCGCTGGGTAGAGCTGTGGAGAACTTGGCAGAGCGAGCGGCTGCTGCAGACAGGAGACTAAGTACCAAAGGACGGAGAGGTGCGTGGAAGATGAAGGCGGGACGAGCGGCGGCCTCCGGATGTGGATAAACACCTTTCAAAACAAACGACTTCTTTTGTTTCGTACAAGCATAATTCTGAACCTTTTGAACGTGAATGCTCTCTTATGCAGCTTCCTGCATTAAATTCAACATTGATTCAAAAGTCAGCCTTTATCTATCTGGAAAATGTGCAAACAAGGATCAAGTATACCAACTGTAAAACTTATTTAACATATTGTCCTGCTGTTTCTTTAGTGTGTTTTTCTGTAGTTGTTGCAGTAGTGTTTGGAATATTCATAGTAAAATCTAAGACTTGATCGATGTTCTTATTTGAAATCTCTTAATTTCGAAGAAGTATATTTATTTCAATAAACGTTATTTTGAAGAACGCAAGCCCGGAAATGTCGTGACTAACGCTTCCGCTAGTGTTGTCAGTGTTTGAAATATGTTGTGAGGCAGCGGGGTCAGAGATTTTGGTAAAATCCCTTCGATTTTAATGTAACCAATAAGTAATTAGTTGTTTTTTTGGTGATGTAGAATGTTTAGATAATCTATGTTTTTGTTTAGATGAAATGGAATGAGCCCTAGCATGCAGCTAACGTTAGCTTGCTTAGTTACCAGTTAGCTTCCTTAGCTTTTATTAAAAGATTGTGCAGGGTCACTGTTTCATATTTATAAGCGCTAAATTAACGTTTGTTCTTATAGTTACACTCATAAATTATGATCGGTAACACACCAGTTCAATAAATTAGCATATATTTAAATGTAAATTAATTTCCATTAAGTCATTTCCTATGTTTTTCTATCACTTGTGTACACAGGATCTGGTGGAGATTGAGATTCTTATTATTCGAGATAAATTCACAATAATACTCTCAGTACGCATGGATTCTCAAGGTAATGTATGAGATTTCTTTTCAACGAAGTACAGAAATGTCAATTTTTCTTTCAGACTGTTAAAAAACGAATGAATGGAATAATATTGTTCATTTAAGTCACTGTATTTGTCATGCTGTTATCTTCATTTACATTTGCGTATCATTTAGAAAATTATGTTACCTTTATAGAAATGGTTACATCATAGGAAGGGGACCTTACTGTGTAGCAATTGCAAACTTGAATTAATTGAAAAGTTAGTATTCTTGCACTACTGCACAGATACTTATTGTTTAATAATATGCTACCAATAGTTATTAAATATTGTAGTTGTTATCTATTATGTATTGGATTTAACTTAATTCATCTGAAATTATGTTTGTATCTAACATTGTATCATTCGTTGCAGCAGCAGCAGCCCCACAGTCCACAGCAACTGCACAGCCAGTTATATGTGAAGCGTGTGGTTCATACTTTGAGACACGTCGAGGCCTCTCCAGCCACGCCCGCCTCCATCTCAGGCAGCTTGGTGTGACAGTGTCAGAAAGCAGCGGAGCACCTATTGAGTTCCTCTACCAGCTCATCCAGGAGAGAGGAGGCTCACTCCCTGATTTTAAAGCAGATTCATCAGGACCTGTGCCAGCACCTCTAAATAAAACAATCCAGCAGGAGTCAATAACTCTGTCCACACCAAAAGACAAGAATACTCCCAGAAAGCAACCTGATATGGTCATGACTCCACAAAAGATGGATCATGAGGACTCTTCTTCTAATTTAAAGGAAACCACTCACCTCCCCTCATCCCCTTCTGCTCTTAAGGTCAGTGAAAGCAGCTTATCTTCCTTAGAGCAGCAAACCGCCCAAACTAAACCACTCTGGGCACCGCTGGACACTGATGCCCCGATTACCTTAGGTATGACTCTATTCTACGCTATCTACTTTAATATACTATACTTAACTTTATGTTAGTTAATGTAATTTTTCAGTTTTAACAAAGTATAATACACTCGTTTGCTGATTCTTACAATTTGTTTAATCCTTTAGACACCAAAGATGATGTGTATGTTTGCCAACTTTGTGGCTGCTGGTACGAGACACGCAGGGGACTGTCCAGTCACGCCAGGTCCCATCTGCGGCAGATAGGAATCCCTGACGGTGACATTAAGGGCAGCCCTATTGATTTCCTTTACCAGCTTATGGCAGAGGAGGACCTCAAGCCCATCAGTAGTAAGCTACAGGAGCCACTCACTTCGGATAGTCCCTCTTGTTCCTCCTCCAAACGGCCTTCTGATCCATCCACTCCACCATCTCCCCCCAGAAAACTGCCTAAACTGCCATCTAAGGACTATACCTGTGTTCTGTGCGGGGAGAGCTTTGGAAATCGCAAAGGCCTGGGAAGCCATGCTCGTTCTCACCTGCGTCAGATTGGGGTGATTGAGTTATTGGGGAAAAAATCTGCAGTCGATACTATCGGGGAACTAGTCAGCAGTGGTGTGTTAGAACCACTGTCCGTTCCCAAAACCAAGACTACAACCTCACCTGCAGAGCCACCTGTACCCCCAGGCTCTCCTACAACCCTGACTCTATCTCCAGGTCCAAGCCAATCCCAGACGCCACTTTCCTCCAATTCCCTTTTGCAAAGTCCAGCAAAGAAGGATCAGTCTCCTCAAACCCCAGTTAGCAAAGCCCCAAAAGCTAAGAAAGGTTTTTGTTTAGCAGTGGATCCTCTCCTTAAGAAGCCCAAGCCTGAGCCTGTGGAGAGTGAGATTTCTAATCAGCCAAAGGCATCAAGTATTACCAGCAACTCTCCTGCACAGAATTCACCCACTGCAGTTGCTTCAAACCCTCTGAATACAGGTACAGCAGAACCCAATACCTCCATCCTAGTAATAGATTTGAGTTTTTTTTTCTTTGATTGGTGTATTTGTTTGCAAACATACATTAAATTGAAGGTGTTTTCTTGGTGTCTTCTTTAGATGTACAGTCCCCACCAACGGTCCTTTGTGACTTCTGTGGGCAGTTGTTTGATACGCGCAAAGCCCTTTCATGCCACGCTCGTGCACATCTGCGGCAGCTTGGCCTCACGTGGTCAATCAGAACGTCACCTATTGACCTCCTCAAAGAGGTCATGATGCGTGGTGAAGAAGGCCAGAAAGGGTCTTCAACTTCCGGCAAAGTCACGTGGAACAATCAAGGCTCTAAAAGATCCCGGGACAGCCTCCAGTCAAGTGAACCACCCTCCAACATCTGTGCTTCACCTTTGGATTATTCCATGAAAGAAAAATCCCCATCTGGCAAGAGCCTGGCCTCACATACAGGTAAGACATTAACACAGCCTTGTGAAATACCACTTACATCAGACTCCACTGAGAAAAATAATGGTCCTGTCTGTTCTGATTAAATCCATTAGTACGTTATTAGTATTTGTTAAAACCTGTCTTGTTGTCTTTGTGTCAGATGCATCTTGTGAGCTTTGTGGGTTTGAATTTGAGAACCGCAAAGCTCTGGCCAGCCACGCACGGGCTCACCTCCGGCAGCTGGGTCTCTATGAGTGGAAAGCAGATGGAGCAAGTTCGCCAATCGAACTCCTCAGCGAGCTGATCCGGAAAGACCCAGCCAGAGTGTCGGCGATAACCCAGCGCTACCGTATGGGAGACCTTTACATCAAGAAGGTGGACTGTGCTGTCATTGCCCTTTTCACACACACACACATGCAATTCATTAAAATCTCATTTGTTGTACGTTGCGTTTCATTCAGGCCCATAGAGGTACTGCATCACCCTCACTATCTTTGGAGTCTGACTCTTTGCCTGGCAGCAGCTTCAAAGCTGAACAAAGGTCGAGCAGAGAAGACTCTCCCAGACAATCACAGGTCCAGGCACGGACTGGTGACGTCCATATTCGCTCCTCAAGAGGTGAGAGTTGAACAAGGAGGTGGTAACGAATGTACCCGCACAGATTTTTACAGGGATATCTCTATATATACTTATAATTTCAGGCATCCAGCCACCTAAACGCGTTCTTGCTACGAGGGAGGAGGGTCAGGACTCCCAGCAACCCCCCCGGTCCGGCAGCATCCCTGCAATGCTGCCAAAGCCGCCGCTAACACCACTGGTCAAACTGGTGGGCAAAGTCTACTCCCTCAAGTGCAGGTCAGTTTCTAAAGTTCAGAGTATAAAGAAACATATTTGTCGTCACAGTGAATGAGGAAAACGGAATATTCTTTTGTCATCCAGTCATACGCAGGATGGGCTGTATTGTTTGACCACGGTGTCTGTGTTCCGCCAGGTTCTGCGAAGAAGTGTTTCATGGACCTTTGTCTGTTCAAGAGAAGTGGATCACACATCTGCAGAAACACATCCTGTCTCTGGGCTACAAAGGCAAAGCCTCTCCCCCTGCCCAGGTGGCAGCTTCAGCGCTTGTGGACCCAGTGGCCGTCTAGTCAGCCACCTGCATGTAAGTCAGGCCAAACAACGCTGCCGCCTTCATGTGTCCCATCAGAGTGGAGCGGAGGTGTTGAAGAATTGTGTCAGCGAGGTAACCTTTTGTCCAACAGAGGGCAGACGTGAGGCATATGAAGGAAAACATCAGAATGAAATCCACTCAGATGAATTTAAATAAATGGATCAGTGGATGCTTTGGAAAATGTGTGGAAACCTTTTTCATAGTTTCCATCGTCTTTCCCCTTCCTGCTCATCTATGGCTTTCAGTTTGTACAATGTGTTTGGTTGTCTTATTGTTAACAAACGCCGTGTCCAACACAGATGTACTGATCCTGGTCTAAATGAATCTTTTGTCATTTCTGTACTAAGTGAATCTGTACAGTAGCTGATTTACTGTGATGTGCTTATTTTTCATTTTACATGTTTTGCATTAGATTCTCTTTTAAATATAGTAATCTGACTGATTTTTAATCTGAAAGGATTTAATTTTTACACCAAATGATGGAAAGTAAGGCATTTGTACCCGACTGATATTGGAAATGTTAAAAAAAACTGAGTAAATTACGTTTATGAATGCTGTCCTGAGCCAACTGACACTGTGCTTCTATCAAGGCTTTCTTCAGGTATAAGTGAGAGTCACATACTGTGTGCTGATTTTTTTAAACATTTGTGTTTTAAAAATACCTCTTTTTAATGTAAAATGAACTGGGTCATGTATAGAACTATACAGTGTATAAAACACGTTATTTTACAAATGCAATGCAACTTAATGAACTTGAATAAACAACAAACATCCTGCACTTGAGCAGCAGACACAGGGCTAATAGTCACACTGTACAAAACAATTCAGGACCCACTTTATCTCAAGGCTTCGTAGACTCACATCGAATGTTTGTATATTTTTGTGTTTTTTTTGTTATTTTTTTTTGGTTTAGTTTTTCATTTTCTCCCTAGAATCTTCTTTAATTCCTGCTTTTAAAATAAACGTTTGGGACCTAAACGATGCAGACACAACGTTAGTTGACTGCTGTTGTCTTGTCAAGTGCACAGTTATCTTATTTTGTTTCTTGTGATGTTTGTAAAACTCATTTGGAGTTTTATGGTTTGTTGCCAGGCCTATTGTATAGATTTATGTGGAGTGACACACAGTAAAGGTCCCACACACAGACGATGAGCACATCTGTGTCAGATTTACACTTTGTTATGCAGCTGATAGATGGTTTACCGCCATTAGTCCCTTATCTGAAGCCTTCAGACAAACATTTCATCTTGAAAGCCAAGCAGGATGTTGGCTTGGCAAGTCTCCCATTTCTCCATCGTCTTCCATGTAGTTCGCTACTTCTCTCACACCATCTGTTGATTTACCACGTGTTTACACATTCCTTAAAAATCAAGTCATAAATGCCACATTGTAATTACAGTATCTCTCCATTGTTTAAACCAGCAGCCTTGTGCTCCCAGGCAGGAAATTTGGTTCAACTGAGTTCGGTCAGAAAATCATGAAATTTGTGGAGAGACACTTGGCTAATTTAGCACCTGACTTCCTGTATGAGCTGTATAAGGCCATAAATCATATGACCCTCTACAGCACTTGTAGTAGGTCATCCATCCTTGGCTGCTATTAGATCGACTCTGAATTACTCGACTATAAGAAGGTGAGAAGAGAATGAATGAGTAAATCTGCTAACTTTGCAACTTTGAATTCTGAAAATATAAACTGAAAGCTCAAGTAAATTCCAAATGTAAGGATGTACAGAACATCTTAGATGCAGGAGCTCAGCATTCCAATACATCATGAGTTCCGTTGCAGCACAACTCTGATACCTTTTCCACTTTGTCTCCATCAGTGACAGGATACCACCTCCACACTGCTCGGTCTCTGTTCAACATTCTGATCACGTCCATGGTCCCTGGAGTCTCATTGCGTGCGATTTACTACCAGGAGGATTCTCGTCTCCAGCCACCGATGTATAAACCTCATGTCTGCTCCTTTGCTGCTCTGCTGCCGTGTGGCATTTATAGAGCGAGCGAGTAATTCCACCTGACAGGATCTGACCAGACTGTTGCTCACAGCTCTCGACACCCGATGGGTCAAACACAGAGACTTGCTGTAAAGAGCAGGTTTCAAAGCCCTCCTTGAGGGGAGAGCCCATATTAGGGAAACATCTGTCTTCCAGGATCTGGTATAATAATTTTAGGTTTCTGCATGTGGTTGGTGGGTTGAGGCTTTATTATGGCTCTATTTGAAGTAAACTGGACAGCTTAATAAAATCATTGAGTCCTTGTAACATCTGGAGTAACTAAGAAAAATATCCAGTTTTCCAGCCTTCTCTGAACTTTCCTATTAATAATAATTTTATTGCTTATATTTATTTAAAACAAACATTCGTATAGTGTTTCAAAGTGTTTTATCAGAGGAATATAATTATTAATTATCTTTATTAATTCCTATTTTAAAAAAGCGGAATCTTCAAACTTGGCCTTAAATTTCCTGTTTTTTATGAAGCACTAATGCTGTTGCTTTGTTATCTGGAAGGAAGTGGGGTGAGCGATTAAGGGGGGTGGGATCAGGCTTTCTCCATTCCTTCAACTCTGTGAGTGACTCATGTGTCTGGAAGTGAACTCTTTCAGCATCTCCAGCGTGATTTATTGTATATTTTGGGGCCTTGGCTGAAAGCGGACTTTTATCACGCACAACTTGTGGCTTTGCAATCATCCCTCAGAGAGGACAGAACCCCCAGCACTCCGCAGCTCCGGCCATGCTTCATTTGTACTTTTCCATTATGTATTATAGCGCTTTCTAGTCTGTGAAAAGTTGACGCACACTCATATAAAACACAAACGTACAGTATGCATTAAAGGAACTATGGAACAAACAGCAGCATTTAGGGGGAAGAGAGGTTATAATTAATTCACGGCAGCTTTCAGACTGGGAACGCAGGACACCGGAGCCTTTTCCAGTGCCATCCCACCGGCCCTCCTCACTTTGTCCACGTTACCTCGCATAACATTCGGCGTTGAGGTCACTACCGGCCGCAGGCCATCAGGCCCTCCAGTGATTTACAGTGGAACACACGCATGACCCGCTGCCAAGATGCTTTTTGGAAATCCGTCCCAGACAAATTCTTGCGTATTACAACTAAGTTAACAAGCAAAAGCTGTGCAACGCTAGTGAACAAAACAAGATGTCAGCTGAACAGATGCCCATTCGCTTAGAGGTGCATCAGACAGGCAGACACTGACCCTCAGAGCGCAGCAGAGCTGCAGCAAAAACAATTAGATCCTTTCATTTAGATCACATGTGGGCTTTTTGTTATAACATTATAATATTTGTTTCAACTTTTTTTTTTTTTGCAGTCACAAATTAAACTGAGAGTCACTTGAGTGCTGAGTTTAATTTTTCCAGATAATTATTCCACCCCCAGACAGATGTGACCATGAAATTATGACCACTCTAGAGATTCAGAACAGACTTCTGTCACACCTAATTATCATAAGCAGCAAAAACATTTAAGCCCAGTGTTTGTGCATGCTTAAATAGAGCGTGTGGGTGGAGGAAGCCTGCACTTGTGTGAATGGGAATCTGTGGCTGGCGTGATAAGTGTGTGGGTGTCCCCCGCTGGGACAACAAGCCAAGCAGATCCATCACGGTGGAAGGTTAACCAACGCCACCTATGGTCCAGCGCTGGGAGATACAAAAATATGTGCATGCCTCATAACTTCAGTGCGGTTTTGCCACATATAGAATGTTCTAGTGTAGTCACTAGTAGGACGGTTAGATTAACATAAATGAAACCCCAGGGGGCGGAGACAAGTTGGAATCTTGCAGAGCCTTATGTTGTAATGATGTGGTTTCATTTGAATTCTGTTCAGCTCGTGTTCATCTTTACACAAGAGACCTTAGTGTAAAGTGTGACTGCGTAGCACAGGACGTCCTTTTGCTGTAACGGGAGCAGTGAGAAGCCAGGCTACCGCCAAGCTGCAGTGTGGTGTGTTATACACGGAGGTTTTTGGCCCATTTTAGTAACCTGGACATCTACATGAGACAACGACAAGCTAGCAACTCAGAAACGATGGAAAAGCACAAAACGAGATGACCTCAAGTGCTCTCCAAGAAGAAGGTTGTAAAAAAAATCCTGAAATTGGCAGGATGATGAAAGCATCACGGCGCCTGTCTTTCCTAAAAAGTATGACTCCCACATGTGAGCGTCAAACCAAAAATGAAGTCAGGATTTGTTCCGAGTGTTTTCCAAAGAACATTCACCTGAGGTGATCCCTGCAGCACCATGCTGTTCTCGCCCGCACTATTGTCAGAAGTAATACATACTGTAACACTGTTGCTGAAATATTAGAAGTAAAAGTATTAGAAGCATTTTCTTAGGAATCAACACAGTACTAGTTTGGAGCAAGAAGCGAGAAGACGTGGAGCAGAAAGCGACTGCAATTTTCATGGTCTTGACATTTAACACCTCTAATAACCCCACAAACTATTCATGAACCTATTTGACATTGATATATTAAGACATTTTCATCACTGGGCCATTTTTATCCAACCATAAGTCAGTGTGTGGCTTCCATAGATGGGTACTGAGCCTTTAACAGCGTTAGATTTGTTCCAATAATTGTTTCTTGTGGGGAAACGGAGCAGCTCATACCAAGCGTAGCTGTAAGCTGTTGACTTTGTTGTGGGGTTATTGTCTGTCTCTTAGTTCTCTCACTGAACAGAGCAGCTAAGATACAAAACAACATCTCCTAAATCATCGACTGCTCGCTGAACAGCCCGAATGCTTCCCTGCTCTCGATACCAGTGAATTATCTGGGCCTATATATGATTTCATCTCTCTGTGACCTTATGTTGACATTAAACAGAACTAAAATAGATGCAGCGGATGGAACCAGGGCGGGTTGCCAGTCGTTGACAGCTGTAATAGTGAAGGACGCATGTAACACGATTCACACTCGTCAAATGTTTGCTTCAGGAAATCGACGCTTAGCAAATACATTAAATAGAGAAAGATGGTGAAAGGAAAGTAAAAGCATCAACCGATTGTGTTCCATTTCCTCAACATCGCCTTTACTGAATCTCACTGTACTTGTTGAACCTTAGATGCCTACCACTTTAATATACTTTGTGTTCTTGTACATAAACGGATGCTGAAACTGCATTCCAGCTTGATCAGAATAAATATCCTCAGTGTGATCCCTAGTGTTTTCCAGTTCCACTGTTCAGCTCTGACAAACGCAGTCCTGATATATTCCTCATTTGAACTCCCTGTGTCAGTGTCTGTGTCAGCATGGCCCATTTTGACCTTGGCTCTGCTCGTGGGCCAGAAGCAACACTACAGTACGTGAAAAAGAAAATAATATTAATAACATTAACTTAACATTTCACGTAAAGTGAAGCCACACTCAAATCCCTGATTCTCAAGACATTCCCTTTGCTGTTTCACGCCAAACTGTGGTCAGGTTCATAATGTTTGCTTACATTTTCCAGGACATAAACCAAGCCACAAGTTCAAGAAACCTCTTTTGGGGGTCACTGCGGTAACAGTGTGGTGAGAAATCCATCAGGACAAGGACGCGGAGCGGCTGACTGTTCCCAGGAGCACGTTGGCCTCGATCAAATGCAAAAAGGCGGCGTTCCTGCAGAGCTGGGAGTCTGTTAAAGACGTGCAACCGCACAGAAGAAGCCCGTCGTGAGCGTCGGGTTGAGTAACGGCTGAGCGTTCGTGTGGAAGTTGAGTAATGTTTTTATTTACGACACCTCCAAGCAACTTCTTCAATCTGAAGGCGGTTGTTGAAGCGCCTTAAACTCATCTGCTCTGAACACATCTGGACGTAGAAAGGAAGTCACCTCTTCCAGCTTCTCGCCCCTCCGTTCAGACGGCTCCTTAACGGTTGTGTGTGAGGTATTGATTTTCCAGTACAGGGATGTGGGGGAAGTGTTACAGGACTGAATGATTCTTCACTTCAGCACATCTGTCCTCTCTCACACCACCTACGCTCTCTGGAAAACATTCTATTATATCTATTCTGGCTCATCTCATGCTGAGGTGCGCGTTAGCCAGACCTCCCTGCACCACGTTGTTCACTGCTGGGCAGGTTGATGAAAATGTGCAACGTACATTTGGAGCGGTGCGGAACATTCATATCATCTCCCGTCACGTAAACACGCGGCTCCTTCGCGGCCCGCGACGCTCTGCAGGGCAGCGCGCGCTCCAAATATGGAACCGGGAATTCTGGGGAGTGAGCAGAATCTCTGAAAAGCCCGCTGTGTGTTGTTTACACTGACGCCTCGGCCTCGGCGGTGATGCGGCCGGTGCCGGGCCCGCTGAGGGAACGGGCCCAGTTTGGCCGCTGAGCAGCAGGTGACTCACGCTGTTTCGTAACGGGTTGTTCGCTCGGCTCCTCTGGTTCTCGGCCGAGGTTTGGAAAATCAAACGGATGTTAACCTGAACCTACTCCGGACCAAGCAGCTCAGGACGCGTCAACCAGCATCTCACACAAACGTCTTCAGCTGCTCCGCTTCAGACCTGGAAGTCAGATAGCGATGAGTTGTAGACTTTTAGACTTTCTCGCAGTGGAAAGTTAAAGACATCCGGTTTGACGCCTCATATTGATAATCGTGTAAACCACAAGACGGGGTTGTACAGTTTATACAGTAAGAGAGTGAGACAATATACTGGAGAATGATATCTGCTTCCACCCTCCTCCACAGTGATTCAATACTATGGCTTCAGGGGTTCACAGGCTCAGTTCAGAGGAGAGTCATAGCTTGAAGCTAAGAGCACTGTGAAGTATTCCTGTTGTGATGAGAAGCCTGAACTCCCAGTGGAACACTGAACACCTGTACCTGTTGCACAACTGCAGGAGGTTGATGGTAATGATGTGTGTAAGCACATTTTTATCAAAGATGCTCATACTTGCATCCACTCAGGGAGTGGAATTACCTGTTGCCATTTTTGTGTCAGACTGTGCAGGTTTAAATCCTGTGTAGTTTCACAGGAAAATGAGCAAAGTGGGCAACAAAACATACAAAATACAAAACTTACCTGCAACTGCAGTGGTTTACTTTCACACATATGACTGGACCTTCACAGCTAAGTTGTTGATATGTTTAGCTGATTTCCCTCCTAAATGTATTATACCATTCTGTGAACAGTAGCAGCAAAGAACTATATTGTTGTACAGAGCAGACAAATTACACGTCCGAGTTCATATAAGTCGATTCTTCAGCTTCACATATTCAAGCAGTTTGTGTTGGATTTAGTTCAACCCGATTATATGTGGTTCCACTGACTCCACTGCACCTGCCAGCAGCGTTTCATGGCCGCTGTCCGTGCCAACACATTGCCTGGCTCCATTCACCTGCATCAATAGGAGCACGCGTCCTGGCGCGACCCACTCTGGACTGGCTTCAGCTTCAAACAGCACACGGACGCCTTCGCCTTCACACTGGGCTGCGTTTGAAAGGAAGCCGTTGCCTCGTCTCTCAGAGAGGGAGCTCGTTAGATTTGCCTTGTTGGCTCGAAAGCACCAACAACGCTTAGGGGTGAGTTGGGTATTTTGGAGAATTGGCATTAGACGTGTTCATATATGATAACATGAACGTTTAAAATTATATGTCCCTAAAGAACGTAAAGATTATTAGTAAAAATGCCATAGTTAATTCTGAACTAATTTAAGGGTCATTTAAAGAAAAAGTAAGCACAGCTTTACAAATGTGACTCCTTCCAGTATGTGTATTAAAATATTTGACTTAGCCGTCATTTTGCTTTTTTACTCTCAGACATTTCTGGACTGTTATTCATTATAAAATCTATTTATCACTTACATCTGCTCACAATATGTGAAATGTGAAAACTCTCCAGTCTTATGGAAACTCAAGCAGATGTTTAAAGTCTGAATCACTAACCTGAGCTTCATTAATTTTGAATTTGTAGGGTTCTAAGATATTTTATTTTTTATTTATTTTTGTTGTTTATTCGAGCTGAAAAATCCTGACTTGCATTATAGACATAGTCTAAGCGAAGGTGAATGCTCCAGTCCCAGTGACCATTCTTCCATGTTACTGTTTGACTGTTTGCATGTGGTGAGCGGCAGCATGTGCCAAACATGAGGCTGAAGTTTATTGAGTGAGGACGCCAGAGCGCTAACACACAAACCAGACAAGACATATACTGATATTTGTTTTAAGCACATGTTTTAAGAGAAAGTCTAAGGGTCACAAACCTGCAGCTTACGTTAAATGACAGTTACAAAACAGGCAACTCATACTTTTCGTTTGCTGCTGACTAAGCTTCCATTAGCAGTGAATGCACATCTGGCCTGTTAACAGCTGTTGACTGACATAAATGTAAAGAAGTGCTGAACATAAGTCTGAGTAGAAAGTGCTCTGAAACTCACTAACAAGCTAAGAAGTTTGAGATGAGATTGTTATGTAAACAGGAGTCAGAACTAGTCCTGTTTAGCATCTTGTGTTGCAAGTCATCCGCAATCTGGACAAACAAGTGTGCTGACATTCGCCTCTGTTCCTCAAACTTCAGAGCACGTTTGCCTTTGTTGCGTCCCTTTCCAGGTACGTCAACGAGCCGTGGCTCCGCCTCGAGCCTGGAGCGCTGCTGCAGCCTGGGATCCGGCCTTGGATCCTGGACACGGCCTCCACAGGGTCATGGAGGAGCAGCGCGACGGATGAGTCTGTGGCCTGTCATCATCACAGGAAGTACACAAACAGCATCACACAAACTCTGCTGTCTGTGAAATCTGACTTTGGAGGTGATTCTCCTTTCGTTTCTACAGGTTAAACTATAGACGCTTTATGGAAACGAGTGCTGGGAGTGCACAGACCCACTGAGACAATGCATTCTTGAACATCCAGAGCTCCCCTTACCATTCCGGGGGCTATGTTTGTATTGTTCACTCAGGCTGGGCTATTATTGGATTGGATTGTATCTATGCAAAGTGGGGACCAGTCCAAGAATCCTAGAACACTGGGAGCACTGTGTATTTAGCTTGTTTTAATCTAAACACAGTGGAAGCTGGCTTCTCTGGTTTATTTGTATAGCGTTTATCACACATTGGGCCAATTCATGGTGCTGCACCTCAAATTAAAAGCATCAACAGTTTATTTTAATCTATTGCATGCAGAGGCAGGATTTGTTGTATGAATTCCTCCATTTGCAGCAGTAAACAAGCAAATGACATATTTACCATTTCCTTTTTAAGAAATCAACCCTAAAGGTCAAATATGACAACTGATACTTTTCAGACCTGCCTGAGAACAATCTGTACTGTGTGAATAAATCCAGTGTATCATCATAAGGCAAGTATTACTGTGCATTAATCACTGTGTTTATACACTAGTTACAGATGTATCACAATGATAAACACCAGTAAATGCTCATATATATATATGTTTACAACAATGTTTTAGGGTGTTATACAGTTTATTAATGGATAAATTAAAAAAACATAAGGTGCAGAGTTGGAACTTTAGAATTTGAGCCCATCACCCCAAATTTAGGTGAAGGTAAATGATAAATGAAAGCTATCAGCGATATTACTAGAAACAATGAGCTGGCAAGTGGCTTTAGCTGTGTCACCACGGGACAGTCTGTACCCTGAGGAGAACTGTGCTGAGCAAGTTCGATGTTGTGAAAGCAGCAGAAGTATCAAGGTCAGGAAAGCGTGAGTTATCTGTCCCGCTGCCTGAGCCCCGTCTGCACCAGCGCTGCTCAGCTGTGTCTGGCCTGCACCCGATCCCAATGTGTTTGTGTGTGTGTGTGTGTGTGTGTGTGTGTGTGTGTGTGTGTGTAAGCACATTTTTATCAAAGATGGAATTTCATGCAGATGCAGTTTTTTATCAATTCAATAACAGGTCACTTTAAATGTGTACAAACGGTAAAATCACCTTTTAAAACCTGGTTGTAAAGGACTTTTCTCAGCTAATGTTTAGAATTGGGCGGTTTTTGCAATAAGAGCCACAGAGAACCTGATCTCAATAAAAGCGATGAACTTCTTCATATATACCACCAGTCGGAATTCCATTCTGAAACTTGAACAGCACTAAGGAGGTGCTGTTATCGTGAGCATCTGACGGGACTCAGTGTCACCAGCTCCCATTATCACTGCCTGGGCTGTGGCATTAAATCTAGCTCCTCTGCAGACTGGATTTAATTACGTCCTTCTCTCGTTCATTCATGCTGACAGGACCACTCAGCCCTTTAGTTTTATGGCCGTCACAGACCTCTGCCAAACAGCCTCGTCCTAGACCTGGGTGCCTCAATGACGACAATGTTGTCATGGATCACACTGTTGTACGTCCTCCCTTTGCTTAATTGCTTTTAACGCTAGATGGAAATCACCATTATGAAGCGAAACACAACACAAACTCGTGCATGTTATTATTTCTTTCAATGTTATATGAAAATCAGTTTCTATTATTATTCAGACTCAGACTGACTTCAAAATGGCCTTAACGTGGAAAGTGTGATCTGAGTATTAAAGTTGGCTGAGTGAGAGGAAAAGCAGCAGAGCTGTTGGTTTTACTGTTTGCTAATGCAACAGGAAGGAATTTATGAGACTCCTACATCCCTGAGCTCAACCAGTGGGGAGATCCTGAGCTGAATGTATTTCTTGGCACCTCCGAAGCAACCGATTGGGACACTGGACTGTGGAGCTTGAATAAATCCATACAGTATGTTTACGTCCTGCTTTATCACCCTTGGGTTGTTTGAGCCGCACGCCCCTGCAGACGTGCAGCAGGGAGGATCTGGCTTGTGGACCTTGTGCCAGAGAGCGAAGGGCAGGATCCGCGAAGGGAAGAACAAATAGGAACAAAATAGGTTTGGCAAAGCCCACGTTCTGAAAGAGGGGCCGTGAACAGGACTCTTTTTTTTGTCCGTTTAATTCTTTTCACTCCAGTAGATCTGGAGCAACTGCGGTTCTGCCTGCTCCTGTCTCCTCTCCTTCCACCTCCCCTGAACCACAGCAATTAAAGCCGCACCAGCGTCATATATTCCTCAGCCTCCTCTCGCAGGTGGTGCCAGGCGCATCGTTCTAACCTGAGAAAGCTGGAGACAGACTTCCTGTCTGACAGACCCATAATAAAAGCAAGGACGTGTCCTCCAGAACATGAGACAACGTGTGTGAATCCTGGAGGAGAACCTAAATAACCGTTCTCCACTTACTGATCGTTGGACTGTAACAGTATCTGAGCTCAGGAACGGGCCCTGCATGTTGTACTGTCTGTGAGCTTACGTTAAATGACTGTATCACTACAAACAGATGTGAAAGCCGGAGTTGCATTGACGGCCTGTTTACACATCTGATAACTAAGGAGCCTTTTCATAGTAGAAATGAGCCCAAGGCTTCTTATGTGGAACTGGAAGCAGACGCACTGAATGAGGACAGAACCAGAACCAGGCTCATGCTGAGGGGAACTCTGCCCCCCTTGGTGGTCGAGGGGGGGGGGGGGTCAGAGGTCAGACCCTGAACCCAAACAACAACCAGACTGAACTGTTGAGCATCTGCAGAAGTTCCTGCCACTTTGTGGAGCAGCAAGTGGTGTCACAGCGATGACGTATGTTAATGACAAGAATTATTGACCTTTGAGGAACTGATTCATTTGGGAAAAGAACGTCTGTATGACCTTTCACAGCCACCACGACCAAGCGAACTCTGCAAGTATCAACAATTCCCCTGAATACAACAAATCCAGGACGAAAGGCGGGGGTTGAGACCCGCTGCAGTGGAGCAGGGGAAATATTTGGTCTGGATAAGCTTGTAGAAGACACAAAACGAATCCACGGGGCCTTTTGGTTTATTTCCCGTCGTGTCACGTCCCGGGGGTTGATCTGCGTTGCTGTGGAGATAGATGGCGAAGAGGCCGTTCCACCGAAGCTCCTCTGTCTAAACATTTTACTGGTGTTTGCTCAGATGCTGTGGTAAATACTCCACGGGGGAGGGCGGACAGCCTCTCTGCTTTTTGTCTCTACGAAAAACAAAGCGCAGGCATGTGTGGTGTCAAACGCTTTAGGCTTTACTGCAGCAGAAGGCGATGACGAACCCACAGATCCCGATGTCACACAATCTCGTTTCCGTGAGTATTAAACATCACAGAAGAAACACTTGTTTGCACTGGTCCCCCTTTAACCTCCGCCACATTGAAAATGCCCATATTACAATGATTTTGAGACAAAACAGTAACTGACAGTTAGAAATGAGCTCTGGGTCCCAGCCAGACAGTAAGACAGTCGTTTTTAAACAATTTGAACAGCAAAGAGTGTGTGTTTCATCACACTAAAGTAACTGAACTTTGTCTCTGTCAGCCTGTTTTTTTCTCTCTTCTCTCATATTTTCATGCAAACATTCCTGTCTTTCTTTTCCTTCAGGCAGATTCGGAGGCCCAGACTGACGGTGTGTGGCTTCCCAGTCACACTAGACTGCGTCTCCTCACAACGTCAGCAGTGTTAAATGAGTTTACATGATGCCTCATTGTTGTCTTGACACAGGTACATTGCATTACTTACTTAAAGGCCTTGTCAGAAGAAAGGGTCCTGGTTCATATTTCAGGAAGCCTTGTTACTGGTAAACCCTCCTGTCAGCTTTAAAGCCACTCAGACGTCAAGTAGCTTTTTGTATTGGAAAAGGTGTCAACTCCATGTTGGAGCATTTCTGAGCATCTGAGTGCATCTATGGTCATCAGATATGCAGTTAATGGTGTTTTGTTCCATTGTGGTCAGTGGAGGGGACGAGCGTGTATCAGTAACCTCAAAGCCGTGAACCCCAGACTTAGCGTTGGTGCAGAAGAAGCAGATCTTCCAAAATGGCAGCATTTGTGAGAGCCACTGAGAAGGAAATGGGGGCAACAGCATCTCTTTTCAGAGCTGGAAGGAAAACATGCTTGATTATTGCCCTTTGGGATCTAAATGGGTACCAGGCAGGAAGATAGGCCAGACGTGAATTACAGGCTGTTCAATCCAAAAGCAACAGGCATTGAAATCCGTCAAGTCTGATGAAATAATACCATTTATTCAGATAATAGAATAAAAAGCAATCAGATCAGTGCTGACGTCCCCACAAACCCTGTAATACTTCATGCTGAGGTCTGGGCTTGGGAATAAGCAAAGATTCAAAGAAAAATTAAATAGATGTGAATGTGCACAACTTCACAGTGTTTCATGACTATAGTTTGTATATGTATGTTGGTGTTTTTAAGGACTTTTATCTTTCCTTTCCACCGTTTTACTTAATGGACAGGAAAACAAGATTAATTCCTCCTGTTTACCGTCTATAGACAGCTTATTTAGGCTATGTAGGTAGATCCAATATGAAGAAGCAGAAAATGAGAATTTCATACTGAAATGGAAGCCATTGGGTAAGAAGTAACATTCTACTATGCATCACCTCAAACGGTAGCTGCCACATGCTTCTAACCAGAGCTGGTTCTCCTCCATCTGGCCCAGGTGTCAGTGCCTACCTCCACTCATCATCATCTGAACTTCTTGTAGTCAGTTTCAGATGTTGCTTTTACGCCGTTTCCAAACCACAAGTACGCGTCCACTTTGGCTGCCAGGCCCTCGTAGAAATAAAACAAACACGGCCACCTGTCCACAGAATGGAGCCCGTCCCCCTGTGCGTTTCCCCGCAGACTGTCAGTCAAACTGAAGAACGCGATAATGATGTTTTCCTTAGAAGAAACATGATCAACATCTGGGTCCTTGAAGAACATCTGGATATTTAGAAATAGAAAACATTTCACAAGGTCAAGCTTTTCTGAAGGAGCAAAACGCTGACTTTTGAAATACTTCCACCTGATTAAACCTTTACCTCCTGCTGAGCGTCTGACCTACCTGCTGTACAATAAGGCCGTGCATTCAGAGGATTGAAGCACAAGTCCTCTCAAATAGCAGGCTGATAAACCGCATATCCACTGCTGGATCCTTCTGGACAGCTGATGCTCCTCTGGGGTTATTTGAGGCGGAGAGTTGTGCATGAAACAGCATAAAAAATGCAGACTATGAAACCAAACCTATTTACATCGATCCACATTCCTGGAAACACAACAGAACACGTTCTTCACCGCAAATGGACCAGACATGAACTCGCAGCCCTCAGCTTTATCGCCTAACTGTTTTATTAGCGGGGTTGTGACAAAACTGCAGAAACATAAACGGGGACGGGGGAGATTTTTACGGAAATAGGTGACACACATGAAGTGAGTCCAGGTGTAAACAAGAGAAGGGCCGAGACGGGATCGCAGAGCAGAGACGCCCCCGACGCCGGAGGCAGAGACGCGCTATAAAAAGGTGAGGCGGTATTTTAGTGCGTGAGGATCGTTTACCAGCGTCGAGCCGCGCCGTGACATCCACACGGATTCAGCCATGGACCGTATTTATGGAGACGACATGATTCTGGTGTAAAGCAAAACGCATTGTTTTACCTCCTGGACTTCTGGTTGTTGTTGCGGACGCGTGTTTGAGAAGAAACGCTTCTTTGCGATGTTGAGACGGACCGAGAGGGGAATCCGAGCAACGCAGAGGTAAGACGCTTCAATTAGACGCTTTTTGTTTCACGACTGGCCCGAATCTGTCCCAGATCATGACGGTACTTGAAGTTTACTTTGACTTTCGCTCGGAAATCAGGCTACTTTGATTTAGTTACATTTTAGGAGTTTCATTTTCACACTGCACCTTAATAATATAAAATCTATGATGAGTAAACACATTTCACACCGACAAGGACACATTCAAACCCCGTTTCCAACCTCTTTATAAGGAATGACGCCTTTTCCGAATGCAGAGTTACACACAGTGCAGTGCATATATGCCAGGAATCACCCGTGCTTCCACAGTGCAGGGAAAACAGACGACCTTCAACATACTATATTATGGAACAGGATGTGTTCTGTTTTCTCTGCACCATACAAACACCCTCAGCCCCTGCTAATCTCCAAAAGTCCAGGTCTGATCTGGTGAGAAACCTCAGCACAGGGAATTCCTGAGAATTAGCCTTTGTGTGTTTGAGACAGTCAGTTTTTTCTCGGACAACCGAGTGAAAGATTTTGTCGCCAGAGCTCAGTCACGATGTGCAGACGTGTTGAACTTTAACTGTTAATTAGGGCGCTCAAGTTTTTCTTTAGTCACACTGAGTTTAGGGTCTGGCCAAAAGCGGCACCGCTTCTTGCGACAGATTCTCCGAGCTCCGGACGTTGTTTCATCCGGTCTTTCAGGGCTGCTGACGAACACGTCCACCGACGCCAGACGGTGCTAGTGTGTGATTCACACCCTCATTGTACCCACTTTCTCTTGCAGCCTCCTTTCGGTATGGACCGGCTAGCCTTCGCTGCTCAGTGATGTTAGCTTTGAGCCACTACAACTCCACCGCCTCCCCTCTCCCCGGCTTCTTGAACGCCAGTAGAGGGAAGTTGGAGGCCCGGGTGGCTGTTGAAGGGCTGTCCCAGCAGGGGAACTTCACCTTGGTGCAACCCACCACCGCCGGCGCTATTGTCGTGATATTGTCTATGACCCTGGGCATCATCTCCAACATCGTGGCGCTCTTCATCCTGGTTAATGCCTACTCCCTCCAGCGCCGGCGCTCCAAAGCCACGTTCCTTCTTTTTGCCGCCTCACTGGTGGTGACAGATTTCGTAGGCCATGTGATCCCCGGCGCCCTGGTTCTCAGACTCTACCTGCACGGAGGCGTGCGCCCCGAGGCCTTGAACTCATCCGACGGCCTGTGCCAGTTCCTGGGTGGGAGTATGGTGTTCTTCGGACTGTGCCCGCTCTTCATGGGCTGTGCCATGGCGGCGGAGCGCTGCCTGGGCGTCACCAAGCCCCTGCTGCACTCGTCTCTGGTCACCAAAACCCGCACAAAGATCTGCCTGTGTGTCATCTGGCTGGCGGCGCTGTGCGTGGCCATGCTGCCCTGCGTTCAGCTGGGCTCCTACACTTACCAGGACCCGGGAACCTGGTGTTTCATCAAAGTCCTCCGTGACACTGAGGAGGTGGACGTGGCTTTCGTGGCACTGTTCTCTGGACTTGGAATGACCTGTCTCGCCGTGGCTCTGGTGTGTAACACCATCAGCGGGCTGACGCTGGTGCTGGCTCGGCTCAGGAGGCAGCCCGGCTCCCATCACCCGGCCAAGTCCCACGACATAGAGATGGTGGTCCAGCTGGTCGGCATCATGATCACCTCCTGCATCTGCTGGAGCCCTCTGCTGGTCAGCATCGGTAGTAATCGGTTACAGTGCATGTCTCCTACATACAGTGTCCATGATGACTGCTTGCCTCCGTGTGCTCACAATGTGTTACTGACTCACTGCTTGAGTTTGTAATCTAACTTGTTATGGTGCAGATAGACTGTTACACATCAGAAGATTTAAGTTATTTTCCACTTTGTGTAGCAGTATTTAAACAATTTACTATATATGCATTCCATTACAATGCTGAATAGGTGAGCACATCTTATTATAGATACATGTTAATGTAAAATGAAAAATCGTATATTCACAAAATATGCCCACAATATTCCATTAAAAACAGTCTGTCTAAGTTCTTTGTAAAAACATACACTGTTAGCTTGTAATGTAACGTTAACTGTGACAATGTGAGACAATGATCTGTTAACACATTGATAAAAGCGTGTGAATCCCTCTCTGTCCCCTCTGTCTGTCAAGTAAATGCCTGTGTTTTATTTCTGCAGATCTTTGGCTTGATGACAGCAATCCGTTCCTACGCAGGTTCCATCGGTGACGACCTGTCCAGCTATAAAACTCTCATGGTGATGGGTGTGAGGCTGGCCACGTGGAACCAGATTCTTGACCCCTGGGTCTACATCCTATTGCGCCGTACAGTTCTCCGCAAAATCTACCTCATCGCAAAGTGTCAGGCAGGACTGAGGGGAAATAAACTAGGCCGCTGGGAGCCCACCTCATTTCACAGTACAGAGAAGAAGGAAGTCCATCAGGTGTGAGCGGAGGGAAAGATTGATGTAGTGATTAGTGAACTTTATGACCAGGCCAAGTCAGTTTATTGGTGGGTTCACTGTTTGCTCTAAAAATGGAAGCTAGCTAATGATGTGATTTTGCACAAGATATACTAAACCAAGCTGCAGTTTACTTTGAATAAGTGAACATTCCTTATTGCCTGATTCATGCTCAAAGCAAACTTTGTAGGAAAACCATTTGTGGGGAACTGAAGCTTGTTAAATGTTATCCACCAACCTGATTTTCATCAGCTTTAAAAAAAATAAAATAAATACAATTTTATACATTTGTTTGCCAGTGAGATACGAGTGAAAGAAACATGATGGACCTGAATTAACACAACCATCAGAGGACACTCCAGCCTATAAAGTATTTAGAGTCTAATTGTGATCTTATTCTGCTGAACGTATTTTAGGTGATGTTGATATTTAAAGAAACTGTGGAGTTTACATGTGTTAAACCAAAGTCAGCTTTCTATGTGTTTATACAGTGCCTTTGTGAAATAACATAAGATTGTTAATACTTGAATTGAATTTTACCCTCGATTTTCTGAGGAAATGTGAAGAATGAATGTAAATAAAACCTTTATTCTGATATTTTGGTGTACAGTATTTTATGACTTGTTAGCAAATAATCAATTTTTGAAAAAGATGTTATTTCCCCAGTATACACTATTTAGCACAGTGCACAGTTGCACGGACCGTGCAGGAACCAATAATACCCTTTTGTCAAACTGCCTGACTCTTGTGTTAAGTTAATCAATGATATGACTTTACTTCCGGTCTGTTATTGCTGGGTGACGTATGATGGAGCCAATCACAGGTGACATGAGAGGTGATTTAGTTATTAGTTACGCCATCACCATATGCCAATATCCATTTTGTCACCAAGCTGAAATAAACTGATATAACTACATCTGGACATCAATATGTTTTAGAAGCGCGTTATCAGCAGCCCAGGAATTCCCGTTCAGACTAATTAAGGTTTGGATACCGCTCGTTCCTTTACAATTTTTTTTTTCTTTTGGTTAAGTCTCTTATGCTCATTGCATTAAGAGAAAGACCTGAGTAGCATTGTGTTACTTACCCTACATGTCTTTGTTTTATACACGCGCAAAGTCCACTTTTTGCGCATTCTGCACAGCCGTCTATCGTAGACAGAAACGGGCTCCGGGACCACAGAGAGCTGAGCAGCTACTGCCGTGTTACAGAGTGCTGTGTGGCCTCAGGTTCTTTACAGTGTCACACTCTCCAGCTATAACCATGAGGTCCATTCACCGCCATTTTTTGGCTGTTAACAGAACATTAACAGGCTGTTAGCCGTTAGCCGCTAGCTTTAGCTAGACGTTACTAGCTTTAGCCCTGTGACGTCATACACGCTTCCACATAGAGGTGTGGTGATCAACTTCAGGTGCGACAGACTCCTAAAACAGCGTTTTTTCCAACAGGAGGCTGGAAATATACACTGACCACCGCGACGACGAACGGGAACCAGCGGCGTCCTCCTTGGACCACCGCGACGACAAACGGGAACCAGCGGCGTCCTCCTTGGACCACCGCGACGACAAACGGGAACCAGCGGCGTCCTCCTTGGACCACCGCGACGACAAACGGGAACCAGCGGCGTCCTCCTTGGACCACCGCGACGACAAACGGGAACCAGCGGCGTCCTCCTTGGACCACCGCGACGACAAACGGGAACCAGCGGCGTCCTCCTTGGACCACCGCGACGACGAACGGGAACCAGCGGCGTCCTCCTTGGACCACCGCGACGACGAACGGGAACCAGCGGCGCCCTCCTTGGACCACCGCGACGACGAACGGGAACCAGCGGCGCCTTCCATGGACCACCGCGACAAACAGGAACCAACGGCGTCCTCTTTGGACCACCGCGACGAAACGTGGCCTCCACTGGACCACCAGGAACCTCAAGGGTCAAACGTGGCTTGGCGACAGGAACCTTACGATGTGCTGCCCTCAGGGAAACAAGAAGCAGCCCCACCCTCAGAGAAGCGCCCTTCTTGGAGGGCAAACGTGGAGCCGGAACCGGAGCCAGAGACGAAACCAGACGTGAAGCCGAAACCAGAGACGAAACCAGACGTGGAGCCGGAACCAGAGACGAAACCAGACGTGGAGCCGGAACCAGAGACGAAACCAGACGTGGAGCCGGAACCAGAGATGAAACCCGACGTGGAGCCGGAACCAGAGACGAAACCAGACGTGGAGCCGGAACCGGAACCAGGAGTGAAGCCGTACCACGCAGATCGATTGGGCTGGGAGGCTGAAGAGCCGCCGCTCCCAACGATGAACCAGAAGAGTGGAGAGCCGCCGGGCTAGA
The DNA here is from genome assembly GCF_900634795.4 of Betta splendens. Taxonomy (NCBI): domain Eukaryota; kingdom Metazoa; phylum Chordata; class Actinopteri; order Anabantiformes; family Osphronemidae; genus Betta; species Betta splendens. The sequence goes on from NC_040881.3 coordinate 14,718,882, forward strand.
AGGTGTAGCTGCGCCCGGCAGCGAGTCCTCCACTGCAAAAAAAGTCTCAGAAGTGGGCGTCTCGGCAGGCCAGCAAACAGAATCCAACTCCACAAACAAACACCCCATACCCGGGATTGAAACGAGCCCAGGAGTCTCCAAGATTAGGTCCATAGCTTCTAGACAAGCCCTTCGCTTGGTCTGCATGTTTTGACTGTCAGTAACCTCCATGACCAGCTCACGCAAATGAACCCAAACCATAGGGGAAATCGCCCTCATGTCACTGTCCAAACTCAGTTCAGGCAAAACAGGGTAATCACTAGGCACTGGCTCCGCAAAGCGGAGCACAGGAACATGAACCGGTTCAGCGATGCAGATCACAGGAACGGGAACCAGTTCTGCAACCCAGACCCCCGCAATGGGTACCAAACTTAACCTGCCTTCATCAGCTGGACTGCACTCAAGACCCGTTGTGGTGAGCTGAGCTGCTTCCCTGCTGTCACCATCCGGCACAAACTGCGGTACCTCAACCTTGATGCGGTGATCAGGGGCAACTGCAGCGCTCTGGGAGTTTACTGCCTTACCAGAAGCGAGCTCCAAACGCTGCGGACTACACGCCGCGAGCTCAAAGGCAAGCTTCTCCCTTAAAACAGGAAACCTGGTTACAGCCTCCGGTACCTCTGGAACAAGGAGGAATTCAGGAACGATTTTAATTCGATCCTTCAGCTTATTCAGCGCTACCAGTCTGACCAACGGATTCACACCCGTACCAATCCTGTCCAACAGTTCATATAATAAATCCACCCAACGAGGGTTAATTTCAGGAACAGCTGATCCCTCCTCGGCAAACTGGGCGGGACCCACTGCGCGCTCGGCCGTAGCGCTACCAACGGGCCGGGATTGTGACGCGGCCGTGATCGGCTGCTGCCCTTCCGTATCCGACGCCTCCTCCCATAGACGCCGTTGTAGAGGACTGTGAACGGCAGGGGTGGACTGCCGCATGACGCCGCACGGTGCTTCCGCCCCAAAGCACCGTGACACTGACCTGGACGCAGAGGTGACTATCCTCTGCGACGACGAGGCGCGCTCCCGTCTCCTGGAGCGCGAGGTCGATCTGTCCCCTGCAGCGCTGGCCTTCGGCTGACAGGCGGACTCCGACGCATGGTCCTCATCACTCCGTGGAGCAGCGTTCACCACACGCTGCGACTTCGGGCTCGGCACCTCCCTCGGGGAGAACCGCGAGCCCGTCTCCGCCGGAACGGGCACCACCCATTCACTTGCGGACTCCAGCACTTCGTCTGCGAAGCACCGGGCAGGGAGGATAAAGTCAGCTGTGTTCCCCAGCTGACTTCCCGCGAATCGCGCTCTCTTTTTAGAGCGCCGGCTTCTCGCGGTGTGAATTGCCATAACCCGGCCATGGCTCAGGTGAGCCTTGGTGTTTCAGCTCCTGCCAGATCTGTCGCGCCTCCTCCGACGACAGTCTAGTTTCCGGCTCGGACGAAGCGTCCCGTACCGGCGTTCCAACGCAGACGGGGCTATTAATTTGGGCGGTGAATGACGGCGGTGCCATCGTTGCTCCGACAAACAAAACAAACAGTCACAAGCACAAGACGATCGCAGACAGACACTTAACTACAATAAAACACACTGAGCTACACTAAACGGGCCGACTGGGTCCAAAGTGGTTGGTGCATTCTGTTACTGGCGAGGGTCAAACTAGACTGAACGGTTAAAACGAGCGTCGAACTGAACTGAAAGGTATTCTAAACCACGCTCCTAGAGCGGGGAGACAGACTACAATGACCTACAAACTGGAGGTAGGACCCAAATGCACGACCCATAGACAGGACTGACAAATAATGATTTAATATATTAAACATGTAGACAGAGGACAACACGAACTAAGGACGCTGCGTATGCAGGATAAGCCAGAAAACAAAACATGCAAACTAACACATAAAACTCACAGGTAAACTAAAGGTCGCTGCAGAGCAGGAAACTAAATAACTATCCTAAAACACAAAACATGCAAACAACAGTATCTAACGTAATCAGCAAACAAACACACAAACCTGGACAGAGCACGATGGCACGGTAACAGGTAACACATAATGTGACAAGTAACGAGTAATGCACCAACAAAGACTGTGCACCAACTGAGACCTTAAATACCAGACAAGACAGGTGAACCCAATCAAACTAATACAGGAAACACAACACAGGAAACAAGGACACAAAGCCAAAAGGGTGAAACCAGGCTGCCCCTGGTGGCGTGGAAGCCGAGTCACAACAGAATCAGTCTTATTCGCCAGCTTTGCACGAGGCAAACACGGAATTGCGTTCAGTCTGACTCCGTCTTTTCATACCCTTATACTGAACATTAATTATTAAGATATTAATTACATGCATTATTTGTATTAAAAAATAAAATAATGTGGTGGTTCACCAACAAGATATTAAAACTACACATCTGCGTATAAAACGCAGGTTATTAACCCCACATCTGTACAACACTAAGAAAACTCTGTTTAATGAGGCTGTTCGCCGCTGTCCAGCTGTCCTTTTTTATATTTGCATGAAGCCATCAGTCTATCTAATCAGTATAAAACACTGATTCCACGTTTGAAGAACAAATCATTTCAACTCACCCACTGCAGCCTCTGCTAAAAAGATCAGAACAAGCAGATGTACTAAGTGCATGCTTCAGCATGAGCGTTAGGACTGAACCTGAGCGGCTGCAAATCATGCAGACGGCTCTACTTGAGTTGACTTGACGCAGTGTGGCAAAAGGGTGTTAAGTTTTAAAGCTAGTGTGGGTGGTTAAGATAACAATGCTTTGTGGTTAAGTTATCTGGCTTGTTATGTGGCATACTGTACTCATAGCGAGATACTTTGCAGCGTGGGACTTTTTGAACTTTTTACTTGACTGCGGTTTTCTTTGTTTTTGATGAGCTGGGTATCTTGCGATCGCGACTATGCGTCTACTACGTGACTACACGAACGTACAACACAGAGACAGACAACCATGCACACGGGCGGATGGAGAGAAAGGCACCAGGGCCTGGTGGAATCGAACCCAGATGTGAGGCGACGGTGCTACCCATCTATGGGGTGCCAAATGTAAAAGTAGCACCTATAACTAGTTTTCTCACATTTAACTAAATGACACAACATGTTTCTCACATTTAGTTAAATATGCAAAAGTCTAAATGTAAATGTTAAATATAAATGTAAATGTTAAATGTTAAATCTAAATGTTAAATATTAAATGTTAAATGTAAATGTTAAATGTTAAATGTAAATGTTAAATGTAAATGTTAAATGTTAAATGTTAAATGTAAATGTTAAATGTTAAATGTTAAATGTTAAATGTAAATGTTAAATGTAAATGTTAAATGTTAAATGTTAAATGTTAAATGTAAATGTTAAATGTTAAATGTAAATGTTAAATGTTGGCCGAGTGTAAAACTGAATATTCATGAATGGGCAAGTAGTAGTAGTCTCAGATCAGAGACGCGAACTCAAACATGTCAAACAGTACGCATAGCTCCGCCCACATCTGACTCTGGATCGGTGCACGAAAATACTGGAGAGAAGCCTGAAGTCAAAGCCATCATGGCCGCCAGCTCCGACTCCCTCCCGTTGGGGGAGATTGAACGGGCTGTAACGGCAGGTGTGCGGGCTGAGGCTCTGCTTCAAACTGCCGTTCTGTCGTAAACACCATTAATGAGGAGTCAAGTAGGTTTAAAAAGAATATTTCTGTGGCGCCGGTGGAGAATTAGTTGGTTAACTATACTAGCTAGCCGAAGTTACGTCCAGGCTAAAAACAAAAGTTTCCAGATCAGATGTGGGCGGGGTTTGCGCGCACTGTTTGAGGTGATTGAGTTCGCGTCTCTGATCTGAGACCAGCGCTGTTTGAGGGTAGGGATGGAGTCTACTTGCCCATTCATGAATATTCAGTTTTACACTCGGCCAACATTTAACATTTACATTTAACATTTACATTTAACGTTTAACATTTAACATTTAACATTTACATTTAACATTTAACATTTAGCATTTAACATTTACATTTAACATTTACTTTTAACATTTAACATTTACATTTAACATTTAACATTTACATTTAACGTTTAACATTTAACATTTAACATTTACATTTACATTTAGCATTTAACATTTAGCATTTAGCATTTAAAATTTACATTTAACATTTACATTTAACATTTACATTTAACATTTACATTTAGACTTTTGCACATTTAACTAAATGTGAGAAAACATGTTGTGTCATTTAGTTAAATGTGAGAAAACTAGTTATAGGTGGTCCTTTTACATTTGGCACCCCATACCCATCGCACCACCTCTTGTGCCTCCTGCAGAACCACAGCAAGCTAATCAAATAACAACCCCTCCTCTCCAGCCGCATTCATGAATGGGAGCGTCTGGTCCCCTTTACGTCTTTCACATAATGGCATGAGTCTAGTTTCAGTCTCGCTCTTCTGTGCGTGTTTTTTTAACGGACCAATAGCAGCTGAAGATTGTCTACATTTACTGTATAGTTTAGGATTTAGTAGTATTTTAAAGTACCATTATTAAGGTTGTTTACGCAAAATCTACGACCACTAGATCCGCGTAGCGGGTAATATTTACTATTTATGGCAGTTTAAGCCCAAAGTAAGCAGCTGTAGTCCAGGACAAACCGAGCTAAACGCCTTAACGAGCGGTGCGCGCTCCCGCGTACGGCAGTCGACATCTGGCAGACACTCACTTTTTGGCACGACACCTGTCACCTGGTGTTTCATCAAAGTCCTCTGTGACACTGAGGAGGTGGACGTGGCTTTCGTGGCGCTGTTCTCTGGACTTGGAATGACCTGTCTCGCCGTGGCTCTGGTGTGTAACAACATCAGCGGGCTGACGCTGGTGCTGGCTCGGCTCAGGAGGCAGCCCGGCTCCAGCTGGTCGGCATCATGATCACCTCCTGCGTCTGCTGGTGCCCTCTGCTGGTCAGCATCGGTAGTTGCAGTGCATGTCTCCTACATACAGGGTCCATGACGACTGCTTGCCTCCGTGTGCTCACAATGTGTCATTGACAGCTTCAGATTGTAATCTAACTTGTTAGGGTGCAGATAGGCCGTTACACATCAGGATATTTAAGGTTTTTTCCAATTTTTGTAGAGATATTTAAACCAAATTGATTACAATGCTGACTGTGAGCACAAAATTGTATATTCATGATCAAAACCCACATTATTCCATTACCAATTACAAACAATTCGTGTAAGAGCTTTGTTAATTTTACATTACAAACTAACAAAATGTTTACACTGTGATATATTTTCAGAGTCTGAGACAGTGATCTCTTAACACGTTGATAAAAGGGTTTCACAGTACCGAGAAGAAAGAAGTCCATCAAGTGTGAAGAGTCTAATTGTGATCTTATTCTGCTGAACGTATTTTAGTTGTTGACATTTAAAGTAACTGTGGAGTTTACATGGTTTAATGCATGTAAACTCCAGCGCCACAAGGGGCTGTGCAGCTACCGCCGTGTTACAGGGTGCTGTGTGGCCTCAGGTCCTCTACAGTGTCACACTCTCCAGCTACAACCATGAGGTCCATTCACCGCCACCCGCCCGGTGTTATTTTATATGGCTAATGTCAACGGGCGCGCCGTTAGCCGCTAGCTTTAGCCAGACATCGGCAAGCTGGATACTGTGACCCCTATGACGTCATTCACATAGAGGTGGTGATCAACTTCAGGTGCGACAGACTCCTTAAACAGCGTTTTCCTCCAGGAGGCTGGAACTATACACTTCGATGCCTCAATAAGGAGTCTGTAAGTTTTCATTTCAAACAGCCCTGTAGCTCAAAGTACAATTCCTTGGCATTATTTGGCATTAAAAAAGCATGTGCTAGAACCTTTAAATTATATCCGGTTAATATGAAGAAGTTAGCTTTTACTACAAGTACTGAAGGTCATAGGTCTGTGAAGGTCGGCCTATGGAGGTGGGGCTCTGCAGTCTCATCCACTGTCCCACAGTAAAACACCCCTCATTTGCACCCATCCAGGACATTGGAACCTGCCTCCCTGGGCTACCAGTGGGTAGAGTCTACCTCAGGGTCTCTCATAGTTGAGCACATGAATGTAAAGGCTTGTCTCTTATGAGGTCCTGAAGAGGAGACCAGCTGTGATCTCACTCAGCAGCTGTAGTAGAGACGATCACACAATTTAAACTAGGTGATGCTATAATATCAAAGAAAAGCAGAACAACTACTGATTTCAGATCTTTGTTGTATTTATAATGTCATAATATTAACATGTGACAAGTAACTGACAAGATAAAAGGATGCAAAATGGAAAGATTTATTAAGTTAAAACAAAGTTTATACGAGGGTAAATACCCTGATTTACAAACATCATAACTTGTTATAGATTTGTATCGTTGTTCATAAGGACTTCAATAAAAAATAGTAAGTAAAATGCAGAGTGAATAAAACCTTCAGAGTCAGTTTGTTGTAATTCAGCAGTGAGTTCATAGTTTGACTCTGACTCAACCCAGTTAAAGCAGTTCTCTCTGATCACTGTTCCTGCTCTGCAGTGATGAGTGCAGTAGTTTCCTTTGTGATAATATTACTCAGCAGAGTAAATTATTACTAAGTAATAAAGCTGCTAAAGGATTCAGTGGTAAACAAACAGAGAAAACAACTCAATGACAGCTTAGCAATGAACCTAAACAGCATCAGATGCTAAAGAGAAAAAAAATAACGACAAAGAATCACTGAGGATTGAACACAGTTCAACACATCACACACGTTCTTCAAGGTGCAGTTATTTATTCTCACCAGCAGAGGGCGACAATAATACTGAAGCTGTACTTCAGTATTAGAGGCCTATTACCTGATCACTGAGCAGGTCAGCGTCAGTTCTGCCTTCACAGTAATAACACATTTACTGGAATTAAATTTGATGCAGTAACAACATTAATAATGACATTAATAAGAGCTACGACTCAGTCACTCACATCATCTGGAACCTGGACGTTTGGATAAAATTCATAACAAGCCATGGAACTAACTGATAACTGCTAAAGACTGTTGCCGTCACCTTGTTCCCAGTAGAGCCCACTTATCCTCACTGTGTAACACGTGTGATCCTGTTGGTTTAATAAAATCTATGGATTAAGTGATAAAACCACCACTTCGTGGTTTGCGTTCAGCATCTCTTCTCTTCTTCTGATTCTCCTTGAGCAGTGACCTGTATTAAAAAGAACCTCAGTTTGAGAAAGTGATCTGGTTATAAAAAAAACCACTGAGACCACAGCAGCAGTGTGGTCTCAGTGGTTTTGATCAAAGCTGATCCAGGATCAGTCTGCTTGTTTGTATCTGGTTACTCAGACATGAGGAGCAGATGTAAAAACCTCTGCTCTGTGGTTCCAAATGCAGGATTGATTAGTAACTTACGGACTGATCCACACGTTACCAGCGTCAGGACGACGGCAGCAGCGATGGAGACACAGATGACGACAGGGACCTGCACTGGTTCACCGGCCGACACACCTGAGGAGAGGAGGAGTTTAGGTTCACCTCAGGTGTTTTATCCTGGGACGTGCTTGTTTCTGATCCCATTTCCTGACGTGATGAATGACAGCACTGAACTGATCCTATTCATTACCAGGGGTGTGAGGCTCGGTGGTTTTTATTGGTGGAGCTTTGGTGGTGCTGGTACCGTCTTCATCTCGTTTCCCTGTTTCAGGAGGAAGACAAAGCTGTGGAGGTGTTCTGGAAGGTCAGAGGCCTTATTGGCCACTTTATTAGGTACAGCTGATGACTTACCCACAGTGACGGTCTGGGTGCAGCTCGCTGACAGTCTTGGGACATGGCATCTGTACTCTCCAGCGTCAGACAGGTGAAGTGAGGAAATGTGCAGGTCCAGGACTCCTCTGCTCAGGTTCTGATGGCTGAGCTCGGTCCGGGTTCTGTACTGCTCCATCTGTGGACCGGTGTCATCCTTCCTGTGTCTGTACAGATGGACCACCTGGTGGAGCTCCACTCTGGTCCAATCCACCGTGTAACCAGTCACATCGAAGGACGGACGCAGACGACAGCGTAGAGTTACATCATCACCTTCTACCACCTTCACTGGCTGCGTCTGGCAGACGGCGTCATGCTGAGCTGTAAACAAACAAACAAACAAACCAACAAACAATAGCTGTGTGATTTGCATTTTGGACTGTGTCAAACAATCAGTTCATTTAGTTCTGAAACGTTTATCTGCAGTGATTCAAACCTGAACTCTAAGATGTGGCTGTAAATTTTACATTTTGGCTCAACTTTTATCAACATTACGAAACACCTTTTTGCACAAAAGTAATAAGAATGAAGTACTTCTTATTTTTTTTTTAAATGAATACTTGCTTTTGAGTTGCACAGGTTCTGAGATTGAACGACAGGAGTAGCACAGCACAAACAGGACTTGAATAAAACTGAGGTTTTAATGATGACAACAACAGAGCAGGAGGCAACAGGATGGTCGGGCAGGCAGTGATCAAAACCAATAACCCAGAGATCCAGCAAAGGTAGAGACAGGGACACGGCAAGAACAAGATCAGAAAACAGGCACGAGTCAAAACCACTGACTTACTAGAATTGATAAACAAAACAACACCAACGGGAAAAAAAACAGGAAGTGGTCAAAATAATACGAGAAAAAAACCCAAACAAAAAATGGTGCTGGATCCGTGACAGAGGGCTGAGCTGACGGAGTGAGGACCGGAGGAGGGTCAGAGCCAAAAACAAGGCAAAACAAACAAGAACCAGACAACAAGATCAAAACTAACCAACAAGAGTCTAAGAGTCCATAGCTGGGAGACCAAACAGAGTCCAACACTTTATTCAAAGCGGGTGGAGGTGAGGAGAGGCTCTACCCAGCAGCCGCTGGGCCAAAACGGCACACTTAGTGCCCAGGAACCACCAAAGAGTTCTAGGAGGCCAGCTTCGAAAGGAGAAGCCTCAGAACGAGGACGGTCCAAGAGACTGGAGGGTCGAGGCGGCCGCCGGGAACAAAGCTAAGCTTGAACCGGGCACGATGAACCGTGCCTGGTCACTGTTTAACTCTATGAGCAGCAGGATGCTGGTTTTATGTTGCCACAAAGTTATCGAAGTCAATATCTGTTTAATGAAAGTGTCTTTTTCCCTTATTTTAAGTTCATGAAGCTCTGCTGGGTTATATTAACAGATATAATGAGTATCCAGTACATCTTATCACTTTGTATACCTGTTTAAGACCAGTTAAACCAGTAAAATGCTGAGTTCACATTGCCAAAAAGTGATTGATGCAAATACCTTTTAATGAGGAGCTTTTTTTCTGCCTCATTTTAACTTCACTGTCCTCTTCTGGGTTATAACAATGTGTATACCTGTTCAGAGATTATAATATATAGTGTATAACAATATATTATAGCGTCTGAACAATTACTGTACAATAACCCAACAAATGTACACTGAACATCAGAATTATTTTAAAAAATATAAAAAGGCATACCATAAGAAGCAACAAAGCTTAACAATTGCCCCCTGACAGGCTCTGGGTCAAATCCTCTCATTCGGTGGTGGACACTAGACTTCTGCTGCTTGTCAGCGGCAGGACGTGCTGCACGTGGGCTCTTTCCTCTACTTTGAGTGTGAGTAGAAGCTACACCGGCTGCTACTCGCAGCGGAACAAGTGTTGTCACCTTCAGCACTGGAAGCGTTTAGAAAACGAAGACATTTTTGTCTGATTTTCAGGCTGATGCGACATATTCTTTGACGCGCGGTCTCTGTCTCCTAGTAGGTGAGCGCGCGCACGTCTGTGTGCGCGCGCGCATCGGGGCAGAACTCCGCGGTGCGCGATACGGAGGAAAATTGTAAACGCACGAACGTGGAGACAGAAATTAGATGACTTCGTATAAATAACATAAGGCTTTTTAGTTTAATAAAAGAAAAAAAAGCACAGACTTGTTATATAGAAAAAATGATCTTAAATTACTTTTGTTGTTATTCTACAAAAACAAAATTAAATTACCTTGACCTTCAAGGGGGGGCGGGGCGACCCCCCAATATAATGGTACAGTAGTGGAAACCCTGGAGTTGACGCTATTATTTACGATCAGTAACGTAAAATAAAATCACCAATAAACTAACCTGTATCACGTTTAATGGGAGCCGTAATAATTTAAATGTGAACTATTTTAAACATCAATCCGTTGCTGGACACAGCATTTATTTCAGCCTGACGGAGTTTAAAATGGAAAATGCAAAGCCTTCAGCTCCACCACCTGTGGGTCAGTCATTACACACCGCAGTCTGAGCACCCGTTAACCGGTAGGTGTTGCTAAAAAAGACCTGCAAAATAATAAATAAATAAATGATGATTTCAACTCACCCACTGCAGCCTCTGCTACAAAGCTGAGTACAAAGAGAAAAATGAAGTTCATGCTTCAGCCTCAGAGTCAAGCTGCATCTGATAAGCAATGACAACTTTACGGAGTTGCCATAAGTTACATCCTCAGACCTCGCCCACATCCTGACAACGCTACAAAACCGATAGAGCAGTAACTTCCGCTATTTTACAGAACACTGAGCTCATCAAAAAAGTTACGTCATATTTTATTGTCATTGTTTCAGATATTGTGAAAGGGCAGGAACCTAATGAGACTGAGCTTAGCCTTTGTGTCCAGTTCTGTGAAGGACATATTAAATGTGCGGTCTGAGGAGCGGTGATCGGTAAATTTAGAGGACGCGCTCAAAGTAGAAGTAGGAGACGCACAGTGCACTCTAAGGGAATGGCTGCTGACATAAGCGGACTCTGAATGTGTAGGGGATTGCTGCGAAGCTCACGTTTGTTGGAGTGTGTTACACTTGTTAGGTACAGTAGTTCACTGCTTGATTACTATGTTTAAAATAGTTTTGAATGTGGATTATTGAATGTTCTGATAGTTTGGTTTATTCACAACAACCAAACGTTATCCTGTGAAATCTGTATTTTGTACAGCCACTGTACACTGTATAATAGCCCTATGTTATTATAGTATTGTACCGTCGCATTTTATTTTATTTTACCCTGAGTGTGGTTTATGCAGCTGTGCTTTGAGTTAATTTTTCTGTTTTCTTTTTATACTTTTGTAAATCATTTACTTTAAAGTGACCACCAGAATTAAATACGGGAAACAAAGACCCCACAATATTTTTGTACTGAAAGTCCTGTGTGCCATTTTATCCCGGCTTCAAAGTAACTCATCCACTGTTCCATCCAGAGCAAAACACCTCTCAGACTCAGACCCATCCAGGACCTTTGGAAGCTGCCTCCATGGGCTACCAGTGGATAGAGACCACTTCCTGGTGGCTGTCTGCTGGACCCCTCAGGGGGACGGGTGGTCTTCCAGTGTTTATCACATTTAAGCACATATACTCACATTTAGGGGAAAAGGGGAAAAAAGCTGTGGTCCCCTCCATCGGCCCTTGTAGAGATGGTCACACAGTTTTAACTAAACAATGAAAGAATAAGGAAAAGCAGGACAACTACAACACAGATTTCTGGTCTTAACATATGTGACAAGAATTAAAAAAAAAATATATGCAAAAAGTAAAGATTTATCAATTTAAAACAAAGTTTATAAAAGTGTAAAATCCCGATTTCAATCATTTTAACTTGTTACACTGATTTGTATCATTGCTCATAATGACTTCAAGTAGCAAATATAAAGAGTAAAATGCAAAATGAATAAAAGCTTCATAGTGAGTTTCTCATAATTCAGCAGTGAGTTCATAGTTTGACTCATTTGTCACATGGACACGTTCTTCAAGGTGTAGTTATTTATTTCAAACAGCGGAGCACGATAACCTTTCACTGGTTCACCGGCCGACACAGTCAAGGTGTAGTTTTGTAATCTAATCAGCAGAGGGCGATAACAAGCTGTACTTCAGTATTTAGAAACCTATTACCTGATCACTGAGCAGGTCAGCGTCAGTATCAGCCGTCACAGTGAAAATAACAACATTCTAGTTACCGGAATTTAATTTGGTGCAGTAACAAAATTAATAATGACGTTAATAAAAGCTACGACTCAGTCACTCAGATCATCTGGAACCTGGACGTTTGGGTAAAATTTATGACGAACCCAGCTTTTAACGTTAAGGTTAAGTGGCGAAACTACAACCTCGGTTTCGGGAGCGTAATGCACTAAGTACCAGACAGTTGATAAACTCTGTCCGCTCCACAACAGCTATGTGGTTCCACTTTAAATTGTGTCAGTTGCTGGAGTACGAAATGGGGATTTATTAGTTCAAGCCTGTCGGAATGTGAAAATGAAAATTATTTTCTGCACTAGGTCTTCGAGTTGTATACGACCGCCACTTGAGTCTGTCAGTCACGCACCGCAGTAACGTGAGCCGCCGATCGCTAGTTGAAAGTGCGCTATTCATACGATGTTTACGGTAACGGTGTTCAAAAAACGGGTTTTAGTGATGGGACAGGTGCCAAAAAGTGACTATCTGCCAGAAATTGATTTCCGCACGCGGGAGCGCGCACCGCCTCGTTAAGGCGTTTAGCTCGGTTTGTGTAGGACTATAGCTGCTTATTTCGGTTTCAAACGGCCATAACTTGTAAATATTATCCGCTACACGTTTTCTAGTGGACGTAGTGACGCCACGTCTTTTAGATTTTGTGTAAACGACGGAAATAATCATCGTAATTCTCTTTACAGCGATCGTCGACCGTGACTGTTTAACTCTATGACATGACGCTAGGACTCAGATCTACGACCCAAAATTGCTGCAACATGTCTGTTCTTCACATTTTGTGTCTGATTAAAACTGCACGAGTGACCACTGCGTTGTTTCACCACTTTTAACTTTCTGTATGGGACCAGTTATACCAGTAAGATGCTTTCGTGTCGCCACAAAGTGATTAAAGCCAATATCTGTTTACTGAAAGCTTCTTTCTCCCTTATTTTAAGTTCATGGAGCTCTGCTAGATTATAATAATAGATTTAAAGAGCATCCAGTACATCTTATCACTTTCCACACCTGTCTGAGACCAGTTAAATCAGTAAGATGCAGTGTTTACGTTGCCAAAAAGTGATTAAAGCCGATATCGTTTGATAAGAAGCTTATTTCTGCCTCATTTTTATCTTTATCAAACTCTTCTTGGTTATATTAACAGGTTTAATTAGCATCCAGCTCACTTGACCACTGTCTGTAACTGTCTGAGACCAGTACAACCAGTAAGAAGCTGTTTCCACGTTGCCAAAAAGTTATTCATGCCAATATTTTTTAATAAGAAGCCTATTTCTTCCTCATTTTAACTTCATTAAACTCTTCTTGGTTATATTAACAGATTTAATAAACATCCAGTTCACTTGACCTCTGTCTGTACCTCTCTGAGACCAGTACAACCAGTAAGAAGCTCCTTCCACGTTGCCAAAAAGTGATTCATGCCAATATCTTTTGACAAGAAGCTTATTTCTGTGTCATTTTATTTTTTTTTTTTCAATGGAGCTCCCCTTGTTAATATTAAGACATTTAATGAGCATCCAGCTCACTTGAACACTGTCTACACCTGTCTGAGACCAGTTAAACCAGTAAGATGCTGTCTTCACGTTGCCAAAAAGTGATTCATGCCAATATCTTTTGACAAGAAGCTCATTTCTTCCTCGTTTTAACTTCATCAAACTCTTCTTGGTTATATTAACAGGTTTACTGAACATCCTGCTCACTTGACCCCTGTCAGTACCTCTCTGAGACCAGTACAACCAGTAAAATGCTGTTTCCACGTTGCCAAAAAATGATTCATGCCAATATCTTTTGACAATAAGCTTATTTCTGTGTCATTTTAAGTCCACAGAGATCTTTTTGATTATATTAACAGGTTTAAGTTCACTTGACCACAGTCTGCACCTGTGAGATAGAATCACTTTTTGGCAACATATAACAAGCCTTTTCTTGGTTCTATTGATTTCAGACTGGTACAAGAAGTAATCAGATGGACTGGATGTTAACTAAATCTTCAGTTTGATCTAGTAGAACACATCTAAAGTTAAAATGAGGCACAAATAAATGTCTCATCAACACAGAGAGGCTTGAATCACTTTTTGGCATTGTGAAGACAGCATCTTACTGGTTCTACTGGCCTCAGACAGGTACAGATAGAGGTCAAGTTAACTTAAATCTGTTTAATATTAATAAGGAGAGCTCCACTGACTTAAAATGAGGCAGAAATAGGCTTCTTGTCAAAAGATATTGGCATGAATCACTTTTTGGCAACGTGGAAACAGTATTTTACTGGTTGTACTGGTCTCAGACAGGTACAGACAGCGGTCAAGTCATTTGAATGTTTTAATGTAAACAAGAAGAGCTCCACTGACTTAAAATGAGGCAGAAATAAGCGTCTTGTTAAAAGATATTGGCATGAATCATTTTTTGGCAACGTAAACACGGCATCTTACTGGTTGTACTGGTCTCAGACAGTTACAGACAGCTGTCAAGTGAGCTGGATGTTCATTAAACCTGTTAATATAACCAAGAAGAGTTTGATAAAGATAAAAATGAGGCAGAAATAAGCTTCTTATCAAACTATATTGGCTGTAATCACTTTTCGGCAATGTAAACACAGCATCTTACTGGTTTAACTGGTCTCAGACAGGTGTGGAAAGTGATAAGATGTACTGGATGCTCATTAAATCTATTATTATAATCCAGCAGAGCTCCATGAACTTAAAATAAGGGAGAAAGAAGCTTTCAGTGAACAGATATTGTCTTTAATCACTTTGTGGCAACATAAAACCAGCATGCTACTGGTTCTACTGGTCTTGGTGTATCACATCTGTAAATATAACAAAGCAGAGCTCAGTGTATATAAAACAAGACATAATTAAGCTTATGACCAAAAGCTTTGGCTCTAATAATCACGTTTTGGCAACATGAAAGCATCTTACTGGTTTAACTGGTCCCATACAGGGGTTAAAAGTGGTGAAACAACTCGGTGGTCACTCATGCAGTTTTAATCAGACACAAAATGTGAAGAACAGACATGTTGCAGCAATTTTGGGTCGTAGATCTGAGTCCTAGCGTCATGTCATAGAGTTAAACAGTCACGGTCGACGATCGCTGTAAAGAGAATTACGATGATTATTTCCGTCGTTTACACAAAATCTAAAAGACGTGGCGTCACTACGTCCACTAGAAAACGTGTAGCGGATAATATTTACAAGTTATGGCCGTTTGAAACCGAAATAAGCAGCTATAGTCCTACACAAACCGAGCTAAACGCCTTAACGAGGCGGTGCGCGCTCCCGCGTGCGGAAATCAATTTCTGGCAGACGGTCACTTTTTGGCACGACACCTGTCACACCGACGCGTCGGCGCCCGCGTCGAGCTCTTAGAGCGAAACACTGTGTCGGTGCGCGTATCGCGTTGGGAAAGCACGTGACCGATACAGTCCCTGAATCAGTCACTGTCTGACGCCAGACTGTGTTTATAAGGAAGCGCGTGTGTCAGGATGCATCTACCAAAAGGAATCCCTGAGCGTTTGCCGTTGATCTTCAAATTCATCTATAATTCATCTCATATCGGAAAAAGGTGCCTTTTTAATTTAATTTTATAATAAAGTGAAAGTGTATTAATAAAATAATTAATTAATTTAAAAAAAGTTTTCACTTGATCTATCTGAATTCAGATTAATTTCAAAGTGACTCTTTACTAATCATTATTTTATGCAGGTTAAATTTCGTATTTGTTCTACAGAACTTTCCTATTTAAACAAAACCACCTCAGTGTGTTGACCCCAGCAACACTTCTAGACCCCAGATTTAAATCACTCTGGTTCCGCAGTTCCTCCAAGTGCAACGAGGCCGTCAGTAGACTGCGGTCAGAACAGCAGCTGTCTGCACCCACTTCAGGCATGTTATTCAGCATTATTTGTTTCTTGTTGTTTGGAAATCGTGTACTAAAATGCCAGTGTGTTGTTTATAGATAACCTTGGCAAGATCTCTTCATTGCAGTGGGCAGAGAGACCAAATTTAAGGGGTTTCGACGACTGAGACAAGTTGAGAGAGTGTCTGTAGGGACCAACGGAAGCGATATTAGAGTAGTAACAATGTTGTAAACTGCAGAATTTATGAAATTTTGATATTCACTGTCTTTGGAAACATTCACCAGATGTATTAAAAACACATTTGGTCTCTATTCTAAAATTCTAAAACTTTGACTTTGAATAGAGCTTTACTGTTCTTCAAATTAGTACATCACCTTTAAAGTGTTTAGTAGTTCATAGACTACTACTACAGTAAATATGACCTCGGTTTACTGCATAGTTTTGGAGCAATTCAGTACACACGCCAGGAATCTGAGCGTAGTTACTGGTTGAGTGTTTCTATTAACTAAACCACTAACAAGATATTTAGACTACAGAACGCGTATTAACTCCACATCTTTACAGCCCTAATAGAATCCTTGTGTTTATGGGACTATTTACCGCTGTCCAGCTGATGTCACCGTCAATTAATTTTTTCCGTATTCACATGAAGTCCATTAGTTTATCCAATCAGTCCAAAACACTAATTCCAGGTTTGAAAAATAAATCATGATTTCAACTCACCCACTGCAGCCTCCGCTAAAAATATCAGTACAAAGAAATGTATGACGTTCATGCTTTGGCATGAGTTTACCTGGACTGCACCTGAGCGGTGAAACGCCACCAACCGAACAGATCTAAAGGACTGTGGGCGTCACTTTGATCGCGCACCACAACGTCCAGGGATTGGTGGCTCAGTTCGCATGTGGGCGTTACTTTAGGAGCGAAGTTTATTAACCCTTTCTCGTTGCGCGTGCTCACATACACTAATATCAGCTGTCTTTTCCACGCTGAAAGCCGGAATGTTTGTCAGTCCGGACGATGCCAGCAGCTACTGTAAATGGCCAAGGTGCGGTTTCGCAGAGACGCAGGGTGACGTCTCAACTCACTTGTCACACAGGTTATCGAGGCCACAGGTGGAGGAGTTTGGTTGCAGGAAATTGTTATAAAAATGTTATAAATCTTACATGACAACTTCGGTTGCTAACTGTGCTGTATATAAAACCACATGTGCATCATTGAAGAGCGGGGCGAGGCGTGCGTTCAACTCTGTTACCATTTAGTGTGTTTAATATTTGTATGTATTTTGACTCTTTAATAACTGCTTATTTCATGTGGTTTTGTGTCAGTTTCACGGTGCTATTGGTGCTCGAAGACACAGCCTGTCACAGTCTATCGGTGCTTAACGCACGTGTTTGCTGGACTGTTCCTGATGTGTCGTCAATAAAAACTCACTGCACCCCTCTAGAGACTTTCTGCTGATTTACAGGATGTCAAGGAGCAGCTACACAGATGACGACAGGGACCTGCACTGCTTCAGCGGCCGACACACCTGAGGAGAGGAGGAGTTTAGGTTCACCTCAGGTGTTTTATCCTGGGACGTGCTTGTTTCTGATCCCATTTCCTGACGTGATGAATGACAGCACTGAACTGATCCTATTCATTACCAGTGGTGTGAGGCTCGGTCGCAGCGTAGTTACATCATCACTTTCTATTACCGTCGTGCTGACCTGTAAACAAACAAACAGCTGTGTGATGTCCATTTTAGACTGTGTCAAATAATCTGTTGATTTAGTTCTGACACGTTTCTCTGCAGTGATGCAAACCATGAACTTTAAGATGTGAACTCAAACGAATGACTTATTTTTCTCTAAAATAATAAATATGCATACTACTTGCATTTGAGTTGTAACGGTTCTTTAGATTTGTTTATGTCAAAGTTTACCATTTGGTGAGTACTGTGTATCGGTGTGTAAGACATTATGACAGTGAACAGACCGGCCTGTGACGGGAAACGCCTTGCTCTTATCTGATCTCAGATCTGATGAGCTAATGCGTCTGCTAAACAACCTTTAAGCAAGGCTCTTCCTTTCCTAAAACAATTTATTCCGAATAGTCAATATTAAAAATGAAAATGTTTGAATTATCAGAAATTTAGCATTTTGAGCTACAAATTTCTTTCAGATTCCTAAAATAACATCTGCAAAGATGTTTCAACACAGACATTAAACGAGTAAAGAATTTACTCCTTCGTTTTTGTCTGGTCGTTTATAGCTTCATCAACAAACTCACCCGAGCCGTAATGCGTTTATAGTTAATTAAGTCAATCGAGTAGCACGTTCAAGTGCAAGTGTTTTGCAAGTGATTTGCAAGCAGTGCTAAATCAATATTATCCATTTTGGCGATTTTAACGGATTATCAGTCCATATTGGTTTAAGTGTTCTCCTGTAGCAGCTAAGCCTAATGTTCAAGTAACGTATTTCAATGTTGGGCTTCGCTCTAAAACGGCAGCTTTCACTGATTAATGTCAAAAAACGTTGTGTAGGTAAAATCTTTGCCCTATTTAAAAAGTCTAGTGCTGTGGTAAATTAAGGTTTTCATTGTGGTTCGTTTAATGTATTGTTGCCCGCAGCTAATCGACACCACTCCACTCACTACAAATAATGGCGTGTAGTCAGGTGTACATTAAATAGTGCAGACTTTATTACAATTTTCTTAAAAGACAGCGCCGTCTCCCTGTCACACATCCCCAGACATCTGATAGTTCCCGGCACCGTTGCTCCCTGTGCTGAAGGGTTCGCAAAGCCCTTAGTGGAACACCGCACACACAGTCACGCTAAGGGTTGAGGCGACGCAATGCAATTCACGCGTGATTAAATACACAGCCCGATCGGCCTTTCTGCACGATCAACGGGCCAGGGGAATGGCTAACAAAGTAAACACAAAAACAATAATAGAAAGAAAAAACGTGGTTAGTCCACCCTTACAGAATATGCTCCCGCATATGACAACAGGCCGTGCAAGGCCTAAGCAAAGAAACAGAACCTTAAATAAACACAAAAGGACATCAGGAAACAGCGAAAAATCAACGCTTAATTCAAACCTTAATAAATTTACCAATTTTAATATTCTACTTTAAAACCCCTCTAGTTATAAGTGCCTGCCCTGTCAATTATCGTATCCACGATCGTTGCGCGTCTCCGCTCTGGACGCCACCCCACTGACTGCGTGGCTGCCCCGCAGCTCCAGCGACACTACAGCATAAAACCACGAGACTTCAATTTGCTAAAACCATAACACTGCTAGCGCTCAAATCCATAATACCCTCCCCCCGTGCAGCGCTCACGCACGCTCCCACCGACACCAGCGTCCTTTCCTTCGTGAACCACCAGTACGGGGAACACCCGCAAGCTTTTATCCCCTCGCTTCCCAATCAGGGAGGCGCTCGCGTCACTCCCCAGGTGACGCCGGCTACAGTATGAATGTTATGACTGTCTAATTAATGCACTCTCCTCTATTGTCATGAATAAATTAACATGAGCGGTGACGGCCGCTACCGCACTGGAAACACACCTTGAGTCAAACCCAACTTTGTCTCTGAAATACTGCAGCCTGCACGTCACTTCAGAGGAAACGACGAGCAAACGGGCATAACTTACATTTTCCTGCACGCAACGGTGCAACCAGGTAAGCAGCAGCCATGCACAACGAAAGAGGCAGGAAGTGCCTACGGTCAGTACTGTACGTCGCCGCCGGCTCGTTCGCTTTAGTTGAATTGTGCGATTCGTGCAATACTTACGGTAATAATGTTGTCGCAGAGAAGATCCAAGAAACTAACTTTTGGGAGTTAATAGCAGAGCGCAGTACGCTTTGTTCGCTAGTGTGTGTTAGTAATTTGTGTAAATCTACTGCACATATACTTTACAGCTCTCATAGTGGTATTAAAAACTATCATTATTACGCATAACTAAAAAGACGTGGCATCACTACGACCACTGGAAAACGTGTACTGGATAATGTTTACAATTTATGGCAGTTTAAACCCGAAATAAGCAGCTGTAGTCCAAGACAAACCGAGCTAAACGCCTTAAAGAGCGATGCGCGCCCCCGCGTGCGGCAGTCGATTTCTGGCAGGCACTCACTTTTTGGCACGACACCTGTCTTTCCTCGTCTCCCACCGTAGTCACAGTGAAGCCGATCGCCCCCTACAGTTAGTAACAGTATTCTGATTTGTACAATGATTTGGGACAAATCAGAATACTATTACTAACTCAGTAGAATACCTGAAAATTGCTATGTGATTCTCACTATAGGGCAATAGCTGCTCTAATACTGAGGCTTTAGTTGCTATATTAGAGGACTATTACCTGATCACTCTGAGCAGGTCAGCGTCAGAAACAACCTTCTGCCACCATCACAGTAAAAGGAACATTATTGTCATCTCACTGCAGTGTGGTGGAGGAAGCACATCTTAATTGTCATGATCAAAATATTACTAAATCCTAAACTATACAGTAAAAGTACACAGGTCTTTTGGGGTGATACTACACTTCTAGTAGAACAAGGAGACAGTGGTCTGGTTCTGGCATTATGCACCAAAGTCATTGCATTTAAAACCAAACAAATATTTCTTCTATTAGATGCCAGTTTAAACTTATAAATCCTAAAATATACAGCAAAAGTACACAGATCTATTAGCCAAAAGCTTTTTCCATAAATGCAACAATTCTTTTGTAGTGGTCGATATTTGCAACAGATCAGACATATTTCTGATGAAAAGTAGACTTTTTAAGCTCTGCTGTAAACCGTATAATACGGGCGCAAAACGTTTTTGTAGCACGGCTGGAGACCCTCTGTGGTCTCCTCCTCCGGCCCTATAGAAACGATCACTATGATGCTATAGTAACAAGGGAAAGCAGATTAACTACACCACAAATTTCTGGTCTTTGTTGTGTTTATAATGTCATACTATTAACATATGTGACAAGTAATTGACAAAGTAAGAGGATGCAAAAAACAAAAAAGATTTATTCATGTAAAACAAAGTTTATAAAAGGTTAAATCCCCTGATTTACAATCATTATAACTTGTTACACTGATTTGTATCGTTGCTCATGACTAGTAAAATGCAGAATGAATTAAAGCTTCATAATGAGTTTGTTGTAATTCAGCAGCAAGTTCATAGTTTGACTCAGTGACTCAACACAGTTAAAGCACAGTTGTGTCTGATCACTGTTTCTGCTGTGCAGCGATGGTTTCATTCCAGGGCTAAACAAACACAAAAAAACAGTTCAATGACAGCGCAGAAATAAACGGAAACAGCAGCAGAAGCTAACGAAGAAATAACGACAGAGCATCAACGCCTGAGGAGTGAACACATTTATCACATGCACACGTTCTTCAAGGTGTAGTTTTTAATTATGACCAGCAGAGGGCGACAATTGCTCCAATACTGTTACAGTCACTTGGATTTAATTTGGTGCAGTAACATTATGACGTTAATAAAAGCTACGACTCAGTAACTTAGATTATCTGAAACCTGGATGTTTGGATAAAATTCATGACGAACCCTGGACCTAACTGATAATCGCTATAAACTGTTGCCGTCGCCTTATTTCTCACTGTGTAACGTTTGTGATCCTGTTGGTTTAATAAAATCTATGGATTAAGTGATAAAACCACCAGTTCCTGTTCAGCATCTCCTTCCTTCTTCTGAGCCTCTCTGAGCAGTGACCTGTGAGAAAAAACCTTAGTTTGAGAAAGTTCAAAACCAGTAAGACCACAGCATCAGTGTTGTCTCAGTGGTTTTGAAGCTGATCCAGGATCAGTCTGCTTGTTTGTATCTGGTTACTCAGACATGAGGAGCAGACGTAAAAACCTCTGCTCTGTGGTTCCAAATGCAGGATTGATTAGTAACTTACGGACTGATCCACACGTTACCAGCGTCAGGACGACGGCAGCAGCGATGGAGACACAGATGACGACAGGGACCTGCACTGGTTCACCAGCCGACACACCTGAGGAGAGGAGGAGTTTAGATCCACCTCAGGTGTTTTATCCTGGGAAGTGCTTGTTTCTGATCCCATTTCCTGACGTGATGAATGACAGCACTGAACTGATCCTATTCATTACCAGGGGTGTGAGGCTTGGTGGTTTTTATTGGTGGAGCTTTGGTGGTGCTGGTACCGTCTTCATCTCGTTTCCCTGTTTCAGGAGGAAGACAAAGCTGTGGAGGTGTTCTGGAAGGTCAGAGGCATTATTGGCCACTTTATTAGGTACAGCTGATGACTTACCCACAGTGACGGTCTGGGTGCAGCTCGCTGACAGTCTTGGGACGTTACATCTGTACTCTCCAGCGTCAGACAGGTGAAGTGAGGAAATGTGCAGGTCCAGGACTCCTCTGCTCAGGTTCTGATGGCTGAGCTCGGTCCGGGTTCTGTACTGCTCCATCTGTGGACCGGTGTCATCCTTCCTGTGTCTGTACAGATGGACCACCTGGTGGAGCTCCACTCTGGTCCAATCCACCGTGTAACCAGTCACATCGAAGGACGGACGCAGACGACAGCGTAGAGTTACATCATCACCTTCTACCACCTTCACTGGCTGCGTCTGGCAGACGGCGTCATGCTGAGCTGTAAACAAACAAACAAACAAACAAACAAACAATAGCTGTGTGCTTTCTATACGGTTTCAGTTGCTGGAATACACAATTGGATTTTATTAATTCAAGCCTGTCGGAATATGAAAAGGTCTTCGAGCTTTATACGACCGCCACTTGAGTCTGTCATTCACGCACTGCAGTAACGTGAGCCGCCGATCGCAAGTTGAATGTGCACTATTCATACAATGTTTACGGTAACGGTGTTCAAAAAACGTGTTTCTTTGAGAGAGTGACTGTAGGGACAAACGAAAGCGATATCAGAGCTACTGTAATTCAGTAAAGACGCCACGAATTACTCAGAATTAGGATCAGAACCAGAATCAGTTTTATTCGCCAATTTTGCACAACGCAAACACGAATCGCGTCTGACTCCTTCTTTTCATATCCTCATACCGAACATTAATTATTAAGATATTAATTACATACATACATTTTCATTAAAAGATAAACTAATGTGGTCGTTCTGGTGGGTAAAGCATTGACACACATTTACCACTAACAAGATATCAAAACCACAGATCTGCGTGTAAAAAGCAGATTATTAACTCCACATCTGTACAGCCCTAATAAGACTCTTGTGTTTGAGACTGTTCGTCGCTGTACAGCTGCTGTCATTATTTTTCCATGTTTACATGAAGCCATAAGTTTATCTAATCAGTATAAAACACTGATTCCACGTTTGAAGAACAAATCATTTCAACTCACCCACTGCAGCCTCTGCTAAAAAGATCAGAACAAGCAGATGTACTAAGTGCATGCTTCAGCATGAGCGTTAGGACTGAACCTGAGCGGCTGCAAATCAGACAGACGGCTCTACCTGAGTTGACTTGACGCAGTGTGGCAAAGAGTGTGATGCTGCGGCGGTTAAGATAGTGATAAATTACAGTAAAGGTAATGGTTAAGGTGACAATCAAATGTCAAATGTCGAGCACAGGAAGCTTTGTGGTTTTTGTACGGCGACGTTCTTTTTGTTACATATTTTTTTAATAATAACGAGATACTTTTCAGCATGCGAACACTCCGAGACAGACTGACAACTCCCTCTTTATCAGCGAAAGAATAAAAGTCACCTAAGTGTCATTATTTCTCCTGGGAGAGCCTCAAACTCACGAGAAACCCTCCGGATATAATGATGTCAGATGTGTGCAGTAAGCATGTGTCGTGCATGAAGTGAATGAAGTGCACGAGCGAAAGGAAAAAGTAACGTCTTCGCGTGGGTGAAGTATTCTTTAGTTTGGTTCCAAGAATGTTGTTTGAGCTATTATGAGAAGGTTCGTTCTCTCCTCCTGGTGCGTCGATCGTGGGTTCTCTGGCGTTTGTGGGGAAGACAATAACTCACAGAGTTAGTGGTCTCGACTCGCTTCTTTATTAAGGGCTCCAACATGTATATCGCCGGATCACACTGCACATTCTCGTTTTCCGCTTTTGCCTTCCTGTCTCTCCCCGCCCGCTGTTTTCCAATTTACCCCTCTACATACGTTCGTGTTTTCACAAAAGCCTTACTTTTATGCAGTTTTCTGTTTAAACAAATACAAAGTCACTACTGTTTCGCATTTAATCAAACCTTTAAACTAACAATTGAACAAGGAACCACTGCAAACTAATCAAATAATAACCTCTCCTCTCCAGCTGCATTCATGGATGGGCGTTTCTTTAATGTTGGAACGAGTTTATTGTTGACCCTGATCTGACAAATATTTTCATTTTATAAAGTCTACACTCAAGTTTGCCGTCTCCACTATCATTGAAATGCATATGTGGCTTCTTTTCGGTCATTTCTTCACTTTTTCTTGACGCGCTTGCTTTTAAATCTGGCTCCCCGTCTGTCTACCTGTGCTACTGTGGTGGAAATTTCCCATAAAGAGGCAGATGAGAGAGTTGTATTTTCTGTGATTTATTATAAAAATAAAAGGAAAATAAAAATAATGGGGAAAGCAAATCAAAAGCAAGGATGTTGGTCGTGCACATCAACAAACCAAAAACCAGCTGGGGAGATCAGTGCAGACGTTTAGACTTAATGTACGTCAGGGCGCAAGAGACTAGTTGTTTGTGTAAGAATGTTCCGTATTGCACCTAATCAGCACATGACGACTGCGTTGGAGAAGAAATTGCACAAGGGCACATTTTTCCATTACAGCTACACTCGCTGTTTTAGGAGCGTCTGACCCCCCTTACGTCTTTCACATAATGGTATGAGTCTAGTTTCAGTCTCGCTCCTCTGTGATTTTCAGCAGAGCGGGCATATAGCAGCTGAAGATTCGGCTTTTCCCGGTGGGAGTCGGCTCTTCTCGTTCGCTAAAAAGCGTCGACTCTTAGATCCGTTCGCTATAGTTGACGTGCGCGATTCGTGCGATACTTACGGTATACTTACGCTGTCACTGTTGCGATTAAAGAGAAGATCCGTGCTCTACAGGCGCAGCAATCGCTGGTCGCTTGACCCTGTTTTCATAATGAGACGGTACATCGGTTTTATTTGTGGAATACTATACATGAAATACTGCATATATGCACTGTACATTTTGTATTTCTAAAGTCACGTTACATTAAAACACAGTCTAAGATGTCAACTTTGATGGTAACGCGTCTTTTATGCATACTACCAGACCCAGAAGTGTATTATCACCCCACAAAGACCTGTCTACTTTTACTGTATAGTTTAGGATTTAGTAGTATTTTTAAGTCGCAAAATCTAAAAGACGTGGCGTCACTACGATCACTAGATCCGCGTAGTAGATAATATTTACAATTTATGGCAGTTTAAGCCCAAAGTAAGCAGCTGTAGTCCAGGACAAACCGAGCTAAACGCCTTAACGAGCGGTGCGCGCTCCCGCGTACGGCAGTCGACATCTGGCAGACACTTTGGCACAACACCTGTCACCTGGTGTTTCATCAAAGTCCTCTGTGACACTGAGGAGGTGGACGTGGCTTTCGTGGCGCTGTTCTCTGGACTTGGAATGACCTGTCTCGCCGTGGCTCTGGTGTGTAACACCATCAGCGGGCTGACGCTGGTGCTGGCTCGGCTCAGGAGGCAGCCCGGCTCCCATCACCCGGCCAAGTCCCACGACATAGAGATGGTGGTCCAGCTGGTCGGCATCATGATCACCTCCTGCATCTGCTGGAGCCCTCTGCTGGTCAGTATCAGTAGTTGCAGTGCATGTCTCCTACTGTACGTACTGTACAGTGTTCATGATGACCGCTTGCCTCCGTGATGATGTGATTTTGCACAAAATATACTAAACCAAGCAGTTTTCTTTGAATAAGTGAACATTCTTTATTGCCTGATTCATGCTCAAAGCAAACTTTGTAGGAAAACCATTTGTGGGGAACTGAAGCTTGTTAAATGTTATCTACCAACCTGATTTTCATCAGCTTTAAAAAATATAAAATAAATATAATTTTATACATTTGTCTTTCAGCGAGATACAAGGGAACCTAACATGACGGACCTGAATCAGCCCAACCATCAGAGGACACTCCAGCCTATGAAGTATTAAGAGTCTAATTGTGATCGGAAAATTATAAATAAATGTTGATATTTAAAGAAACAGTGGAGTTTACATATGTTAAACCAAAGTCAGCTTTCTATGTGTTTATAGAGCGCGTTTGTGAAATAATATGTGATAGTTAATACTTGAATTGAATTTTAGACTTGATTTTCTGAGGAAATGTAAAGAATTAATGTAAATAAAACCTTTATTCTGATATTTTGGATGTCCAGCAGTTTGAATTCCTAACATTTAAGCTTTATTATCTGTCCTCTTCTGTTCTCTTATTAACATCAATTTTCTCTCTTGTTCTCTGCAGGTTCACATTTCTAAAAAGAGTTTGATGTTTGTTCGTGTTACTCTCAGAGAAGGTCAGTTTATGATTGATGTAAAGATGTTCTTCATGGAGGGCAGGAGACAGTCAGTGATCCTCTCTGTCATAAAGAAACCCCTAAAAAGGCCTTCTTGTCTGGAATAGTACAGTCAGTGTACTGTACAGTCATACAATTTGCCAGCATACGCTTGATGTTGTTTGAGTTGTTGCGTGGTTTCAATAGGATCCGGGGTTTGGCGGTTCCTAAAATTTTGAAAGTGGAGAATTTCTCAAAATCATGCCCATAATGGAGGTTGGCACTGTATACTGTAAAATCTAAATGCTAGAGCAACGAAAACGGTTCCAGCATCACCAAAGCTCCACCAGAAAAAAATGATCATTTATGTATAATTATAATACATTTGTACTATTATGTAATGTTCATGTATCACGACCCTCTGAGGTCCCTGCTTCGGTAGATTTTCATTTCAGATCGTAGTCTTTTCAATTTACATAAAAAAAGTTAAACACCGTTAATTATTTCATAATAATGCAAATACAATCATAAATAAAAATACTGGTAGTAATATTTATCCCTTTTTGAAGATGTGCGATGACGTCATCTTTAGGCGACTGTAGTTGACAGCAACAAAAAGATAGTAAGGTTAGCGTGAATTATTCACTTGTTTGTTATTTCACTGACAAGGTAAGCGCCATATGTAAAACGCAACGTATATAAATATTAGTGCTACAGTAATAGAAACGTCACATTGTGGCAAATAGACAACAATAATAGTGAAATTCTGGCTGACGTTAGCTAGCTGGCTAGCATAACGGTAACGGCTAGAAACGTTACCCCAACAATCAGCTTAGCCAACGGCAATAATTCATTATTGCATTTTGTCCGGCTTTGTATGTGGGGTTATAAAGTATTGGACAGTTGTTTTGGAACCTACGTGTTTCGTTTCAGGTCTAATGCACACGCTTATTGTATAGCTTTCTAACGACTCCTACCTAAGCTGCTGAGAGTTAGCATGCTAACACTGGGGGCTTGCACAACATGAATGTGTATACCTACATCTCATTCATTACATTTGTTTAGATGCATCATATGCATTGCTAGCTATATTAATACCAGCTGCAGGCTGACTTGGAATGTGTGTTGTACTGATAAAGCAGGTGGAAGCCCCCCTCCGAAGTTCCGACAGCATGGCGGCCGCTGCAGCGCCAGTGTGGGATGAGCACCAGGCGTATGAGGAGCTGCTGTACTGGGACAGCCTGATCCAACAGGGCCACCGGCTTCTACCAGAGGACTTTGACAGGTAGGCGCGTTGTATGTGGCGTCCGGTTAACTACAAAACTCATAAATGTGAAATTCAGTCTAGTCAGCTTACATTGTATAAACAAACAGTAAACGTGACAGACAACACCAAGCAATGTAACAAACAGGTGTCTGAGATTCTCACACTTATTTGTTTATTAATCAGTCATTCATTTGCAAAAATACATTTTAATTTTTGGCACAGTTGTGTAAAGTAGAAGTCAATTTGCTAGAGAGTTAATAAATACTGTCTTGTCTACTAAAGTAAATGTAATTATTTACAAGTAGCATAAAAAGAAAGCATTTTAGGATCATGGTGTTGTCAGCTAGGCGTAAGTTGTTAAACTGCACAACATGTACTTGGATTTCTGTAATGTTCTAGAGCCTGTTAGAACTTAAGATGTGGGGCTTAACTTCAAAGTTTATGTGCTTTTTGCAGGTATGAGGAGCTGCGATATTGGTATGACTGCCTGTGCTATGAGGAGGAGCTTAGACAGTATCATGACTACATTGCTGCTATTGAGCAGATTCATGATAAACGGCATCACGAGGTTATTATTTCACCTGCTCAGATGATATTGCACAACATGCCAAAATACTCACCTCTTCATTCACATAGAGACTTAACTTTTAGTGTTTTTCATCAAAATTGTATTTCCCTTTGAAAATTTAAACACCTGCTCTGAAATGTAAACACTAATTTCAATTATTATTAATGTCCATCCATTAAACAATGGTTCAAATATACTATAGGTAGTTTTTTCCCTTTTTTCTTTGTCCTCTACAAATGTATTTTTTTATTTTGTTCTGTTAAGGAAGTTGCATCCTCACACGGGCACACAGGGCCATATGATCGTCACGTGATGGCTAAACACTCTGAAGTGTATCCCTCGATGGAGGAACTGGAGGCAGTGCAGAAGATTGTTTCACATGTAGAGTGTGCTTTGAAGACTGTGTCTGACCAGATGGATTCTCAAAAAGATGGCAAAGAAAATACAGAGGCAGAGGGGTAAGTAAGGTGTCTGACCACTGTCCCAATTATTTAATTACAATTGCATCTTTTTCTCTTACCCAAAGTAAATCTTTTAAGTGATCTTTTTACCACTCACAGTTCTAGTGGTGACTCAAAGGAGCGTGTGCTGCGTGGCGTTATGAGGGTGGGCCTGGTGGCCAAAGGACTCTTATTGAAGGGTGACAAGGACCTAGAGCTAGTGCTGCTTTGTTCCAACAAGCCAACAGTCACCCTGCTTATGCAGGTGGCTGAGAAGCTAAATGCACAATTAGAGGTAAACATTCATTTTTTTTTCATCACCTATATTGTACATTTTCTGGAGAATTAGTTTTTCAGAGTCTAACAGCATGTCTTAACCATCCTAATTTTTAAAAAAATTTCTCATAGGCCATCGCTGAAGGGACGTACACTGTAAGCCAGTGCCCAGGTGACGCAGCCATAGTTGTGACAAACACCAAGGACCTAATCCTGTCTCTCACAATTTACCTAACATCCCCTCTTGTTAGGACGGAGCAAGACAGTAAAGCTGCAGAAAGCGACGGTACGTGTGACAGCTGTCCGCAAGATGTCTGTGGCCACAGTCCTGGTCTGAGTGTTCTTGGCATGCAGACTCTGTACTGCTCCACCAATCTTTACCTTTGTTCTGGCTGTCCATACAGACCCCACTTTATTCCATGAAACCTCAGTGGAGCTTGCACAGTGACTGCCTCAAATCAAGGCCAGTGAACAACCAACTATTGTTGGCTCTTCACTCGTTCGTTGTCGTATTGTGTCAAATTGGCGATGGCAATCCCTGCCTTTTTTTGTAGTTGCTGATACATTGGTAACGGCAAAGCCTCAGTCACAAAATTGTTTATTCCTGTAGAAATGTTTTCATGTCAAAAGTGAAAGCTTTCCATTAATAATTAGTTAAAGCGCGCATTGCATGTACTTGATGCTGAATATGTACATATGGCACCAGCTGCAGCAAAACTGATCATCAGTGAGTGCGTGTCTGTGGCTTCTTTTGAGAATTTAAGGACAGGAAATGGTTGAAACAACGTAAATGGTTTATAAATGAATGTGTTGTTGGTAAAGGTTTTGTATTCAAAAGCACAAGCTATAATCACTTTCTAATGTAAAGCTACAATAAGGTAATTGAAAGAACACCATACCGGCCTCTGTGCGGTTTAGTCCATTTGCTGCACTCTACACTGCTACTGCACAATTAAAACCATACACAAACCATGATCATGATTTTAGCTTCCACAATGAGTCTCACCTAATTAGGTGACACTACATACTCGAGTTCAACAAATTAAGCACACTGGGAGCTGTCCAGCCAAGAGCTTAATAATGTACATTTTTATATAATTATAAATTTGCGCATGAGGTAAACCTAAACTATTAACACCAAACTATTAACACCAAATTTCCAGTGTTGATATTGGTCAGTTACTGTATTTTTCAATGCTAGCATTACTATGGTGACATAAACACTTTATGAAATTCAGTAGTTTGTTCCCTAAAAGAAGACTCATGATCTCTAGTTTAGTTCATTTTTGAGGTTATAATTTTCATTAGTATAGTGTAGCCTGGAGCCAGATTACTTTACTATTAGTCAATAATCATGAGCACTTCTGTTTTTCTGTGTCCTGTCATTCGTGCAGTTCATTGTGGAACGTGATGGAGATCAATGTGCCCTAGCCCACTCTGATACAAATGGACGGTTAAAGGTGTCTGTTATTGAACATTTCCTTCTGTGTTAGTTATGCAACCGAACACTTAACTGTGTACGGATGAACAGCAACTGTAGAAAATGAGCACAAACTTGCAAAGAGATGGTATGGCTCTTTGTGGTTGCGGTCATTGAGAAGGTCTTGTTTTGAAGCCACGTTTTAATCAGGGACTACATCAGTTTTGCTGCAACGTGGGGCAGACGTGAAGGTTCTAAATGCCTGTGATTCACAACTGATTTAGTTTGTTAAGTCTTTTTAGGAACGCTGGACCTTTGACCAACTGGAAACACTGTCTCAGGAGGGGGGAAAGCAGCAAACCCAAACTCAGTTGCTATGGGAAGGGGTTATTTATTGTTTTTGGCCTAATAAAACTCTTACATGTTAAATTTTCTAATATGTCATGGTGAGAGTCTTTTACTTTCACTTTCACACACTGAAAAAGTGGAACCTTCTCTCCCTGCTTCTGGTTGTTTGTGGCATGCTGCTACTCCCTGAGCTGCAAGACAGAGGTTGACCCCCTTGGTCAAACTGTACCTTTTCTTCTTACCCCACCTCGTCAGTAGATGCGCGAACAGTCAACGATCCGCCGGACGTTCTGGACAGGCAGAAATGCCTAACTGCCTTGGCGTCTCTCCGTCATGCCAAGTGGTTCCAGGTTTGCATTCACGTCCTTATTTGTACGTAAGGTTGAATTGTTTCTGTGAATGATCTCTGTTCTTTTATATTCTCTAATCTTTTAGAGAATGTACCAGTTTGTAGCTGTGCCCTGCACTTGGTTTAGTTCATATTCAACATGAAAGAGTTTGAGGAAAATTAAAGCAATCAGCTGGTTTATACCAATGACCGAACTGAACTTAACATTGGTATGGACTAGCATTAATTGGTCATAATCTTCTCTGCCAGACTGAGGTCTCGCCATTTCAACCCCAATGCGGTGCAAATAGCATATGGACATAAATATGTAATATGTGAAACACCGTTTTTGATTTGGGGCTGTTTCTACTGCTCTGACTGTTCTGTGCTTGGTTTGTATTAAGGGTTGTGTTGGGGAAACGCAAAAGGAGGAGAGTGCCCCTCTGACTAAACTAGCTTTTGATTGTGTCTCTAGGCCAAAGTCAGCAACTTAAGTTCTGCTGTTGTGGTGATCCGTATTATGAGGGACTTGTGTAAACGTGCTCCTACGTGGTGGCCACTCTTGGGATGGGTAAGGAAGCTGTTGCACATATTTTGGTTTCTTGTTTATTTTTTGGTGCTGTAATAAATACTTCCATCTTTTTTAATAAAACAGAATCTTCATGAATAATGTGTGTGCGCTATAATCAAGGTTTTCTTCAAATAGCCCCTCGAACTGTTGGTAGAAAAAGTAATTGTTACGTCCGAAAGACCAATGGGAGCGGGCGAGTCCTTCCGCAGGGTTTTAGAGTGTGTTGCCTCTGGAATTCTATTGGAAGGTGATTTTTTTTTTAAATTCATAGCGTCTACACATTTGTAAACTAGTAGTAACAATATTGTGCTTTCTTTGTAAAGACGGGCCTGGGATCAAAGATCCGTGTGAAAAAGAAACAGTGGACGCCATTGCCACTCTGACTTCACAGCAGCTTGAAGACATAACGCAAAGTGCTCAGGTAAAACAAGACCTCCTATGCACACAGGCAGAAATGGAAAAATAGGGAGCCTAACTTTTATATTCCTCAGTTTGCCTTGAGGATGTGTGCATTTGGACAGATGCACAAGGTGTTGGGAATGGAGTACAAACCCACAAAGCCACGGAAATCATTGGGAGCCGTCAGCAAGGATGCCACTGGTAAATAATCACATGCATCTTCCCTTTTTTCTGTTCATGTAACTGTTTTATTAAACGCGTTTTCTTTTTGTTTCCCTGTCTTCATGCAGCCCAGATCGGACCCGCTGGGCCTTTCAGCTTGGCAGCTAAGAGACCTTACACAGAGGTGGAGAAAGTGGACGACGAGCCTCATCTTAACAGCAAACAGAGGAAGTTTTTAAAGTTCCAGAAGCGTTTTCAAAGGAAATCATGTTAGTACTGGGTGTCAAAGCCCTTGGCGTAAGCTGAGCCTTTTCACAGTCAAATGATCCAGATTTACTATGGAGCAATGACCTGGCAGATTTAACTACACGAACAGTAGATTACACCGATTTCAATATGAATAGTTTGAACTCAACAAACCATGAAACGAATAGTATAATAAAGTTATATTGAAATGTGTGGCATACTTAGTCAGTTTTTTTCTTTTCCCTCTAGTTACTGATGATTTCACCATGAATGCTGTGATGCGTCTGAACCAATACAGACCTGGCCTGGAGTACCGGCTTACATCTCAGACTGGCCCGGTCCATGAACCTGTTTTCACAATGGCTGTGGACTTAAATGGAAAAACCTACGAGGCCACTGGGCCTTCCAAACGAGCTGCCAAACTTAATGTAGCCATCAAGGCAAGACTTGTATATCATAAGTTAATTTAACACACATGGCATTCAGCTGAATTTTTTTTACAGTTAATTTGATTTTGCTTGGAAATGTAGTGTTTTTGATTTGGCATTTTTTCGGCCATTAGAAGTCAAATGCATGAATGTCCCTGTCAGTTTTGGCTTTGGTGTTTTACAGGTCTTACAGGATCTCGGTCTTCCAACAGCCTCAGAGTCAAAAATGGATACCTGTAGCGACACTGGAGGAGGCCAGGAATCCGTAAATGCTTCTCCAGTAGCCTCCACTACATCAGAAGATGTATGTGCCAGAGTTCCCTCTGGGATTCCTGTACAAGCTGTCATTAAAGTTGTCATGACCATTCTGAGTGGACTAGAAAAGCATTCTACACTTATTTGTCTTTAACAGCCATTGTTTGTCCCCTTGTCATGGACAGAGTGGTCAGGGTCCCATCCTGACAAAAAATGGCAAGAACCCTGTGATGGAGCTGAATGAGAAGCGTCGCAGCCTGAAGTATGAGCTGTCTGCTGAGACTGGAGGCTCCCATGAAAAGTGCTTTGTCATGGAGGTGAGTCAGCAGCATCGAATGCGCAAAGCAACGGTAAGAGATTCTAAATGTGTTGGGACAGCTCCAGTTGCAGCTCTGCATACATTTCCTACATTGGCTCATCTTACATGCACTGACATGTACTCTCACTGGAGAAAGAGAATACAGTGGGGCCATTTATGAAAATGATAAAGCCCAATTTCTTGTACCTGGCTATGTGCTAGTAAAATGAGTAGTGTTTGGCTGGATGTTAAACAACTAAAGGCAATGTGTTCTGTCTCTGCGGTGTCTCAGGTGGAGGTGGATGGGCAGAAATTCAAAGGGAGAGGTTCAAATAAGAAAGAAGCAAAAGCCTACGCTGCCCTCTCAGCCTTGGAAAAGCTATTTCCTGACGATAGCGGAGTACAAAACAGGAATTCTTTAAAGAAGAAAGTCACCTACACTGACATGGTAACTTGTCCCACTACCTCTATATCTCTAAAAAGATGTGTTTTTGTGTTTTTGTTTTTGTTTTTTTAATTACAGCATTTTCGGTGCGTTTTCTTTGATCTTCTTCAGCACATCCCTGGGTTTGGCACTATTCGTGGCATTCCTTCAGACTCCGGGACCCGTGGCTGGGGTCCTAACAGAGGTCGAGGCCGCGGCAAACCGTTTCCTTCAGGACCTAGTTATAACCAAAGTAAAGAATGTCACAAAAACAAAATTATTTTGTTTGGAAATATACTAAACATTTCTTTCTTTTTCTTTAAAAGCGAACTACAGCTATGAGGGCAACACTGCCACAGGCTACCGTAAGTACAGCTCACCTGTTGGCATTAGCAAATAGTTCTTTATTTTTTATCGTTAAATTACCAGATAATTTTACATGGCAGACATGTTTTCTTTCTTAGATCAACTGTATGGTAGTAATCCAGCTAGCACCACAGACAGAGTCCCCGGCACCTCGGCCAGTAACATCGGCTATGGTACCTTCTACCCAGAGAGCACCACCACCACCACCACCACCACCTACTCCTCACCTCCTGTGTCCAGCACTGACACAAGCGCCACTAAAGTCGAGAGCTACCAGTCGATGCCACCTCCCACAGATCAGGAAAGCCCCTACAGCTACGGGTATGGAGATGAGAAAAAGAAGCTGCTCACCCAAGGATCTAACGAAGGACAGGGCCCTGGGGACTACTCTTTGTACAGCACAGCTTACCCCAGCTCAGTGACGGGGGGACAGGTGTATAATAATTATGGTGAGTAGAGCAAGATGTAACTTCTTGCTTTTTTATGTTGCTGAATTTGTGATCTAAATTTAAAGTTAAGATAATAACCGCCTCTAATTAATTAATTAATTAATCAATTTAATGTTTCTCTACAGGATGGGGAAACCAGTCAACCTGGGGGAGTCAGCAGGGATATAGTATGTACCAGGGGTTTGGAGGACAAAACCAGGCTTCATACTCTGGATACAGTGACATGCATTACTGATCATCACGCCGTGTACAGTCCTTCACCTCTCTGTGCTGTCTGATCCACCCTCAACAATGAACCTGGCTCACTACTTTGGAAAAGGAGGACGAACACTTGTGTTGTCCCAAAACTGTAAATTCAGCTATTTTTATTTTGTCACTCCTTCCATCTGTTCAATGAAACTCTTCCGTTACAGGTACATGTTTTTGACCATTGTTGCCATTTTAAAATGATTAAACAACACACATGTAGCTTGGTGGTTATGGTTATTTATGTTGTTTTTTTGTTTGAACATAGCGAGCTGTTACGGCATATGTTTGTTTCTTTTGTAGTTTTTGAACTAAAAAATGTTAATGTGTCACTTAACATGATCTAAATCATGAATAAATTTTGATTTAGGTTTTTGGATCAAAGTTCAAAGTTGTTTGAGTTGTTGTTTGAGTTTTTACATCTTATCTTTTCATTTATCTTGATAGAAGACCTGTAGTTCAGCTTGGGTAACAGTTTGTTACCTAAAGAATTACATCTTAAAGCTAACCCACAGTTATATTTATTATTATATTTGTAACTGTGGCACACATGGTGTTGACTTTATATCTGGCTCCCCAAAACTGTTTTATTCCAGAAGGTAGACACAACAACCCTGTGAAGGCAATGAAAACAGACCACGATTGCAAATGAAATGCAGTCAATACAGTCTACGGTGTATTTTCAGACTTGAGCAACCGTATTTAGCGGTGGCTGCACACTGAGCTGCAGACTTGAACACCGCGTCCTTCAAAGTCTACCCGAATCATTTAATTCTGCAGATTTAAAAGCATACTTAACAAGCTAAAGGTAAAATCCTACAATTCCTTAATGTAACTTCACTGCATCTTTTTCCTGCTCAGCCAATCACTCATTGCTCACTGCCTCACATCATAACAAATGCTTTCATATGAAACATACTAAATAGACACGGTGACATCTATGCATGACCTAAGTGCTTTCAACAGTGTGGGATTGCAGCAGCCAATTCCAATATTCACCCGATGAGAGGCGGGGTCTCATTCCATTAGGGTCATTCATGTAACAACCCAGATTAAAGCTCAGAATTATGTAAACCCCTCCAATCAAAATATTCCATTATTATCTGGAAAGTCAAGTAAAAAAGATTCCTTTAATGAAGTACGGAACATGAACTGGGTCCTGAACATATACTGAAAGCATAATAAGCATCAGTCTTACATCCAATCGTGTCTTACAGCCCGATGGAAGCTGTGACTACCTCAAGTTGGAAAAAGTAAATCTGCAGTCATTGATGAACTGACAAAAGGGAGATGAAATATAGCAATTCAACCGAATTAACCATTAACTAAGTAAATACACTCAACTGGCTGCGTATTTTTAGATTTTATTCCAAGATCTATCAAAACAATGGAAACAGGAAGGGAAACATACAGTAACACTGGAAAAAACAACTGAATGCTGGCTATAATAATGTGTGTTGATCACATGTGGCCCGGGTGACGCTCTGGTCCCGCGAGCGAGACGGGGTGTGAGCAATGATCACGCTCCTGGGACGTGCGCTGAGGCCGGTCCTCTTGGCGTCTTCCAGCCAGGAGCGCTGATAAAAGGCTGCGAGGAAGAGGAGCGAGAGGAGGGCGTCCTGGGGGCTCATCCTGAGTACACGTCACCCGTGATCAGCTGTGAGCGTTTTATCTTTGACATTGTTATCTCTGCACATTGATGCCTAGTCTTTACATGTTCAGCTCGTTTTTCTTGTCGGCCCGGTTTGTTTTCCTGTTATCTGGTAATAGCGAGCCTTTAGATTCTGCTTCACTTCTCTGATTGGCTTTAAGATGCCTGCGACGAAGCTCATTTAACTTGGGGGGTAACTTGATACGGGCCATTTCTTATTTAAAAGAAGCACAGTTGCATTGATTGGCTTACACCGACATGAAGCTGTGACCTCTGACCCACTCAGGCTGCTTTGATTAGTTTCTATTAGCTCCAGCCGGGTTGTGTCAGCCTCTGGCTGCAGCCAATCACGAGTCACCATTATGCATAAAAACAACGGCAGCGCGTTTTGCTGTTCAAGTGGAGGCGAGTGAGAGAGAAGGAGGAAGCACAGGCTCAAGATAATGTAGCTGTGGTTTGCTGCGCCTGCTTCAGGTTCCTGTATCAGCCACTTTCAGTTATGGCTCGGCGTCACGCTCATGCTTGAGCTGTGTTTACTGCTGCTGCCAAAGAGCTGATTTGACTTTTTTTTTAAAGAGATTTCTCTTGATTATTTTATTTTTGTCTTTAAAAGATGGCACTTACCCTCTTGACCGCTGTAGTCGCTGCCTTCTCTGTGGCCTGCTGCTATCCCACTGCCTTTCAGGAGCTGGGAAGAAGCCACAGTGAGTATTCAGGTTAATTTTCCTGTAAACGCTCTGGTTTTCTGATCTCATTTTAATCTACTTGTTAATTTACAGAGAACAGGACCTCCATTAAGTTCCTGGCTGTGGGCGACTGGGGTGGGCTGCCGTATCCCCCTTACGTCACCGCAGTGCAGAAAGCTACGGCTCGGGAGATGGGCATCGTGGCCGACCAGATGGGCGCTGACTTCATTCTGGCCCTCGGCGACAACTTCTACTACAAAGGTGTGGACAGCGTGGATTCCCCTCGGTTCCAGGTGAGTGGAGCGACTGTGTTCTGCTGATTGCCTGCGTGATTATAAAAGCCTCGTGCTGGATGTGAGTGCTTCAACATCCCTTTTTTGTATTTTTAATCTAAACCAGGAAACGTATGAGGCCGTGTTCACTGCCAAGTCCCTCCAAGTGCCCTGGTACGTGATTGCAGGCAATCACGATCACGCTGGTAACGTCCAGGCCCAGATTCAGTACAGCCAGAGGTCTAACCGATGGTAAGGAGCCACTCGATGTCACGTGTAGTCGTCTTCAAGGGTTAACGGAGAAATGTTAAGCTGACTTTTTGATTTTCTGCCTAATCTCAGGAAGTTCCCCTCCTATTATTACGAGCTGAACTTCCACATACCCAACACGGAGAGGACCCTCACCATAATCATGCTCGACACGGTGAAGCTGTGCGGCAACTCGCTGGACTACGCCGACGAGAAGCCCAGAGGCCCGCTGAGCCGGGCGGCCGCCAACCGGCAGCTGGTGTGGCTGCAGGAGCGGCTGGCGCGGTCCAAGGCCGACTTCCTGCTGGTGGCGGGCCACTACCCGGTGTGGTCCGTGTCGGAACACGGGCCCACACAGTGTCTGCTGCAGGACCTGCGACCTCTGCTCAACAAGTACAAGGCCACCGCCTACCTGTGCGGACATGACCACAACCTGCAGGTTGGTTCTCTGGAAATGGCTTATTTCAACATGCGTTTTTCTCCATTCTTAAATTTGCTTTTTCCTTTTTTTTCAGTATATTGAGGAGTCCGACGTCGGCTATGTGGTGAGTGGCGCTGGGAACTTCCTGGATCCAGACGTCCGTCACTGGAACCAGGTCCCAAAAGGCTCCGTGAAGTTCTTCACCGGGAAGGCGTCGACGCTGGGAGGCTTCGTCCACGCCGAGGTCACGAAAGACACTATGACGGTGACGTTCTTCCAGGCGAAGGGCACCTCTCTGTACCGCACTGTGCTGCCGCGGCGGGATTTCAATTAGGCCGCAACGCACGTGGTTGCCGTTTAGGATCAAAGTGCTTTTCTGTGATTTTTAAAGTTTGGCAACATTTCTTAGTGATTTTAATGGAATTGACTTGTTTTATTGTGTAAATCTTTTTATTGTTTGAATAAAGCGTTTGAAGAATCTGTCGAGTCAGCTTAGTTGTAGTCTTGTGACTTGTCTCATGATTTGCTTCGCGTGGCTTTGGGAGTGGGGAAACAACCTCTGAACCTGTTTGAAGTTTGGGCTGAATAAAAGTCTTGAGCTTTGGTCGGCGAATTCCTCCTTTCTGAAACGTAGGAAGTGTTGCATGCAACAGTCACATTGTTGCTGGAATGTTGTGGGTTTGTAACGTAAGCGTTTAAACTGATGGATCTAAAAATTTTAAAAAGTGCTGCAATCTTTAGGTCACATGGTGGTAATGCTATGATAAACATGAATGTAATGCAGTTATTAACAATCAGCAGAACGTTCTGCTGCTGGAAAGGTGATCAGGGTCAGGTTTTCCACTGTCACTGGTCATTTGTTCAGTACAGAACCACCTGGCCTGCCAACAGAGGATTAGACCGGGTGGCAGCTGATTGGCGGTGACTATGATCAGAATGAACCCAGCCAACCAATCGCTATTAACCCAGGAGCCGGTTTCTATTTTTTTCCCCTCTATCTCCACGTTGGTTTCACTGACTTAAAAGCCTGTATGACATAAGCAGGATTCTCACGATTTGATTCTGTTGACAGAAAATCAACGCAGGCAAACAAGCGCAGTGTTTGACTAAATCACCGGCTCCTCTTCAACAGCCAGTGTGCATGTGTTGAGCTGTGCTCCTTTACTCCTGCCCGGCCACGCTTTGCCTGCTACACTGTTGCAGCCTGTTGCCGAATGCAGAGCGGATCCCATTGGTGGAGTTACAGTGAGCTGGGGTCACGTAATGCGAGGCTGAGAGAAACAAGTCAGAGCCAGTAAAAGCCTGGACGAAGGCCGCGTGTCGCCTGAGGACAAAGGGCAGGTGAGGAGGTGTCCTCCACAGCAGCAAACAGCTGCTTCCAAATCCAAAGAATGGGACAAAACATGAATGAGAATAACTCAACACGCTGCTCTGTAGTCTGGATGTGTGAATAAGCAGTTGCTAAGGAGTTCAGTATGTGATAGATAAAGGTTGAGCTCAGTTCGTGTTTTCACTGACCCCAGATGGGAAAAAAACACCTTAATGTTTACATGTGATCTCAAAGAGCTGCAGACCGTCAGCTCAGTCAAAACACAGGATGTGGCTGTGAGGACGCTGAGTTGGCTGATTGAAGCTCTGGCCTCGTCGCTTTGTCGCTTCTGTTGTGTCACCTCTTCTCGGCCTGACCTCCTTCGAAGCCTGATCGGCTCCACCTTAAGCCCTGACCCCTGCGCTCCAGTTGGAGGGAACCGCGGCCATCGGCACATCTCCCACAGTGTGGCTCTGCAGCTTAAAGCTCTGAGATCTCCTTCCCGAGCAAATAGGATTAGCAAACCCTCCCTCCAGTCAAAACCCACACACCATTTTTAAAAAGGCTGAATTTAGTCGGTAACGTGAGCGCCTCAAATAAAATGCCTGGACATGTGCTTGTTAGAAACTACTTTTGATTGATAGACAATTAAATTAAAAATTAGACAAAAACACTCAACTAAGATCTTAAAGGAAAGTCAGACTGTGACTTTTTTGATGTTTGTCATTTACATACAGACACTAAGAGAAAAATGCTAATGCTTTTGATGACTCACGGCCTGAACTCGTTCAGCACGTTCACGCGACGACAGCGTGTCTGTTTGTAACAAACATTCATGTGAGTTCCTGGAGCATGCGCACGTTTACCCGTCACTTGGTTTCAGTGATGATTCATTTAGAGCACGTAACGACGACATAAATTCAACCCTTCTTCACCTGCTCCAGCTGCCTTTTCCTCCCTACAACCAGGACGCAGCACAGTTTAGCTGTAACACCAGTCCACCTCTGCTTCAGTTTCCCCTTCAGGATGCCATAAACTGTAACACAACAGCTACAACTCTCCAAATGTCTGAGGCTGATCCGCCAGGATTGCTCTGCTGCTCTCCATCCGATATCTAATTCAACAGCTCAAAAGTAATAACACTGTGTTGTATTAAAGGCTGAGCTGCTCGTCTAATCCTTTCTACCTAATCTCTGTCACTGAACGTGGACACTCTGCATTCCACAGATGGAATGAGCAATGCTGACTCACATAACTGATAAAAAAAACATTGCATGCTCTTCATACGTCACAGTAAGGGTTTTGACCAGCATAGATGGTAAAATTATGTGTGTGTGTGTGTGTGTGTGTGTGTGTGTGTGTGTGTGTGTGTGTGTGTGTGTGTGTGTGTGTGTGTGTGTGTGTGTGTCTGTGTCTGTGTGTGTGTGTGTGTGTGTGTGTCTGTGTGTGTGTCTGTGTGTGTCTGTGTGTGTGTCAGCTTTCATGTGCTCTAACATCCCCGGATTTCTGCATCTCTGCCAATATCCTGCTTAAAATGGACCCTGAAATCTGTCTTTTTGTGTTGTGTAACTGTGCATCAGCTCATGTGTTTCATGCCAACAAGCCAAAAAAGCACAGAACGGTCACACATTAACATTTTTAAGATCATATATTGCTCCGTATGTCATTCTTCTTCTACTAAACAAACTGTACAGTCGTACAAATAACACGATTTTGAGAATGCACCTTATTGTTAGAAGTGATTGTGCTGTAAAAGCACTGAAGGTTCCTGCATTGCAGTGGATTTATTAAAAGCTTTCACACTCACCTTAACTCAGTCACCTCCACTAACTGAATTAACTTCACCCTATTAGGCAGCATGTTAGGCCGATCCTTCTAAAGCCTGCAAATATATTTAGTGTCAGTATAAGACTAAGACGTGTGTGTTACCCAGCGTTACCTCAGGCAACTCCAGTATTCACCTTTATTTCACACATGAATTCAACACACACTTTTGCATGTACACTGTATATAAAACCACTTAGACTGACGGAGAAGATTGTATGTATATTGTGGAATTGTTTTTACATTATGCAGTCATGCTCATGTCCAGATCTGAAGTTATAGTGACTTTGGGTTACTCCGCTACATCTGACGTTTGCAAGACAACATCCTGCATCTGACCACAGCTTGGACGGACGTGAACATCTGGCAGAAGGAGAATAATCAAGATGCTGACTTGGCACAAATCCACTGAGAAAATGAACAAGTGAAGGCCATCCCACCGAGTGTCCCCAGCTCAGTCTGCACTCGGATCCTGGGGAGGTGTTGTTTGTCAAAGACAGACCAGTCACACCGAGAGATGTGAAGAGACGTGAATCCAGACTGGCCTTCATTGTTGTTTAAAGCTGAAATTCATGCTCAACATATGATGCTGTTGGATTTGTGATACTAACACTTTTTTAATGGAATCTTTCCCAACATCCTTTTCCAGTAGGTGAGTAAAGGTGCTTCAGAGGCAAAAACAGGGAGCTAAAGCTCAACCAAAGCGAGAAAGGGCCGAAAAAGAAGGATTACGGGTGCAGTATAGAAAACCGTCTCACACGCCTTCATTCATGAGTCACTCTCCCTTGGGATGGGATGATTGTGGGATGGACTGGCAATGCTGAGGGAGGT
Organism: Betta splendens; assembly: GCF_900634795.4. Taxonomy (NCBI): domain Eukaryota; kingdom Metazoa; phylum Chordata; class Actinopteri; order Anabantiformes; family Osphronemidae; genus Betta; species Betta splendens. The sequence goes on from NC_040881.3 coordinate 14,760,977, forward strand.
GGGGAAAAATGAAGGTATGTATGGGATGACTGCCATCAGAGGGCTCGTCTGTGGGCTCTCGTCCGGGGGAGTCATTGGGATGATGACGTCGTCCTGGTCCCACACGTGAAAGGCATTTGGGTGCGAGTGGCTGAGGGCGGGCGGCATGTGCAGAGGACTGACCCCCTCCATCTCTCGGTCTTTTCTCAGGTCCTCGTCAAGTGGGCCCAGCAAACAGTCTGTGGGTGGACAGAGGACGAGTAATTAACGTATTGAACACAACGGTCCATGCAACAACGGGCTTTCATTTAGCCCTGCTGATGCTGAGAACAATGAGTACCACAGAAAACGACCTTCTAAAGTCAGAGTAATAATAAGTTGCATTATAATATTAGCATAAGCAGCTCTTATTCGTGTTCGTAGAAGTGAATAATGAGGAAAAAAGTAGCTTTACATATATATACTATGTCAATATTTGAGTGTGTGTTTCATTTCATATATTTATGGAAGCAATCTGCTTGTTCCAGTCCAGAGTGTGGATCAAATAAAATCCCTCTAACATGACCCAAACCTCAAGGTGTCATTAACCAAACACTGATTTCAGATTGAGAACATACAACACAGATAATGGAATCAGCTGACAACTATAAGACATTTTAAGTACCTGTTATGTCCAGCATGAGATCTTTAATGAGGTGACCCACAATAGCATACGCCACAGCAACCACAACCAGGGCGGCCATCAGGAGGTAGATGACAGACCTGGGGAGCTGGATAAGGTCCCTGGGAGGAGGCTTGTACTCCTTATACAGAGGCTCCACGTTATGCACTAAATACTGGAATGGCTGCCCGCTGTTCGTGTAGTTGTTCATGTTTCCAGTGAATGTTACTTATTCCGATAAAGTCAAAGGGAAATAGTCCTGATTAAATGTTCCAATGTGGCGACATTTCACTCCCTAAAACACATAGAAGCATACTCATTGTTAGGTCTCTTACCATGATAAATAATTGTTGACTTAATACAGTTTTAAAATATGTTTAAATTGCTATTTAATTTATTGTAAAAGCTACAACATGTTATATTTATAGCAATTTACAAATGTTAAAATAAGTCATTGAATAAACGTACTCACCTGTCAGGTGCCAGGTCAGCAGCTTCCATGACAAACACATTTCAGTCTTTGCAGAGCCATGTTCTTACACAGCCACTAGTTATTGTCATTAGCGGCATTTTGTTCCCATCACACTCCACCGAACAGACATCAGGACATCTCATACAGCCCGTGTGCCGGGCTGGAATAATCCAGAGTGTGGGCGGTGTCACAGAGAGAGGAAAAGAGGGATTACACTTCCAATCACAGCAATTATCAATCAGCCCCTCATCCCATCTCCATCCAATCCCACACTTAATCCGCATCAATCTAAGTGCCCCCTCCCTTGATTAGATAAATGTCAGCCTCACACAGAAGAAACAAATACACCAAATAAAATAGGAATTGCACATAACCACATAACAAACTTATTGTTAGTGTTAATTATTCGTGTTTTTTTATTTATGTATCAGCGTTTTGTCTTAACAAGTGTTTATCTTACAATCAGCGATTAATAAGCAAACACACGTTTTTGGCATGTTGCGTCAAATAAATGCAAGGCTCCTAACTGCCGCTAGGGGGCAGACGAGTCATTTTCCTGGGTTGTGGGAGCAGAACTGCATTGGCCTAAATGCGCCATGTGTGCATTTAGGCCAATGCGACAAACGTATTGCTGTTCTAATGTGTTTACTCACTTCTACATCACTTATATTAAAGACACATATTACAGTATTTTCCCTTGCACATTCATTAGATACACTGGCCTCTCAGTTGCACCAGGGGCATCTAATTTAAAGCAGGTAGGTTCAGCTAGTTGTCACCCAGTTTTCTTTTATCACTTGTTCTTTTGCATTGTTAGGGAAACTCATGCAGTTATAGTTGTGTTCAGTGATGTTTTAATAATAAGACTAATAACTTGAACCATGTGGTGATTTTTTCATTCCATTATTATTATTATTATTATTATTATTATTATTATTATTATTATTATTATTATTATTATTATTATTATTATTCCATTACTGACCTGTGTACTTTACGTACATGAACCTTTGGGCGTTTTCGAGGTGAGGTCCGTGCGTGCAACTGTACTATGTTCTATTATATGTACGGTGGTCGTGCAGAAGCAAGGCCTGTTCACGGTGTGGAGGCCTGAGAGAAAACCATGAGGCTAACTACCAGCCATAAATAGTTAACTACATAGCTAATAGTAACGTAGTAGCTAATAATTAAATACAATTAGCTATAGCTGTACCTACGTATGTGGTATATTACTAACGTTAAACATCCTCAACACTAATTGAGCAAGTTAGAAATTTAAGTAAGTAATTTAACAAGAAATTTGCAGAATATAGTACATTCTATATTTATGTAATATTTATTTTGAAGAGTCAAATGCATTGCATCAAGGAGTCTAGCTAGCTAGCTAAAACCAAAGGTTACGTAGCTAACGTTAGCATAGCATGTGTGGCACTGTACCTTGTGATGTAACGCTTTTCATTTTGTCCCCCGAGGTTTCACTTCAAGTCATAATGGATTTTTTCTCAGAAGTGCCTTCACCATCCCCCGATCGGAGCAGTCACAGTATTGCGCATGAAGATTTACAGATGGTAAAATATCTTTTTACACAATTTGTGTAGTTGCACAGAAAGACAGCAATCCAGTTAAGATCCATGCGTTTGTGAATAATATTGGGTAGAACTGTACTGGAACAATCATCAAAGTAATTATCACGTATTAGGTTGTTTGGTTCTAGATGACTTATTTCAGCAAACTAATAATTGGTGTCTCGGTAAAACAGACAGAAGACACAGACGATGATTTATTAAGAGGGGCGTCTTCAAGTGGAAGCATGGCCGAGCTTCAAGGGCAGTGTAGCAGGTACAGAATCACCTGCAGGTTGTACAGACCACTCACCAAGTAATAATTATTTCACGTGTAACGTGCTATTAAACGCTAGAGTGCTTTAATGTTCCACAGTGACCTGCTTTATTCACATTTTTACTGTTATCTCTAGCTCTAAAATAGAGGTCATCAGCAGGACGGTGCAGGAACTGGTGCAGCAGATTAACAGCAGCCGCGCTAGCAATGAGAAGGTGATGGATGATTTTCAGGAGAAGCTAGTGGCAAAGGTTTGGAGGCATTTATACTGGTCGTTCTGCTACCAATTACAGGCTTATGTCTTTAATAGCCGATTCAAATAAACTTCATGCCATAAAGCAAAAGCAAGCTTTTAATGCGGTGATCAGTGTACATCAGACATCTCTGCCCACTAATGTTGTCATTGATCTCATCCGGTTGCAGGTGACAGAGAAGTGCCAGCTGTTGAAGGAGCGCATGTACATGGTCTATGAAAACAATAGTAATGAGATGGAGGTAAAAATGCAGGAGCTGTACGAGGTGCTTGAGCGCTGCACTAAGATCAACAACGAGCTTCTGGAGGCCAACCGGGCCCTGGCTAGTCTGAGAGAGGGTCTGCCCATTGGCCCGACATCACAATCCCCATGAGCTAGTTTCCTGTTTTGATGTTCATATTAATTTGAACTTGACTGTTTTCAAGAGTCTGCCACTGTTGTGTTGTTCACTACACAGATGTTTCCTTTGACAGTAAGATTACTCACTGTATGTTCCACTTTTTTTCTGCCTTCTTTTTCCAAGAAGCATCTTGGAACATTAGGTCATTTTACAGTTCACAACTCAGCTATGGGAAAAAATATATATAAACGCAAAATCCATGTTTTATTTAAATGCACAAAAGTCATTCTGGGTTGATTCGGTGAAATAAATCTGCAACAGCCAAACCAAATTAGTTTGAAGATGCTTACTGATTTCTTTTGCTTCAGCTGGTTTTATATTAAACTGTTACTTATTTCACTAGTGACCAACATGACATGATAACAATATAAAGGATATTGCATTATAATTACTTATAATAAAAGGTAGAAGGTGCTTGTAGGTACAGCGTGTATTGTCACATAAAATTGATCATTATATATTTACATCACTGAAAAATTCAACCAACTCAGAATTTGTCAGCCAAGTTAGACCCGATGCTTACTTTAGCTGACCTTTAAGAAAAGGCAGGAATAGATGTTTTTCATAAATCATGACAAAAATACCTAAATCTGATAGGTGTTTCTGCTGTAACCCATCAAGCAAAGATCCAGATATCCTCCAGGCGTGTTAGAGGACAGATGAACAGGTAGTGTCCCTTGTTCCACCTCAGCTCATTTGAAGTAAGACGAAATGCTTTAGCTTTACTTTCCAACAGTAAAGGACTGCAGCCCAGTAATTGCTCTACCCAGGATCAGGGCATGAATATCATGAGTTCCTATTAAAAAGAGAAACATAAAATAAGTTGTTTTTATCTGTCTAGATACTAGTAATCCTTAAAAAATGTAACTAGCCATTTTAGTACTTCTTATATGTGATTAGGTCTTAACATGTAGTATTGTGATGGGTGCACAGCTGACCTCTAGTGACAGAAAACTATAACTGCAGCTACATTTGAACTAAGGTTTTGTGCAACATATTTGTTATCGTCTACCTTCATATGTGTTGACAGCCTCCAGGTTCATGACGTGACGGATTATGTGGTACTCGTCTGCAATGCCGTTTCCTCCCAGCATGTCCCTGGCTTGTCTGGCGATATCTAAAGCCTTACCACAGCTGTTCCTCTTCAACATGGATATCATCTCGGGTGCCGCTCTATTATGATGAGAATCATTTTGTGGGTTAAAAAACGTTTTAGACAGAAATTTAAAATCCGCAATAAAATACTGACTTCTTCTGATCGATAAGTCTCCCCAGGGTCAGACAAGACTGCAGTCCCAGGGTGATCTCTGTCAGCATGTCGGCCATCTTCTTCTGCATCAGCTGGTTCCTGGCCAGTGGCACCCCAAACTGGAGCCTGATTGGAGAATAGAAGCCTATGAAAGCAGATCCTTCCCTAAAAGCTGAGACTGGAGTAGCACAATATCAGATATATAGTGTCATAACGCTAATGTTTACATCTTGCTCATTGGATAAGGATTTTTTTTAAACTCAGACCCTGACTTTGCCAACACACAAAGTTGACAGAATAGCACGTGCCTGTCCAGAGTGTACTGTCGAGCAGCATGGAAGCAGAATTCAGCCGCTCCCAGAGCTCCCCAAGCGATGCCATAACGAGCATTGTTGAGGCATCCAAACGGCCCCTGGCCACAGAGGTTAACGGAAGGTAACATACTGCAACATTATTGTAATATTAAAGTAATAACATTCTGGTTTTATTAAACGTGACCAAGGAGAACAACTACTTACAGCTAAACCAGAGACATTTGGCAAAAGGTTCTCCTCAGGAACCTCAACGTCGTCCATTAGGATCATTCCAGTGGCAGACGCTCTCAGGGAGAACTTGCCCTCGATCTTGGGGGTAGAAAAACCCTTCATTCCTCGCTCCAAGATAAAACCCCGCACCTTGCCATTGTCACACTTGGCCCAGACTATTGCAATGTCTGCTACAGGGGAGTTAGTGATCCTAGAAGAGAAATGTCTATTAGAAATAGATAAGTAGTTGAGACCATTCATTTTCCAGGACAGGACAGGGGTTTTGATAAAAGTACCAGGTTTTGGCTCCACTGATGGTAAAGGTACCACTAGATGAGTTGTACTTGGCTTTGGTTTCCATACTGCCAGGATCACTGCCGTGGTTTGGCTCTGTTAAGCCAAAGCAGCCCAGGATCTCCCCACGAGCTGCAAACACAAAACAGCACACAGCAACAAGACGGATTTAAAAGTCTGATTCTGTGACTTTTATAATGTCAGACGCATGAAACCTGGCTCTCACCCAGCCTGGGCAGGTACTTCTCCTTCTGGGCCTCTGTGCCGTAAGCGTTGATTGGATGCATGACCAATGAAGACTGTACACTCATGACTGAGCGATAACCACTGTCCACTCGCTCAACCTCCCTGGCAATCAGGCCATAAGCCACATAACTAGTGCCTGCACAACCGAACCCTGCAGGGTAAACAACTCTGTAAGATCAAGAGAAGTAAATAGTCTTCAAAACAGCTAAGTTTAAAGCTTCAAATAGTCTGTTTACCTTTAATAGTGGGGCCTAGGATGCCCAGCTCTCCCATCTCGGAGACAATCTCACGGTGGAAGTCTATTGCACATGGGAGAACAAAACTTTTATTTCATAAAACTTAACATTTCTTTAATACTCACACTCCTTTATATTTAGTGTTTTATTTGTATAATATAATAAAGATGAATCCAGCCTCCTCTAGGTGATTGGTTTTATAAATCAGCTCATTTATAAGCCCATGTGCTTTAATGCCTGTTGAACTCACGTTCGTGTCTGTTGGCCATGAGGATGCGGGGCATGAGCTTTTCCTGGCAGTAGTCGCGGAAGGAGTCCCGGATCATGACCTCCTCCTCCGTCAGCTGACCCTCCAGATCCAGAGCGTCCCGCCAGTCGAATGGCACCTTGGCTGTGAACGCACGTTACGCATCAGTGGTTGCGCCACTGTCGAGCTGTATGTGCAGTAACAGCACAAGTGACGCAATCTGGACAGATCGGTTTCACTCTGTCACAGCTTCACTTACCTGTCTTCGCTGGATTCTTGACCTGTTCAACATCTAAACGAAAAAAAAGTTTAACATTACGTTACACGGGGAGACTTATTTACTGTCTGAGACTGTCACTTCACAGTGACTCTATTACACTTAAATAGTGAATGAAGACATTGGAGCGTACCTTTGTTAGCTGAAGCAGCCGTGCTCTGGGCCCTGAACACTGTAACAGCAGCACATTTATGGCTGTTGGAGAGCAGACGGGAGACAGCACTTCTCAAAGCCATAGCTTACTGAAAGACATAGACAGACATAAACAAGTCACTGGCTGTTATGCAATCACACTAGGTGCTTGGCACGAGGCTATTTTTGAATGCTACAGCTTTGTAAACAGTCAACAACCTGTTGCTGTTGTCATGCAAGTGGAGCAGAGCAAGGTTAACGGACGAACGAAGGCCCTTATTGTGAACCCGCGGCTGTACAGTACCTTCGTCCCGTCGCCGTGTGTGTCTGATGATCCGATGACCCGCTGTCCCAGCAGCCCAGGTCGCTTCAAGCACTGCCTCTCCTGCTGTGACGTCACGCCCCGACGTGGGAGCTCGCCGCCACCATGACAGGTGAGTCAAAGCAGACTGCGCCGTCGCAATGCGGGGACATTGTGCACCTGTGTCATATGGCCAGCGGTAGGAAGGTAATTAGAGCTGTTTCCCGCACAGTTTTGTCGGTAGGAGCGCGTCATGTCATTTGTACGTGCATCAGTGAGAAGCTGCAAAGTTCTGCCACACTCAAAATGGCGTTGACGGGGCGCTCCGTGCCGGGGTGTGTCGAGGGTGTAGGTCCTGCCTTTACAGCTTATTGGCTGCTAAAATAAGGAGCCGGGGACAACGCAGAAAATAGACCTGTCACTTCACCCTGCGTGGGAAAAGGAACTTTAATGTGATCCAGATTACTTTAGGCTAGTTTGTTTAAGAAAACACACTGTCCCCTAAGTTAGAGGTAACTAAAAGTAGAAGTACACAACTTTGGATGGTTTATACAAAATAATGGGAGTATGTGTGATTGAGGTATCAATGGTAATACACAGATACACAATTTGAAACAGATATTTCAAATTGAACATTTCTGAAATGCTCAAGTAAAGTAAGTATAATGTGTCTGAGTTTCTTAGACCCAGTTTTCTTTCTTTCTGGCTGTTCTCACACAATTGCACATACCGCATTTAAATAACGATATAATATTTGCATTAAAAAAGCTATTATTAAACGTGGAAGTGATCCCGGTAATTTCAGGTTTTCCACATGTCTAAAGCCCACAAACATACAAATCCTCCCACATTCCATTAAAGTAGCGGTGAGATTGCTTTTGTTCCGTTAAAGTGACCTCCGATTGGGTGCGCCAGCTGCCTGTCACATGACCTTTCCTCTGATTGGTTGTCTCGCCTCTCGGTCAACCTGGAATGCGCCGTGCCTCGGTTTTGTTTGGGATGGTCTCCCTCTCCGCTCTGTAGCTCTCGCAGGCAGGCAGATACTGTTATTGGTGTTTTTCACCCCGACATTTCCATGGTAACTGTCCTGTCTGTGGCCTGATCACCAGTGAGAAATCGAGCGGCGTGTGAGAATGGATCTGGAGGAAAAGAACCCGGACCCCAAATACGGTAAGAAGAGGTTTATGGCTCTGCTTTACTGCTTTCCTCTGAACGGGCGAAGACATGGAAACAATGACTGCAATGGATGGATGGATGGATGGGTGTGGACCTCACGGGTCTATGGCAGATCTGGAGACGTCCACATCCTCCACATTCGTAATGTTTGACAGGGGCGTTCACATCATAAATCTCAGACTAGGGGCGCTCAGTTAGTCTTGATCTTTCATTACACGATACACTTAAGGCGACATTGTGTAAACGAGACCTGCATTTGGCTACTTTGACCCGTTCTCACCGTGGAGTTTAAACAGCCTGTGTCTGTTTTGCGACCATAAGATGATGGTCATAGACTGTTCAGTTCAACACAACCCTATTGCTGCCTGACGGACCTTTTCTATTTATTACAATATACGATGCTAAATATTCCCACAGCTCACACCCACAATGTTAATCCTCCTCCGTCACTCCACTGTGGAGCATTTTCATAGTGCTTTTCTGTTACCATGTCAACAGCTCTTCTTCTGTGGCTCCCAAAGTACAAAGGCTAAAAGGTCAAAAATCAAAGCCTTTCAAAACACAGGATAAAGGTTTGTCCAGCATCAGTGCTGAAATCCTATTATCTACAGCATTTCAACGCTGTTTGATTAGTGGAGTTTAAGCCATTGTCTCTCCCTGCTTGTCTGAGGTCGTCACTAATACATATTCCTCGTGTCTATTTCGACACGCGTGCACGCAGGCAGGCAGGCCGCAGCCTGTGCCGCCTGCGCCGTGCTCAGCCTCGCCTCTTCTGCCCACTCAGCAGTCACAGTCAAGGCACTTCCAGTCAGTCGATGCGTTGCAGTACCACACGCGCTGCGTGTACTCACACAGACACTCAAGGAGGGTTTCACCATGATGTCATTTGGCCTGTGGAAAGTGAGACAAACTGTTGCTGTTGGTTTCAAGCAGTGATCTGAGCTGGGCTTTGTCGCTTTTATCATTTAGCTTTTCTGGAGAATTTGTTTAAATGAAGAGCTTTCAAAACTGATATAGCAGTTTTTCTGTAATTCTGAGGCGCTCTGAATAGATAGACGTGTGTCGGAAATATAGTAAAGGAGTGCCAGTGTGCTCATACTGTCTCTCCTCACTGCACAGAACCACACTGGCCACAACCCCATTAGGTAGCCTAAGAAGATTTCATCTGATAACCCCTCTGGGTCCATTAGTAAGTCTCAGGAGTCATGACATCATTGCTTTCTGTTACATACCGTACACACGGTTATCGGAAGCAGAGACCCAATACTTCAAATTTAGCATTTTTAAACCATTCATGTTCAGCAAATAAATACATAAACAAATATACGCCATCTAGTGCGACAGAATGATATTAATAAACCATCATCACATTCATTTTGCCAAAACTATAACCCAAACAAAGCCATTTACAAGGTGTTTGGCAGCTCATGCACCAAAACAAATCTGCTGGAAGGCTTTTTCAGAATAATGGCTGTGGAATAATGGCTGTCTTGTGGCACAGCACACGCTAACAGAGACGTGTGTTTCACATTCACAGGCGGCGTGACACATGAAAGGCTGGAAATAAATTGCTATCAGTCATAATATCGCTGCATGGAAAAAACAATACAATACAATACACGGAACGGAAGCTGAAAGTACAAAGTCAAAAGACAAACCAACAGCTGCTAGTAACTGATCAGTGAGACATCAGTTGATATTTTGAGTGTTTTTCCTAATAGAAATATTTATATCTAATAATAATGATGCTAGTTCTAACAATATATTTTTCAGAGTAAATGTGCTTTGACACAGTTTTGGGAGGTTTACCACAGTGTCGTGTCAGACTACAGGAAGATACAGCTTCCTGTCATCTTCTTTGCGTTGTTTTTTGTTGTTGTTATTCTTGTTGTTATTCAATGTAAACAGGCATGAAAAAATATATAATCTACCAATACAAATCTTATCATCGGTTGTCTGGAGCTTTAATGGACAGACAGCATTAGTTTTCTCGCACTGTTGGGAGGACACATTAATCACTATTGTTCTCCTTTTTCTAAAAGCGTCTATTACGTCATTGCTAGTGCACTCACTTTACCGTTAGTCCTATCTAATTAATGCAACATCAGAGTTTGTCATCTTCCTTCTTTTGTTTACCTAAGCCCATGTTGTATGTCGTGTGGCTGAGGGAGATATTGTTGGGTCATGTGACTACTGTGAGGCGAGACTACAGCTGCTCTGTGTACAGTTTCACTTTGTAAAACAGCTGTGACACAGGTTATCACATTCAGTGGACTGATACATTTCTCAGAAATTAAAGGCTGCGCCGATGAGTCGCTCTTTAGTGGAACGGCCACTCACTGTGGCCACAGCGTATTATCCACACGTACAGCATGAGCGTAAACACAACCAGCACACTCTCAGGCGCCACAAGTCTCCTGTGGTGCCCTCTAGTCCCCCACCAATGGTGTTTTACTGCAATATCCCCCGACGAGCCGTCTGTCGAGGGAGGGCGTGCACTGAAATAAGGAAGGAAGGAGTCTGAGGTGAGAGGGCACAGACCTCGCAGAGAAAGAAGACGTCACAAAACAGCAGCGCGACACGCACGGGAGGTTACACTATAACTGTCCACGGCGGCTGAAATGGCAAAACAAGGTACTGAACATCTGCTCAGCTCGATCACATGGAGGGTTAATGATTAATGTCCTTTTGACTCCGCTGGTCAGATGGATTTCTACTGTACACTGAACAACGGCTTGTGGTTTACTAACAGTGAGGGCTAATGTAGGTGACAACATGCTACTATGCCTGTAAACTAGCACAGCAAGGCATTAAAAACAGTTTAGTTCAGTAATAACATAGCAGGGTATACTGTGTGTATGTGACTTACAGGATGTGGTTTAGGGAGGTTACATTTATTGTCACTTAGATTCCTCACGCAGCTGTTTCCTGTATTAAAGAATGTTTCAGTTTCTGTACCCAGTTTTCTGCTCATTGTTGTGGCCATGGACCTTTATACCTCGTCATGCTCTCGCTGATGGCAGATCAGACTCTGGTGATGTTAGCCCCCTGACGTGCCTGAGTCGTTTCCATGACAGCCGGTGATGTCCACAGAAAGCTCATCCCCGGCAGGGAGCCATTTTGTGTCTTTAAAGCTTGCTAAACATGACTCTCATGCAAGAATCGGCATCCTTGTCTAATTCATGGAGTTATTGTTTAGGGCTGTGGTCATTGTGTCTAAGCTTCAGTCTTTAAGCTTTGGTGTGCTGTCAGCTCAAAGAATACAACCATAGAATAGAACTATAGTGTCAGTTCTGATAAAGCAGTTTGTTTGCACAACTAATGTGACTCATGTCTCTTATATTTGAAGTTGCTGGTTTAGAGGTTAGAGTCTTTCTTTTTGCTTGTATGGATATGTTTTGGCGTATTTTAGATAGTTTTGGATGATTACAGTAGCAATTAAAAATGTAATTGTCAGACCCAAAGATGCTGCTGAAGGTAACGTGATTGAATGATACAACAAATTGCTTGTCAGTTATCGTCAGCAATAACCAAAGGTTTAGGCTGTTTCTGTAGTCATTCCTGCATATTTCCACCTTGTTGCACCAGGATTTGTCTAACATTGGACATGTTACTGCATTCAATGTGATGACATAGACAGTATATTGGCTGACAGGCACAAATAATAGCAAATAATAGAGCGTTATGATGCGTTTCAGATGTTGGCGTCATGTTGTTTGTGTCATGTTGTTCTCAGGGGAGTCCAGGAAGTTTGACCCAAACTTCAAGGGTCCGATCCACAACAGGTAAGAAATGATCTGTGTCTGTCCCTGATCATTTTGTGTCTCTCTGTAGTGCAACACGCAGTAACCCCCCCCCCCCCCCCCCCCCTCTTTCCTTAGGGGCTGCACAGATATTCTCTGCTGTATTCTTTTCATCATAGCCTTGTTTGGGTACTTTGCTGTGGGCATCCTTGGTAAGAAAATCTCCCATTACATTATAAGGCAATCGTTAAAACATGTGCTGTGCGCCTTTGATACCATTCCACACACACCAATTTTGAGATATGCGGTGTGTACTTAATAACGTGTCTTGTGTTGGTTCTGAATGACGGCAGCCTGGTCTCAGGGGGACCCTCGGAAGGTGATTTATCCTACAGACAGCAGGGGACAGTTCTGCGGTCAGGCTGGAACGCCTCTAGAGTGAGTCGTACAATATGAACATGTTGTCTTTGGGTTGAGAGAAAGAAAAGCTTCCATGCGCAGCTTATTGATTGTAGATTATTTCAGATCGTCACCATCTAATCCGTTTTGTTGCACGACAGGAAGAAGCCTTTTCTCTTCTACTTTAACATCCTGAAGTGTGCCAGTCCTCTGGTGCTGCTTGACTTTCAGTGTCCTACCACCCAGGTTAGAAACACAACCTGCTTATTTCTGCAATTTCACCACAGCTCCCAGCTGTTTTTCTAGTCCTTGTATTGATTTTTATCTTGCATGTGCTGTCGTTTTTGTGCAGCTGTGTGTGGAACGCTGTCCTGACAGGCATCTTACGCTTTTGAGGCTTGGAAGTCAGGCAGACCGTGACTACTATCAACAATACTGCAAGGACGGAGTCAATTTATCCACGAAAGTAAGTATTTTGATTATTTACACTGTGATTACATCATTGTTTTATTACAATGTTACAACAAGTGTTGGACAAACTACATGAAAAGCTGTTTTATATTATTCAGTCTGCTCCTGACATCCTGAAGGACAAATTGTGCCCAGCCATGATCATACCCAGTAAAGCCTGTGAGTGCGACACCTGTTCACCTTTATAGTTACGATGAAACAAAAACAGACGTGTCGAAAGTGATCACTTCCTCCTTCCACAGTCACGCGTCGCTGCCTTCCTGCCTTGGGGACCATGAAAGGCGGGGTGGTGGTGGTGGGCAACGAAACCACTTTCGATGATGGAGGAGGACACACGGTCAATGCCACAGACATACTAGCTGCATCGAAGTGAGTCCACTGCAGTGCGTTTAGATGCAGATAGTGGTTTCTCCACCAAGCTCAAGATGAGTGATAGTGAGCATTGTCACGGTCCCATTAGAAAATGTGTATTTGCTTCTACATTATACATTAGTTAACATTTACTTTAGAATTAAACATGAACTTCCTGAAAATGGAGTTTCTTTACAATTTACTGTAGTAATGTTATCATATGGTAAGAAAATATTATTGTGTCGTTTTTGTTCGACAAAAATGTCATAATGCATATTAGACATATTGAACCGTGGGTGATAGTTCCGCTTTAACATGCTACTGTAAGAAGTAATGAGTTAGATTTCCTGTAGTCTGAGCCTAATTTACTTTCCTCTTCACACAGGAAGTCTAATATTGTTATGGAAGCTCGCCAGGTGGCAATGAGAATCTTTGAAGACTATACTCAGTCTTGGCACTGGATACTTCTGTAAGTCTGTCTACCAGTTACTAGAAGGTTGTACCCATTATTAACGCTTCTTGTGTTTAGCCACCAGTCAGCAGTTTACCACAGTGAGATGGTTTCATAGTTATATGTGCATATTCTGAAACCGTGCACATGTCTAGACTGTTGTTGCCAGTTACGGTGTTGCATGTGTATAATCTAATGCATCATGTCTCCACCCACTCCAGAGGTTTGGTGATAGCCATGGTCGTCAGCTTGATTTTCATCTTCCTGCTGCGATTCCTGGCTGGTTTCATGGTCTGGGTCATCATCGTCTTGGTTATTCTAGTCGTCGGATATGGTGAGACACCCACATTGAATGAGTGCATTTGCTTCTGCTGACTTTTTCAATTTCTTGAAACACTTTTAGGTATTTTCCACTGTTACATGGAATATGACAGTCTGAAGAGCAGGCCAGGGTCTAATGTCACTATCCGTGACCTAGGCCTCCAGTTGGACTTCTCTGTCTACCTGCAGATCAGACAGACCTGGCTGGCCTTCAGTAAGCACACACTCACACTCATACGGTAACATCTTTCTATATGAAGTGTAGGTGAGTCTGTTTCATTTTCTTCGCCTGTCAGTGATCATCCTGGCTATTCTGGAGGTCATCATCATCTTGCTGCTCATCTTCCTCAGGAAGAGAATCCTCATCGCCATAGCGCTCATCAAAGAGGCTAGCAGGTGCGTCTCTGTTGGTTATTCATGTGGTATAGCCACTGGTGAATGATGTGGTCATAAGGCCGACTTTGCAGAGATCGCTAGCTGTACAAAAAATGATCTCTGGTTGTCTCAGACAGGTGTAAAAAGCTTGTGCTTTGTCCATCAGAACATCCTTATGCTTGTGCTCGGAGAAACTAATCTTCCAACACAATACGCTGAAGACAAAGTGCTTCCTTGAGTCGTACATCCATGAACGATTCTACCTTTCCAGGCTTGTCCTGAAGACAACAAATACGTACAAATACCCAAACTAGCATAAAAGGAACCTTTACAGGTTCTATTATTCATTATAATAGTATGGCGTAATATCTACAACTAGATATTAGCTAGTAAGCTTCATGTACATCTAAGCATGTTAACATGTTGCTTCTACCTTTTGTTTTGTTTCAGGACTATCCAGCATGTGATGTCATCTCTTTTCTACCCACTGCTGACCTTTGCCCTCCTGGCTGTGGTGATTGCGTACTGGGCTGTCACTGCTGTGTATCCTTTCTATTTTTTTGAAATAATAAAAAAGTATTCAGGATTAATTTTCTCCTGTTTACAGACTTTTCACCTTTTGTTGCATAATCCTTGATGCACTCGACCAGTTTCTTGTCCACTTCTAATGATCAGGTGTACAAAGTGTTTAATACGTCAGCGTGTGCATACGCTAGAGAGACCTGTGACCCCAAGGTATGTCTCCAAATGTCAACTAAAACTATTTTCAACATAGTCCTCTGTATGACACAGCATTCGCTGTCCTTCTGTCTTTCTCCAGACATTCAACACCTCCAATGCCTCAGCTCAGTGTCCCGATGCAGAGTGTCTGTTCGCCTTCTACGGTGGAGAGACCCTCTACCACAAGTATCTGATCCTGCTCCAGTTCTATAACGTCTTCCTCTTCTTCTGGTGCGCCAACTTTGTGACGGCCCTGGGTCAGGTCACTCTGGCCGGGGCCTTCGCCTCGTATTACTGGGCCTTCAAGAAGCCGGATGATATTCCCCCCAACCCCATCTTTTCCTCGCTGGGACGTGCCCTCAGGTTAAAAACTGCATGTTTTGATGACTTACTGCAGACTTTCAAGTCTGTGGGAGAGTTGTCCTACTAGAGAGTATTGCTGTTCACAGCTGGCATCTTTGTCCTCCTCTCCTATAGATACCACACTGGCTCCCTGGCCTTTGGCTCCTTGATCCTATCCATCGTCCAGGTCATCAAGGTCCTTCTGGAGTACATGGATCACAAATTAAAAGGTCCCAAACTAACCTACTAAATACATTGAATAGTAAACATAATGTCTGAGTTGTAGCGTTGACGCTCTGTGTCCTTCAGCTGCTCAGAATAAGTTTGCAAAGTTCCTTCTGAGCTGCATGAAGTGCTGCTTCTGGTGTCTGGAGAAGTGTATCAAGTTCCTAAACAGGAACGCCTACATCATGGTGAGTTCCTGCTACTGGATCCAGCTGCAGGGCAGCTGTTGTGTCCGCTCAGATGTGACGCCATGTTATTTCTTGTCCAGATTGCAATTTATGGAAAGAATTTCTGCACCTCGGCTCGAGATGCCTTTTTCCTGATCATGAGAAACATTGTCAGGTAGGATTTCATTAAATAACCCCAATATTCATTCATGAGTGTTGAACTACATTGTGTACTAGAGCATGTTCAGTGTTCCAGCTTCTCATGTTGTCTTTTTCCACACAGGGTCGCTGTTTTAGATAAAGTCACTGACTTCCTGCTGTTCCTTGGGAAACTTCTCATTGTTGGTATTGTTGGTAAGGGCGTTTGTTTTTATTTCTGGGATTGAAATGTCTTTGTTATACTCCACAGCTCAAAGCTCTGTCTGACCCCACGGTTTAAATTCATTTTTTTTCTGTACAGGCATTTTCTCTTTTTTCTTCTTCTCTGGAAGAATTAAAGCGGTGGAAAGTGCTGCTCCCTCATTAAATTACTACTGGGTTCCAATACTAGTAAGAAACTGTTTATCTTTTGAGGTTCATTTCCTAACACCGTACTGATCTGTAGACTTTGTTGTCTTAACGTGTGGTTTCATCCACTCAGACCTTGGTGGTGGGATCCTACCTCATCGCCCATGGATTCTTCAGCGTGTACGCGATGTGTGTGGACACACTCTTCCTCTGTTTCTGTGAGTAACTTTTACTATAACGTCAGAACTCTTTTCGTTCGCTGTTTCTGCGCTGAGCTTTTCTACTTCTTGCTGACGTGTGTCTCACCTTTTTCTTCTTTCTGTCTCATTTTTCTCATTGATTTCGCTTTACTTTGGTTTGTACACGTTGCCTTTATGTTTCCCCTAATTTTCCATTAACATTATCAAACTGCTACACACACATCCTTCCACACACACGCTCCAAAGGTGAGGATTTGGAAAGAAACGACGGGTCTCCTGAGAGACCTTACTTCATGTCCCCAGAGCTGCACGATATCCTCTCCAAAGCAACAAGGGCGGAGGACGATCGAGACGGCGTGGAGCCGTCCGACTCTGCCAAGCAGCTGGACGAGGTGAGACTGGAGGAAGAAACGCCTCTGCAGCAGCAGCAGGACGGGGAGATCCAGCTGAAACAGCAGGGGGTGCTCAAGCAGGACAACGAAGAGGAGCGACCGCTGCAGGCGAACGCCGACGCCGAGGAGCCGAAAGAGGAGAAGGCCGCGGGCGCCGAGACGAGTCAGGGGGAGGAAACCGAGAAGGAAGACGAAGCGGAGGTGAAGGAGCCCACAGAAAACCAGGAGCTGAAACCGGGGGAGAAGAAAGAGGAGGCGGCGCCTGCGGCTGCACAGGTGGAAAAGGAGGAGCCTGGTGAGAAGCAGGAGGCAGTAGAGGAGCCTAAGGAAGGAAGCGCTCCGTCTGCACCACAGCAGTAGACGAACAGCCGAACAGCGAGGCCTGGTAAACCTCATGGAGCTGTGACGTGGACCTGCTCAATGTACAGCGTAGGGCAAAATAAAAGGACGGGCGACGGGCGGCGCGGGAGGACGAAGGCCGACGCAGGTGAAAAGCCCAGTGCATCTCTGTAGCTTGAGAACAAACGCTCCGTTGTGTTGGTTTTAGAACAGTGTTGTGAAGGTCTGTAGAACACATTGTAGAGTGCTGACCCCGTGCCTGATTGCTGTCACTAATCTTTGTCGTCTTAATGCTGTCGATGGACGCGCTACAGAACCACTCACATGTTCACCGTGTTTACAGTCGGAACAAACGCATCTCAGTCAATGGTGAATCTCTCCCACTGTTTACAATAAAACCAGCTGACGCCAAATCTTACAGACATATTTAATATTAGATATGTTTTTCCTATGGAACTTTTGTGTATGTATTCAGTAGTGGATGTCCGTTGTGTATTTTTTTTTTGCTTCAGTACAACTCACAGAGTTGGGATCCAGGTATTGTATAGCCACCTCCTTGCCTTGGTATTTCAGACTGTTTTAAGTGCTGTGATTGTGTCACCGTGACGCAACCGTTGTGATCTCCTCCGCGGACGCTCCAGTTGTCTCCTGAACCTTCCCACCCGGCTCTGTCCCTATCCTCCCCTTGTCCAGCTCTCCTTCTCTAAGTGCTGCATGGTGTTGACATGGCCTTCTGAATGCTTGCAACTAACCTCTTACATCTATGGATGCTTTTGTACCTTTTTCATGTTCGTCACCTTGTGAAGATGTAAGTTGGTTTTTCCACTGAGTTTACTGATGACATTCCATATTTACTGGATGTAACGCTTCATTAAAGGTGATTGTATTTAATCACTGTAGTTCTATTAATGTGTAAATGGGGTTCAGCAGCTGGGAACAGGTGAGTGTTCATGTTAAAAGCCAGAAAGAACATACTTTCCTCCTCAGTGGGTTTGTTGAAGAAGGGTTTTTAAAATATAAGCGCACAAAAGCACTAGAGAGGAGTCAGATTAGTAAATCTATATTTGTAAAGGACACATGCATTGATTTGCTACTCGTGTCTTAATAACCTGACACTCACGCAGCAAAATGATGCTTTTCACCCTGATGCAAAATGAATCTAAACTAAATTGCTCGTTCAACTGTTCATTTTTAATGAACTGATCTGAAAGACAGTGCTGCAGTGTAATAGTTTAGTGTCACCACGCTGTCGGAACTTCAGTCTGTTGTTGCTCAAATCTTTCTGCTCATGTCACAGTGGAGGACTCTGAGCGCAACGATGGATCATCAGGGAGGCCGGTTTTCATGTCACAGAACCTGCGAGACCTCCTATATAAGTCCAAGAAGGAGCCCACACCTGCAAACTAAGCGTGTGTGTGCCTGCGTGTGTGTGTGTGACTTTACAATAACAGGGATTCATTGACGCTTGTAAATTATTGAACCCTTCACACCCAAGGGACCATTTTGTATTGTACATTGTACTTGTTCTTTGTGTATATTCCATAATCAGCCTTAGTGGCAGTTCTGAATATCTTTGAATGAATCTCTTTTATGGTAGACGTAGAGGAGCATTGCTCAGTATCAGCATCAGAGCAGTTGAACTAAGCATATTGCACTGTATCAAACTTCACCAAAGCAAAGCTAAAACGCTTGGACATAGTCGACGCCTTAAGAGATTTCACAGAACCCAGGTTGATTAACTTGGTTGGTATTTGTATGGTTTGTGTATTTGTGTGTCCACTGGACGGATCCACAATTAATGTACTTTGAGTTGGTTTTTTCAAGTTTTGCATTGCCCTTGTTTTGTTTAAAACTAATAAAACTTTGTGTACTCGTAACTTGTGTAGGGGCGAGATGTTTATGATACTGGTAGATTATTTGATAGTTAATAATAGTTTAAAAGTTAACATTTAACATAAAAACCAAATTTTTCAACATTCTATTATTTTTTTACATACTGGCATTGAAATAATTTAGGATGTGAATTTATGAAGTCAAAGTTAAGTGAGATACAGGCCCGTTATAACAGCCCATATACCCTCGTACACGTTGCTAGGCAACACTGAACGCTAAAAGAGACCTAGGCTTGAATAAGGTCAAACCGACAACTGTATTTATTATAACTGACGGAAAAAGATTTGCTGCCAGATGGCGGAGACGCAGCGCAGCATCCACCTGGGTAAGTTACTGTACTTTACGCATGTTTTATAAGGACTTATTTAACGCTAGCATTAGCTTGCTAGCCGCCGTGGCTAAATGGTTTTGAGTGGCATGCGCTAAAGTGGTTAGTAAATTGGAAAAGAAGGGAAATAATACATAAATGTAGCTCTTATCGGTAAATACACCCGCCGTGACGTGTGAAATGTTGGCGTAATTAGTACTTGTGTCCACCAGAGGGCGACACACACACATGCTCTCAGGCCTCCATCAAACAGAACAGGGACGCCATCCTGCAGCTGAGGCTCGAGAACAAGAGGCTGCACAGAGAACTGGCCGAGGCTCAGACAGTAAGTCAAGCGTGGGTTCCACCATCAACTGACACCTAACTTCATAATAAACTTCATTTATAACCTAGTGGGATCCTGACTCTTAGGGTGATGAGCAAGTCATCAAGGAGGCCTTTCATAACAGAGGCATGGAGAAGGATGCCTACCGCAACATGTCAGTAAAGGTGAGAAGAAGGAGTCATAGGTGAATAATAAATAAAGCAAGAGGCAGTGAACTATACAACGGAATACTATTCTCAGCCTAGTTTCTAACTAGTGGACCGGTCTATACTAACACTTTTCCTGGCTTTTTTCAGGAGGCCCAGGCAGCGCTCGACAGGAGAGTGCTGTCCAGCGTAAAGCGTCTCAATGCGCTAAGGCACATCACTGGGACCTACCAGCAGCACCTGGAGCAGCTGCATGCGGAGTACGGGAGAATGAGCTGGGAGGGCAGCAGTGATGCTCACGCTCGGAGAGAGGAGGAGGCCGCCACGGTAGGTGCGGTACGACTCCAGCAGGCCAGGAAGCAGTGACTCAGCCAGTAACACCGGCGCCTGTCTTCAGAGCCTGCGAGCGCTTGAGATCGGTCTGGTGAAGATGTGCTTTAAAAGCCACGGGGCCGAGAACATCACGACGAGCTATCTGAAAATAAGAAGTCACTTGAAGGTTTGTTCAATAGGCACATTGCACCCAGTGAGGTGTTTTTATAGTCCAGTCATCACTGCTTTAGGATTCCAGTGTAGTATATAATAAAAACCTACTCAGCCTCATTTTCTGCCTCATGTTATCTGTTCCTCTCTCCTCCGCCGCCACCATTTCAGGAGGAGAGGAGGACTTTTCAGGGCCAGTTGGACAGTCTGGAAACAGAAATCCTGAAGCATAAAGAACAGCTTCGCCGGCTGCAGGTCAAAAACAACGATGCCCAGCGCCTTAAAGACGTTACCAAGGTAACCTGCATCCTCCTCTGTTACTGATGAAAAGAGTTCATTACATCCTTTTCATGTTGATGCATACAACTTGAAACTGCAGTGCTGTGTTCCATTACTCTCTCCCTTCCTTCTTTGTGCCAGACCCAATTAGAACAGCAGGACAAGCTGCTCCACAAGGAGCTCATAGAGAGAAAGAGTATTGTAGCCAGCTTCAGGAGGAAGGTGGAAGAGGACACGTCCAAGGCCGAACGGATTGATACGGTGAAATCTACTGTACACACACCATCAGACCATGCACATTAATAGATGCTTATTCATTATCAATGCAATGTTTGCGGGTAAGGAGACACTGGAGACACATATAGGGTTGGAGAAGATGAAGGCGATGAATGAGACGGTCCTGCAGCAGCTGAACGAGCAGATGGAGCTTCTGAGCCGACGGCTCCAGGACATGAAGGGTTCCAGAGAGGCCACACTCTCCAGGTGAGACGGGCAGAGGACCAGCGTCGGACGTCTGTTCTCTGTCAACATCTGTGTCCGTGGCTTCGCAGAGTCCAGCAGCAGCTGGATGCGCGTGAGCAGCGACTGCAGGCCCATCAGCAGAGGCGTGACGCCGCCAAACGGCGGCTGGACTGGCTCGTCAGAGCCCTCGGCGCCGCCCGAGCCAGGCTCCAGCGTCTGGCGGGCAGACTGGGCCACATCACCCAGGTAAACGCAACCTCAGCCCTCACCGCTCCGTTCGCCTCCCGTTTCCCGGCAACGGCCGGTCCCCGGGCTGTGCCCCACACTCCCGTCTGTCTCCAGAGCGACGACGCAGAGGCCGAGACAGACGGGTCTGTCGTGGAGCTGGTGAGCCGGTGCGACGCGAGGCTGCGGCTGCTGTGGGAGGAGGTGAAAGGGAAGGCTGCTGTTGGGACGGAGGCGGAGGAGGTGAGAGCAGGAGCTGATTCACTCCAAGCACAGGTTGTGAGCGTGGACAGAGTGCAGGTTGATTTAGGTGAATCACAGCGCGTCTCCGTGACACGTGAGGCAGCATCAGGTGTCGCGCAGACGCCTCACGTGGGCGTCGTCGACAGGGAAGTGTTTAAGAATTCATTCGAGTGTCAGCTTGAACCCCGTCAATTAAAAGATTTCCTTCAGTTCATTAAGTCAATAAGTATGTTGCCATGGTACATTTTTACATCAAGCAGCTGCTGACTGGTTCTGACACATTTCTATCAGAACCAGCATTAGCTTCTACAGTCTCCTGTCACCGCTCATGCTGTAACTTGTGGTCTGAGTGAACTGTACTGTAGGAAACAACCACGCAGCAGCTTCAGCTGCAGCAAACTACTTACGGCTAAATTGTATCACATCTATCAAACATTATGATGTTATGGGTTCTAGCCTGCATCGTGTTCGCGGGCTCTCCTTAGTGCTGTAATTGTCTGTGAGGTGTCTGTTACTACACTACTCACTGACCTACATCACGCAGCTGAATGGACCCGACAGCGATGCTGAGCATGCGCAGTGCGTTCACGTTTGCTGCCAGGCTCGCATGGTGTCAGCCTGAAAGCGCTGCCTGAAGTGTTTGCCCTTGATTACCAACGCCCGCTGCACCTGCTCTGTTTGAGAACATACAATATCAGATTGTCCAATCCGGCGGCCATTCGCTAACGACTTTGACCCCCTTCGCTCGTAATCGGTGCCATTGACGTAACGCCGAGCTGATAACGTGGACGTTGGTCCTGCCTTGTCTGGGGCAGGTTCCACCTGAGCTAAGAAAGGAGAATGTTAATGTCTCCTTAAAAATTAATCGTTGGTTAAATAGAAGCCTACAATAGAGTGAGTAGTGTTTTGTTAACAGATATGAGTTAATGTCATTTTAAGGTGTCAGTCACTGATTGTGGTCTGTTGCTCTGAGCAGTTCTGTGTCAGGACTGAGGGAGAACCGTCAACTTCCTCAGGGAGCAAACTCTGCGAGGACCCGTTTGATGAAGGTCTTTCTTGCGCACACACACACACACACACACACACACACACACACACACACACACACACACACACACACACACACACACACACACACACACAGTCTAATCTGTCCTGTTGTCTTAAACGTGTCTCAGAGGAGAAGACTGAGGACCATGTTAAGGCCGATCTCGTCTCCCTGGAGGCCTCTGTAGGCGTCAGTCTCAGCTGATGCTCGGGTTCGAGTACAGAAAATGGGGGAAGGGAAGTTTGTAGTTGACACAACAACGTCAGGGCTTTGAATAAAAGTTTAACAAAACCTCAAGTTGCTTTTAAGAATAAATACATACAGTATTTCACACACAAAACAACAGCGCTCAGATAACACTCATCCATTGAAGCTGGTTTCTTGCTGGTTTCTTTCAACCCAGCGCTCAGATGTCAGGCCCACGTCACTCTTGCGCCAGCGCTCATTTGTTTCACCCATGTCTCACATTTCACAGCTCCACCCTTCCTCCCCAAAAACAACAACCACAACAATGCTGTCACATTTAAACTGCCCTTTTTTTAAACGACAAACGTCTTCCCAGTACCGTACTGTTACGTGGGAGAACCAGGGAACCTGTGCCCCGTGGGTTGTCGGCCATTGTCCCGATGATCACAACCCACCCACTGTTGATCTAACGGGTTTTATTTTACAGACATGATACACTGCAACCCAACGCTTGTCGCATAGAAAGCGTTTATTCTTCTCTGTCTCACATCTGAACTTAAGATGCGGCTGTTTTGTCCCAGTATAATGCACGTACATGAATCCACCCATGTAACCAACACCTAACTATCTCAGCTATGTTCAGCATCTGAGAAATGACTCCTGTTCGCTCGCGGACTGACTTCCAATGGCGTCGAATGGCACCAGAATAAGTCACGCCTGAACGTCAGAGGGAAACCTCAGCGATGCGCTCTCTTTTCGATTGTCTGACACGGGATGCACGGTTCCCAAGGCAGCAGCCACTTATTGGATGTAACCAAACAACAACAGACAACCTCAGTCCGTCAACACAAAGCACTGGAGCACACCAGCCAGTAGCCATGGTTGCAGATGGGCTCAAGCCAGAGATTTATTTGGTTTTCCTTTCAAAATCCAATTCATCTTTTGAACAAAAAGTGAAATAAAATACTCATTTTTATCAATTACCAGTTTTTTAAACCACTTTAGCCATTTATTTACTACAGTTTATTCGACATATAATCAAACTGCTCCTACACTAACAAACTGCACAATAACCAGTTTAATAGAAGGCAGGATCTCTTAACACCTTTGAATGAAGTGACCTTACTGTACATGCCATAAAGAAAATTATTATTGAATATATACTGCCCATATGTATTTCATCTTCAGTAATACAGCACGCAAAGAAAGTTTTTTATTATGGGCCTGTGGGATCTGAGCGGACGTGAGCATCCGGAGGCGCTGCGCTTCCTGGTGAAGGGTTTGAATCGCTGCCAGCTTGAATGCGTTTCCTCGCCGTCTCCACTTTCACTTTTACCATTCACGTGCTGGATTTGCGTCCATTTCTATGAAATGAAAGGATATGTATCCGTAGTTGACAGGTGATTGACAGGTGATCAGCCAGTGTTGGAGCTCATCAATCACCTGATTCAGACCAAAATGGCACAGCGCGCGCACTGAGTCGTGCGTTTTCCAAGATCGTTATTCAAATCCTTGTTTTTAGCATCTATATCTCTGCCTCTGCGCTAAAAGGTGAAAGTGAGACCAGAGTTTATTCTAATGAGGAGGCAGTGGCCTGGAATGATGGCACGTAAAATGCAGTCAGACTGGCGCGATTGCGCATCACTGAGCCAAGCGGGGAGGAGGGCATTCCAACACACACTCACGTCCAAACATGCAGGCGGCGCATCATCCACCCACAAACACAAAGAACAATCAGCTCTAGGTTTTAAAATGCCAGAGTCTCCGCAGCCAAGTTTCACACGGGCTCTGAGTGGATATTCCAGCTGGACACGCACATGAACATGACTCTGAACACGGGCTCCTCCAGGATTCACGACATGACGAGCGAAGAGAAGCACAGTTACAGTTAAGTGGCTATTTCTTTATGTTTATGATTTAGCTTTATGACTATAGTCTTTTATTATAATGACTATGATCACTTTGTGATTATAATGTGATTTGGGGAAGACGTAAAGGAAACACTGGTTGACTGTATGCAGTTGTGATTCTTTGGGTTTTACTGTATGTACGTAAAATGAATTTATGGCTGAAATGAACATTCAGCCGATGGTCATATTCTCACATATTTCACTGTGTGAAACTTTATGAAGACTAGCTGCTCTGCACGTATGCACTTGTTTTAGCATAGAACACTATATTTGTGTATAAAATGAACTATGTATATGTGTTTTATGTAATTGTGACAATTTAAATTTAATGGTTTCACACTGAACAGTAAACGGTTATTTGAATTGCTTATGGCACATGTTTTCATGCTGCTGCTTTGGAAAGGTCTGATCCTGTATTGTAAAACTAATGAAAATGTTCATGGTCATATTTTTTATATTTTTAACTGGTTTACATTGAATGTACTGGACACAGAATGTTTTATATTGCTAATATCTATAGCTGAACTATTTTGACGGGACCATTAAATAACCAAATCCATGAAAACAGTTGAGTGGCTGCTTGTTCACGCTCCCCTCTGTGCCACAGATGAGGCAGCAGGTGTGGGAGCGATCTGACGAGGCGCGTGGGCCCGTAGCGTGACACACAGCGCGAGATGAGGACCACTCTCCCCGTGTGTGGAGGCAGCGATGCAGGGAGGTCCCACAGCCTCCGCAGCAGCGTGGGCCGCATGAGGAAGCTGCTCAGGCCAAGTCACTGCGTGGACGTCCACATGGACACGGAGCCGGGCGTGTGGCTGCGGAGCTTCCAGCTGCTGGACACTGATGGACAGTGTAAGGTGGGTTAGAAAGACTTTGCTTATTTTCACACACTGCTGATAACCATGCGCTGCAGTGATTCGTTTTTAATTATCTTTACATTTTAAATATTTAATATGTGCAATATTTAGTCATTTAAATCTACAAAATGTCCATTTTGGTGGGCACAGTAAACAAGCACACAAATCATTTTGATTATTTTACATGTTTGAGAGGCAGCAGTGACATTTTCAGCCTCTACCTCTACAGAAATGTTTGACAGCTGAGGAATTTTACATATTTGAACACTCACACTTATGCATGTGAGTGTTTAAATACATTTGTTCATGAGTGGTTGTGCATTAGAGAGCTGTTTTCCTATGTTTTTAATGGATAACTACAGTCATTTATACCTCACACATTATCTTTTTCCAGATAAACTGTGAGATTTTTGGTTTTCTGTGGGTGTAGGTGTGATGAATTATTAGAATTATTGGGGCTGATTTGACTACAGGTGATTTATACGCATACTGTACACACACTGTATCTGTCATGAAAAAATAACTACAGTACACATCCAGGAAGTAAACTGTATCATATTGGAGTGGTTTTCAACTAAACGAAGGCCTTTGTTCTTTGAGGAAACACCTTCAGCCATTGTGTTTGTGCGTCATCCTCCACGTATACTTCCCCCTTGTTGTGTTCCTGCCACCTCATCATCCATTCACGCGACTAATCAGCCCTAATTGAGAGCTGGTCTGGCACTGTTTGTTTCCCTGCTCTTTGGTCCAGACTCTATGCAAAGATGGAGGCTGTGATGGCAGGTTTCTCATTAGTGGAACAAACGGATGCTTATTCGGTTTGCGATGAAAGGGCAGTGGGTGGTCCGTCAGAAGACATCTTCTCTGCTCGTCTGTCCCCCCAATGCATGTGTGGCATCCACTGCGTTCGAGTGGGAAAAAAGTTGAGCTATTTTAGGAACGCAACAGACCTGTTTCATGTGGTATGTCCCACCACACCCCTGACACCACCGCTAGGAATTTATGTAGAGGCTCTTGAGGTAAAACTGTCCTGACTGGATTCTTAAGCGCATGACGATATTAGCTTTAACCTGATAAAAATCTTCCCTCTGGTTTTGTGTATTTAATGTCTTCCTGGTAAAGTATGAGTGATGTCTTTGAAAACTGAAAATAACAATTTCCCGAGGAGCTTGTTTCTTTGTGTAGAAAAACAACTTTAGGGAAATTGTTTTTTGTTTGGCCACAAAAATAATTAATAATTAATTGTATCAACACCCAGCAAACCCAACACACGTTACTGATTGAGCCACAGCGTTCATCTAACTGGGAATACTGGCTTTGCTTGACCAACAGACACCACAGTGATTAATGACAAACCATCTTATACTCAGTATCACTGAATGGCAGACTACTGAACTATACAGTATATTCCACATTCATTTTACTTCCAAATATTTAGCTGTGTTTGTTTGTTGTGTTTGTTATGTTTAAAAGCTGCTCACCCGCTGGCGCGATTTTGTTGTCTTTTTCTAATTGGTCAGTATTGTAAGTCCCGCCCACACCTGTGTAATTAGCCACGCCCAGGCAGAACTCTCGGTCCCTCTCCTCCTCTCGTTCACACACGAGTCTGTCGGCGGTCGACGCGTGGACTGCGCTTCCACTTGTTCCTATTTTTAAGTGACTGTAGAACAGAATGCAAAGGCTGGAATTAAGACTGAAGCGAACCGTCTGACAGCGAAGTTAAACCTTTTGTTGTTTTGCGCGGCGCTGCTCACCGACGGACAAACATGGGAAAGTGGCAGCTATCGATGGTGAGTTAGGTGACGTGACGATCACTTGTGATGATGCTGCGTTAAATCAGTTTTTTTATTGATATTATAATTTGTAATATGCATGTGTTTGGAGCGCTGTCTCCGTCACCTGGACCAACATGACATAATGGCTTCATTCACTTCACCGCAGGCTGTTGCTCCAGCTCTGTGTCATTGTTGTCTGGAAGGCAACACTGGTTTTAGTCAGAGTTTCTGTCATGTGAGATCCGTTGTTTGTGCAGATTCTATTGTTACAGATGTGGTGTTAAAATGACACTGGGCTCCAGGCAGCGCGTGGACACTTTGTGCCACAGGGCTGTGTCCAGGGGCTCGGCAGGCTTCGTTTTCACTTTGACTGTGGCTCCGTAGCACAAAACCTTGATTCCTGAGAATGCAAACACCATGAATCAGTTATGCAAAGTGTGAAACCCGGTTCAGGGGAGGACCTGATCTCTTCTCACCACTGTTAAAGCGTAGAAGCGTTGTGTAGCTGGAAACAACCTGCTGTGTCAACGGTTTCACTCCTCAATAAACTATCCCTGTGATTTTGGACCCTAAAGGTCTGGAACCTCCTTTCTGACCTCATTCAGTGCTGGGCCGTGAGCGGAGACTCCACAATGCGTTGGAAGCTTCCCTCTCGCCGCATCCTGACGGCCTTGCGTCTCCTTCCCGCAGGACCCCGTGCAGGAGTGGGGGGACGAGGAGGAGGACGGGGCGGTGTTCGGGGTCACGCTGCGCCGGGAGCCCGTCCTGTCGGACGCGTGCGAGCTGCCCGGGGCGTTCAGCTTCGTCCAGTACCACACGGTGAAGACGCGCAGGCTGAAGGCGGCGACCCTGGAGCGACTGGTCACACACCTACTGGACCCAGAGCACCAGGAGGCCGACTTCCCTAGGATATTCCTGTCCACCTACAGGTCCTTCACCTCCACCGGCACCCTCATCGAGCTGCTGTTTCAGAGGTGAGAAACATTCATGTTTAGTGGACACAAAAACAATCAGGGCTCAGTCAGCAGGTCTGTAAATATGAGAGCTTTGTTTCTATCTGAGGGTTTTACTCAGTCTGGCATGAAAGATTTATCCTGATGAGGTTCCTGTTTTCAAAGAAACAGATTATGGGAAATGAAATTTTTGCTTAGCCTCAGGATTTAAAATTACCTAGAATAATTTATAATGTTATTTATAATTATAATAAATTATAATTTATATAATGTATAATGTCAGCGTGTCCTACTTTTAAAGACGCCGCGGCTGCGTGCGAATGAATAATCGGGGTTAACAATGCGAGGTGACGAAAGGCAGCTTTGGAGCGCTCGCTCTGCTCACGGAGCCGACCTGCGCTGACGCCAGCCCGGTTTCTCTGACAGGCCTCCGCGTCAGCAGCTGAACAAAGGAGTGGAGAGTTTTGTTCCACTGCTAAGTGGTCATGACTACGCCCTCCACGCCCAGCGAGCCGAAGCTCGCTGCTCCGAGGCTTCGTTTGCCCAAGGACCTACCTGCAGAAACGCCTCCTATAACGCTTTTTATTTGGTGCTTCAGTGGTCAAGTCATGGAAATTAGTGAGTCTTTCTGGTTAGATTTGAAGACAAGTAACTAAGAATTATAATAGCAAAAGCACCTGAAGCTAACATTTGCCCCTGAGGGAAGCCCTTGTGTGTTTGCGCTGTCTGTACCAAGGACACCGTGTCTCTGCAGAGTGTTGTAGGACATTTCCCCAGGATGAGCCCTCGCCAAGGTTGAGCCCTGTGTATGTTTACAGGATGTTCATCAGGGTTTGTGTTGTTCACGCGTGTGGTGACAGGTGTTGTCTGTTTTACAGGGACGACTCGCTGGCCGCCCTGGATAACGGCGTGTGCCCTCGCAGGTGAGGCTCTCTGCTCGCCTTTATGCCAGTCGATCCGCGTTCGGTGTGTAACTGTGCTCCCTTTGGCTCAGTCCCCTGCACGGCGTGATGCGCCTGTGGCTGGAGGAGTACAGCGAGGACTTCCAGGAGCCCCGGCAGACGCAGGCTCTCCGGCTGCTGTGCGTCCACCTGCGGCACCGCCTCTGCTACAGGCGCCTGGCCAAGACGGCCGAGACGCTGCTCAAGAGGCTCCAGGACCGAGGTCCACTCGGTAGGCCGCACGCCATGCTCGCTGCTCGTCCGTCGGACAGATGGAAGCGAGTGTGCGTTTTATCCAACTGGCTGTGCTCCGCAGACGGCGGCCGGTGCGAGTCGGAGCCGAGCGGCGCGGCGCTGCAGCAGCGGGGTGACTGTCAGACGCCCGTCGAGGAGGACGACAGGCGCAGCTTCCTGGACTTCCCTGTGAGAGAAGCGGCGGAGCAGCTGACCCGCCTGGACGCTGTAGGTTTGACAGATGCCCGTGTGGTGCCGGGGTCGCACGCCAGCCTCTGACACCCCCCCCCCCCCCCTGTGCCGCGTCTTCCTCAGGAGCTGTTCGTCCGCGTGCTGCCCTTCCACTGCCTCGGCTGCATCTGGTCCCAGCGGGACAAGAAGGAGAACCGGCACCTGGCGCCGTCCGTGCGCGCCACCATCTGCCAGTTCAACGCCGTCACCAACTGCGTCATCGGCTCGCTCCTGCGCCCGTCCTCCCCCGGCCCCTCCGCCTCCTCGCCCGTCCTGTCGCCCGCCGCCTCCTCCGCCTTCCCGTACCCCCCCGC
The DNA here is from genome assembly GCF_900634795.4 of Betta splendens. Lineage (NCBI taxonomy): Eukaryota > Metazoa > Chordata > Actinopteri > Anabantiformes > Osphronemidae > Betta > Betta splendens. The sequence goes on from NC_040881.3 coordinate 14,791,100, forward strand.
CGCGCCCGGCTCGCCCTCCTGCTCCTCCAGCCCCACGCACAGGGCGCGCATCATCGAGAGGTGGATCGCCGTCGCCCAGGTCAGAGTCAGAATGACAGCAGAATGTGATGGTGTCGGCATCGTACAGTACTCACCCTGTGTGTGTGTGTGTGTGTGTGTGCGTGCGCCTCTGCAGGAGTGCAGGCAGCTGAAGAACTTCTCTTCTCTGAGGGCCGTCCTTTCAGCCCTTCAGTCCAACGCTGTGTATCGCCTCAAGAAGACCTGGGCGCTGGTCAGCAGGTATGCAAATCACTGGAGGGAAATAAGAGACTGTTTTATCCATCATTCATTCAGAAGCACTTGGTTGGCGAGACTATAATTCATAGGTCATAATTCTTCATAGTTCTGTTTTGAAGCCGTCCTAACAGACTGCACTCTGGTTTCAGGGAGAGTCTGGCTGCTTTCGACAACCTGTGTGAGACGTTCCCCGACGAGAACTGTGTGCTGAGCAGCAGGGAGATCCTGGTGGAGGTAACTACACTGGACACACACACACACACACACACACACACACACACACACACACACACACACGGGTGTGATGTCAGCTCTGCTGAATGGGAATATTAAATCAATGTTTGAATGCACGGCCAAACATGCGCCGCCCTGTTCCCTGAACAAGAGGTCACTCCCTCCCGGCACAGATTCACAGATTCACTTATTAAGTGTATTGTGTGCCTGTTGTCATTAATACGAATAAATATTTGGTCTCCACCTCGCCTGCATCTCCGTCACCCTCAGTCGTTCACTGCACAAAGCAGACGATACGCGTGTGTGTTTAGCGATAGCGCTGTTATCGGCGCCCTGGTTTCTATACGGCCACTTATCTGCATGCGTCGCTGTAGACACAGTCCACTGCGCTCCAGCTCACACACCTGAGGGCAAACAGCCGACTGTGGCCACAATAAGCAGACGTGAGCGCACCGTTGTCACACAGGCCTGTCAGCAGGTGCTTAACGCTCAAAAGAACAGTTACATAACGCGCACTCGTGGCCTCACGCCCTCACGTCGACATCCTGAGTGTGAGTCCTGGCTGAAGGTGCTGTTGTTGTTGCTCTCCTGCAGGATGGGAGTCACCCTGACAGCGCTGCAACCCCGGCCTCTAAATCCCCCCAGGCCTCCTCCCGACCGCCGGTGAGTCTGTCCAGTCACAGACGCTAAAATAACCCTTTAGTTTCCCAATGTTGGGGTTTGACCACCAAAATAAAGGGAGTGAGTCAGCTGTGGTCCTGAGTAAAAATGAAGAGGTTTGTTTTCCTCTGCATCATCAGTTTTGCTTCCCTACAAGTCACATGTTTTCAAAATGACATGCCCTTCTACAATTAGCACCAAGTCTGCACTTCTGCTCTCAGTGAACACACTAGATAGAAATGTTGTTCCTGTGAACTCAGTGGAAATGTATCCTGTATGTAAAATGTTATGAATTTTAGATATGTATGACGCTGGCTGCCACAGTCTGAAGTCGTGCCTTGTCTTTCGTCCTCAGAGCGGCAGCGGCGGTGTTGTACCGTACCTGGGCACTTACCTGACTGTCCTCACTATGCTGGACACAGCTCTGCCGGACACTGTGGAGGTGAGGACATCATTGGCATAATGCTCTAGTTCACTTGCAGTTTAACGCCTTGTAACACTGGCTAACATGTGACAAATCAACAGGGCGGACTCATCAACTTTGAGAAACGCAGACGGGTAAGTGTCGCCCCCTAGTGGAGGCTTGTGCAAATTACTGGTTTAAATTTTGCCCTTTGTGCTGACTTACTTTGGGGCTATGTTTTATGCACCTGGAGTTTACCATTATGTCTTTTCTTGTAGGAATTTGAAATTCTTTCCCAGATTCGCCAGCTTCAGTCTTCGTGTTCCGACTACTGTCTACCAGTAAACCCTAATTTCACGTCATGGCTGCAGACACACACACTGCTCACAGACCAGGAGAGGTGAGACGCACACTGACGCCTCTGCAGTACAATGTATTAAAGCCATCATCGTATCTCATAAGTCTCTTCTTTTGTAGCTATGAGCTGTCTCGTGACCTGGAGCCTCCGGTTGACCCGTGTCCCACCTCGCCCAACACATGGAGCAGTCGCCTGCTCACTAAGAAGCTCAGCTCGTAAGTCCACAAACACCTCTACCAGAAGACTTTAAAAATGGACTTTAGTGAAAAAGTGCTCAACTTAAACTCTGTGTGTGTGTGCGTGCAGGTTGCGGACAGGTTCTGACAGCTGTGTCAGGAGGACACACGCTGACCAGATCAGCGTCTCGTCAGGCTCCAGTGGTTCAGACATGGAGGACCTCTCCGGCCCTCAGCCCCTCTGCCCCATCAGGCTCAAAGTCAAGGTAACGAGGCCGGACGTGTGAAGGCCAGCGAGGACGGCTGACGCTACCAACAGGAACCAGCATTGTTTGTTTTTTTTTGACCTCTGTTTTCTCCCTCTCTTGCCTGCAGTCTCTCTCGGGCTCACTTCACAACGTAGCCGAGGACGGCTCCTCCAGCGCCGCCACCTCCTCTCCCAGTCTCTCCAGCTCCTCCTGCAGCTCCTCTCATCCAGACCTCAGCCCCTCCTCGCTGGCGCTGAGCCCCGACGGGTCGTCTTCCAGCTGCTCTCCTCAGGCCGTGCTGCCCGTCTACAACAAACAGATGGCGGATCTGTGCATCATCCGGGTCAGCGTGGAGAGCGTCAGCAATGGAAATGTCTACAAGAGCATATTGGTACGAATGAGAGTTTAGCTTGAACTCATTTGAACAGACTAAGTCTTATTATATTTATTTATAAATAAATATTATTTTGTTGTTTGTTTCATTCAAGGTTAGTTCAGAAAATTCTACACATTGCACATGTTCAGCCTGTGAATAAGTTCTGCTTCTCATTATTCATGTGATTCGAAGCATTAGTGAAAATGTTAATTGATGATTTTCCATTCTTGTCTCAAGAAATGTGACAAATAAATGCAGATGTGAAGGATTGTTTTTTAAAATAACACCCTGTTGTTGTTTCACCAGCTGAACAGTCAGGACCGCACACCTCAGGTGATCCAAAGGGCCCTTGAAAAACACAACATGGAGGATATCAGCTGCCATGACTTCAGCCTTTGGCAGATGCTCAACAATGGGAAAGGTAATTATCTCCCCTACGTCAGCCCATAATCTGCCTTCCTGTAAGGCATATTTTTGTTATGACTACTTTTCTTTAAGGGATGATTCACTGAAAAAGTATCAGTTGGAGCAAAGTATACATTGGCTAAATAGTATTTAGTATGAGCATGTTTGGCCTCTTTAGCACGACAGCAGTAAATGGGTCTGTATTGAAAATGATTTATGTCACCGACTATTAAACTCAAATTTGGATAAAATGTCTATTATAATTATTTATCAGACATTTATTCAGACATTTATCAGACAAATAATACATCCGATAAGTCTGAGAATGTTGAATATGAAAATAAAGAGGAGGTAAAAATCGACAAACTTAACTAAATAAATAACAACCGCTTCTTTCCTTCTTTTGCCTCAGAGCTCCAGATTCCCGATAAAGCCAACGTGTATTATGCCATGTGCACAACGGCCAACTATGACTTTGTGCTGCGCCAGCGCTGGAGGATCCACGGGGGTTCGTGCAGTGCTTCCAGCCCCAGGTCTCAGGCCAAGTCTAAAACATCCGTCCTGACTGAGGGTTAGAGTCACACGCCTCCATGTCTCCTCAAGCCCACTGAGCACGATGAGACTGTGACTGGGCAGCAGGTACAAGCTGCCATGTGGAGACATGACGACTCCAGCACTTTAACTGGAAAGTGCGAAACGTTCTGACTGTGAGAACCGTATCGCACCAAAAGTTAGCTCTGGATCACTTCGAGACAGGAAGATGTCAAAGTATTCAGAAACTGGACCAACCCGTCACTTTGATCTTTAAATCCATCATCCTGTGGATAAATGAACAACATCTACCCTGTTTCTTATTACATCAACATATTGTATTCCTTTGTGGATTATTGTGCAACATGGGTCCAGGTCCGAACCTGGAAGATTTCACAGCAGCTACGTACAAATGCAAAACATTCCCGTGTCATAAACACTACAGTAGGATTACGCAGTTTCCAGCTGTGGCTTTGTTTTTTCCCCCAGATGTTCGCCTTTTATTTATTTATTTTTTTAATTCGTCTTGTTTATCTGAATAGGAGGTGCTGCTGATTCCTTTAACCACACAGAACTTTTTGGGGTTGGGTTTAGCCGCGCTGCATGTGCCAAGCTGACTGAAAAACACTGACACCAAGTCAAACGGTGTTGGTGCCGGGCCGGTTCCTCCTGACGTAGAGATTTTATGTGTTTATTTAGTCGTTGTCTAGTCACACATTTAAATGTTTTTATGTACCAATGAATTATTTAAAGCAGTTCAGTATTATTAGTTTTAGTAGTAGTGGCTTCATAGTTTCTTTTTGTTTTCTTTTTGTTTCAGTCTTTTCTGTCGTGCCTGATTTTCTGTGGTTTCCCATAAGCTCTGCTTAAGTTTGCACACTTTGAATGCAGGCAGCACATTTGGTTGGTTGCTTTTACATGAAGGACACTTTGTATGTGAGCGGACAGTAAGGTGCACAATGTAAATGTTTGTAGTGAGCAGTCCTACGCGGACTGTGGCTGAAGGTTCGAGGAGGAGGCATAACGGTCACGTGATGTGATTCACACACGTGTGTAATCCAGAGAAACTTGACTCCACCTGCTACATTCCGCGATTAACGTGAAGAACGACTCCTGTATGTGGAAATGAAGTGAGTTCAGTCTTAAAAGCTACTGTGGTTTGGTGAAAGAGGTGTGACGGCAGCAAGACGTGAAGATCCACAATGTCTTTACACATCTGTTCTCTCCCTTTATTGTTAGAAATGCGTATGAAACTTTGCACGTTGGAAGTGAACTCTTTGTATTTATCCTAATATTTTTTAAGTTTAACCTAAGCACTTGTTTATATTTAGTATTTAATGTTGACAATAAAGTCAATTTAGAATTTAGCATCTTCTCTTGTCTTTGTTATGTGAGTATAAATTATTGTGTTGCTACTGGGATCTGCTGGAGCCTCTCTCCCAGTTTGGGAGTTACAGCCCCCAGTGTTCCCATCACCACGTGTACCACTTGTGCCCTCACCCTCTTTTTTCAGCCCTTGGTACTTCTCAACCTTCACATGCTCCTTCTACCTGATGTTGCTCACCTGGGATTGCTACATCTATCACTACAGCCTCCTTCTCTTGTTTGCCCACCACTACGTCGGGTTGGTTGGCCATTACCAGTTTGTCAGACTGTGACACAGGATTTTAGCTCTGTCATTCTCAACCACCTTTGGAGGTGTGTCCCATTTGGACTGTGGGACTTCCAGCCTGTACTACAGATGTTCCTGTACACCTGATCATGGCGTTGCATGTGTGCCCTGCCTGCTAGCATCTTGTATCCTGCTGTTATGTGCTGGATGTCTTAGGGGCATCTTTGCACAGCCTGCACCTGGGGTCCTGTCTGTTGTGGTAGATCCCAGCCTCTGTTGATGTGGTACTCAGAGCCTGCTCGTGTGCTGCTACAGTAGGATCAGTGCCTCTATGCTGTCTTTCAGCCCAGTTTTGTTCAGCCAATGGTAGGATTTGTCGATATCAGCCACTTCTTCTATCTACCGGTGGTACATACCGTGCAGGGGTTTGTCCTTCCATGAGGGTTCCTCCTCTGGTTTCTGCTGCCTAAGCTATTCACTGAGCACGCCATCTGTTGGAGCCATCTTTCTGATGTATTCATGTATCTTGGTTGTTTCATCCTGGATCGTGGCTTTAACACTCACTAATCCTCGGCCTCCTTCCTTCCGCTCAGCGTACAGTCTTAGGGTGCTGGATTTGGGGTGAAACCCTTCATGCATTGTAAGAAGCTTTCTTGTCTTTATGTCAGGGGCATCCATCTCCTCTTTTGGCCAGCTTTTTATGCCAGCTGGGTACCAGATGGAGGGTGTAGGTGTTGATGGCCCGGACTTTGTTCTTCCCATTCAGCTGACTTCTCAGGACGTGCCTCACCCTTTGTAGGTACTTAGTGGTTGCTGTTTTCCTTGTGGCCTCTTCAGGGTTTCCGTTGCCTGTGGTTTCCAAGGTATTTGTAGCTGCCCTCCACATCTGCTATCTTGCCCTCTGGTAGTTCTATGCCCTCAGTCCTGACTACTTTTCCTCTCCTTGCTACCATCAATCACACTTATACAGCCTGAATGATATTCTGATGTCCTGGCTGTATATCCTGGTGGTACAGTATGTATCAGCGAGTCCATATCTTGTTCACTTTTAGTATATACAGTAGCTTGATGTCATCCATGTAGAGGAGGTGGCTGATGGTTGCATTATTTCGTAATCGATAACCGTAACCAGTCTTGGTGATGATCTGGCTGAGGTGGTTCAGACCTAAGCAGAATAGCAATGAGGACAGAGCATCTCCTTGGTATATGCCACACTTGATGTTGACTTGGGCGATCGGCTTGAGGTTTGCCTTTAGGCTTGTTTTCCACTTTCCCATTGAGTTCTGGATGAAGGTTCTTAGAGTCCTGTTGATCTTGTATAGTTCCAAGCATTTCACGATCCATGTGTGAAGCATTGAGTCATAGGCTTTCTTGTAGTCAATCCAGGCTGTGCACAGGTTGGTATGTCTGGTTTTACAGTCTCGGGTGACTGCTTTGTCTACTAGTAGTTGGTGTTTTGCTCCCCTGGTGTTACTACCAATTTCTTTCTGAGTGCTGCTCATGTATTGATTCATGTGTCTGCTCATCTTAGCTGTTACGATGCCTGACAGGAGCTTCCATGTTGTGCAGAGGCAGGTTATTGGGTGGTAGTTGGATATGACTGCTCCCTTCTGGGGGTCTTTCAGGATCAGAACTCAGGATCAGGACTCGGGGAACAAGTAACTAATCAGGGTGAGTTTCATCCATTAGTAGCTGGTCCATTTGCGCCGCCAGGCGCTCATGGAGTGAGGTTAGCTTCTTTAACCAGTAGTCATGGATCATGTCAGGGCCTGGTGCCGTCCAGTTCTTCATACCTGAGACCTTCTCTTGGAGGTCAGTCATTCTGATGGTTACTAGATCTTGTTCAGAAAGGTTTCTGTGGTCTGCTCTCAAGTGCCTCTGTTATGTGATGCCTCCTTCTCCCATATGCATTTCTAGTATTCTTCAGCCTCCAGCCTCGGTGGGTCTGTTATTACCCTGCTACTGTGAGTGAACCTTGGAAGGCTCAGTGGAGAACATCCTGTTTATTCTCCTGGTTTCAACTCCTCTGGTGTATCTCTTCAGCCGGGTAGCCAGGGCTGTGGGTCTTTGATTAGCAGTCTCCAAGGCCTCAGGTATGGTCATGTTGCCGTACTTCTTCATCATGTCTTTCTGTAATTCTGATAGTTGGCTAACCTCCTTCCGTGTTGCCTCCATCTTAGCCTCCAACCTTCGTTTCCATGGGGGATACTGCACCTTATGGGTTGTATTGATTTTGCCTTCCTAACTATTAGAAACCAGTAAGACCGGTATGAACTCATCATAGCACCCGTTTGACACTCCACAAAAATCTTCAATTTGCTATCAGTCCTTAAAAATGGTACCAGGTCTGTGTTGTTCTTAACCAGCATGGATGGAGGGGGTCTAAAGCAGCAAATGTATTTTCTGTAATATTCACAATATTTCAGTTTTCTGCCACAGTTTGGAAAATGAATGTCATGGATTCAATAAATCAAAGCAAAAATAAAAAAAATAGCTTTTATGCAATTGTTTGCATAATGTTTTAATTCCACATGTGTTCATTCATAGTTTTGATGCCCTTTTTCATAGTCATGAAAAGAAAGAATAATTCTTTGAATGAGAAGTTGTGGTCTGTACTGTATATATACTGTATGTATGTATATATAATATATAGCATAGGGGCCACTGTTGTGGTTTACTGTATATAAACGTCGGAATAGAAAATGGCTTAGTAATACTGACAAAAATCAAAGGATGTGGCAAAATGTCTGAATACATTTAATCCACCCGGCCACTAGGTGGCGCTCCATACATATATATGCAGAAGCACAGACATGAGATCGTTTGACCTGTTCAACTGGATTCCATTTAATGGCAAACTACTGATTGATCCTTTAGTCAAACATCAAAGCATTTTTGCAGTAACCTAAATTTGAGCCAGGGTCAAAGCCAGTTCAGAGAAAATTTCTTCAGGGAAGCAACAAACTGTTGCTGAAGTGCAGCTAAAACTGAATGAGGAATGGTGAACAAGGCCAAGCTCCCTCCTCTGCAGCCTAAACCACACTTATGTAGGTCAAAGGTCACAGTGTGACAGATGTGTGTGGTGACCTCTCGTTTGACCTCTAATTTCCATATTTTGAACTTGGGTCACTTTAACAGCTGGAGCGTGTAGCCTACTGTTGTCTGCTAGTCTCCTATCATCCTTTTTATACCTGCCGTCAAGCTGCACTAGTGTCAGTGTTCAGCAGACTGCTTGGATTTCTATTAAGTCATAGTTCACAATTATATACAGAAAAACCAAGCTGTGATGGTTACCGTGGGCAGAGCACTTCCCTTTTCCTCACTGGTGGTTTGGTTTCACGATGCTCCTCTGCTGATGTTCCTAAGTCTCCCTTCACAGGCAATGAGTATAATGAAAAAGCTAAATAATAACCCCAAGCTGAATAATACCCCAAGATGACCCACCAAAGTTCCACCAAGGGCTGCAACAACAAGGAAAACACAGATTTGCTATTGCAATAGTTTAGATTGTGATGCAATGGATGGATAAATGGGTCAACAGCATCAGCGATGGCTGCACGAACCTGCACAATGTTCTACATCTGGTAGTTACCACCTTCTGATTGTGGCGATGGTGGCATCCGCAGAGCATTTTGGTTCCCGGCACCCTTCTGGCCACATCCCTTGTGGGCGCAGCTCCACGAGACCTAATGGAACCGAGGGCTACACAAAATTGCCATGAAATGAGGCACAACAAAACCATAATGATGTAAAACAACCTCCAAGATCAACTAGGACCTGAAATGACCCGAGGAGAGACACAGAACAAACAAAACCAGATGCAAAGTGACCAAAAACGGATGGAAACATGACTAAAAACTTAGTATGACTAACACATGAAACACATGGATTTCCCTTCACTCTGCCCAGATATGTCCCTGCCTTTTCATCTGGTGCAGGAAGATTGTGTTTGCTTAGTCTCAAGATAAATGTGCCAAAGTTCACAAGTTACAGAGACGGAACAGTTTGATCTGGCACCACTGATCCGTGAAACGCTGCCAAACTCACAAGAGTCGAACATTTTGTAATCCATTAACTCAGTAATCATGTGAAACATAAAGTTGTCACATATAATTAATAAAATCCAGGAGAGAGGATAAATGTAGGGTTTTGCTACTTAGTGCCGTTCATGCCAGGAACTCATTTTACCGTCGGGCTTCTTTAAAAACTTCTTAATTGCTGCATCTGAAGTCACACGTCACAAACTGCACCTCGCCGTGTCAGCGCTGTGCACAACGCTGTTCCATCCCAGAATATTATCCAACGACTAATCGTAGATTAGACCATGCGTGCGTATGTGCGGACGAGGTCGCCGCGCGCGAGCGTGTCCGCGTTACGTACCGGCACACGTGACGCGCGAGCACCGGTGGCGCGTGGTGCATGTGTGTCAGTGGGTCAGCGGACGAAGAGTTTTTTTTTCACGTAATCACTCGTCTGATTCCTCTTTTGTTGCGCTTTTCTGCGGTGGCTGCGCCGTAACAGGCGTGTGGCGTGGCCGCAGACAGATGGGACGAATGGCTGAGACTAATCTAAACGGGTTAATCCACTTAGGAGCGGCCACGGAGACCTGCAGGTTGCCTCGATCACCACAGCTCTGACGTGTTTTCAAAAAACGGGCCTTGCGATATTATGAAGATATTTCACTGAGCCACCAGCCCATATCAAAAGCGTGATGAGTGACTCATATCAGTAACTGAACTCATATGAGGCTTTTCCAGCACATTGCATGATGATCTTCTATTAATATTTACTATTCTGGTGCTATAAACAATGGATTCTGATTCCATCCATGCTAATGGATGATGTGTTGCTTCGTGCACTGCTGGGTGCAGCGCTGGCCAGCGTGTAGCTGTGGGTGCAGGCACATACATGTTATCTAGGTGGGCGTTGACTAGACTGGTTATAAACACGATGACTTGTGTAGAAAATGAGCCAAACGCTAGACAACACACGAATAAAGCAGCAAAACGCCTCCCATCAACAAATGACTTATTAATAATGCAGTGTTTTATTAGACACCGTGTGTAAAACCTTATTGCCTCGCTGTGAAGTTCCCTTTAAAGCCACCTCCTCACTGTGTTTAATTAACTGTATTGATCTCCTGTGATGTTCTGCTAAAAAAATGTTTATGGGACCGGTGTAATGTGCCTGGGAGCTGATGTGCTCCACGGCCGTTAGGGCTCCTCTGATGTCGGTGAAATTAGCACGCCGCTTCACAAGCTTAACGAACGGGAGTCCGTTTCATGCACCTGAGTCAGAGCACTCAGCTCTGTGGGAAACGGTGTCTCCACTGAATCAGCAGATTAACATCAGCGCGCACGAAAAAGCTCCTCTTTAGAAGGAAACTGAAAACGTTGACTGAAAAGCTTTGCCAAAAGTACAGCAGCGTAAATAAAAGGCAGTGAATATGAAAACATTCACGTAACACTTAGGAGTGGCGTTATGACTAACTGCCCTTCTGATATCTGTTACATGGAAAAGTACTACAGTGCAGGCAGATTTTCAAAAATCATAATTTTATTTGGACCAAATCAGACTGAGATAGCAGGCATCCTGTGTTGACCCTGTTATTACAGTGGCAATAGTTGGAAAATAAGTGACGATTCAGTTGAAATACACACACACACACACACACACACACACACACACACACACACACACACACACACACACACACACACACACACACACACACACACACACACACACAAGTGCATTTTTACATCCTCGTGGAGACATACCATTGACATAATGCCTTCCCTAGCCCCTTACCCAAACCCTAACCATTAGAAATAAAGGCAGATGTCTAAACCTTTGCTTTAATCAAACCTCAATTCTCAATTCTAACCTCAGCACTAAAATTACATCCTTACCCTCAAAAAAGCCTTCAAACGTCCCCATGTCGTCAACATGACCTCACCTTAATAGCAAAAACATGGTTTGTGGCCCCCATGTTGCAGGAACAACAAGTACACACACACACACACACATACACACACACACACATACTGGTTGGTTTCCTTCTGCAGCATAAGGGCGCGAGACATGGTAACGAGGCCCAAGGGTGGTTCAGCATTGCATAACATGGAGCTGATTCATCACTCATACACAGGCATGCACATACACAGGCTATTCCAAGTGGCCTACTTTCGTTTCCAAAGCACACAACTTGCTTGGCCTATTTTCACTGCGATGTATGCATTAGTGTGTGTGTGTGTGTGTGTGTGTGTGTGTGTGTGTGTGTGTGTGTTTACAGTGTTACACACATGTGTACTGTGCAACAAAGTTTTAAGGATTTAAGAACTGCCACTGTCCTTGGCACAGCAAGACACACACGCACGCACGCACGCACACACACACACACACACACACACACACACACACACACACACACACACACACACACACACACACACACACAAAGCCAGTTTACTGACCTATTTTGCAGCGTTGCGTAGGACCGTACTTAGCTTATACGTGCACTCTTATTCACCAGAGGAGATTCACAGAAGGTGATCCAAGAGCTTAGACACTCATTCACACTAGCACAGCTGCCATCACACAAAATGAAGTATTAAATTAAAACAATGCACCTGAAGGTTATTAATAGCTCCAATAAAACTCACCACGGGAACTTTCTCCATGCTCGATTAGAACCGGTTCAGCCTGAAAAGTGTTTAATAATTGATTACCTGCATGCCAGAGGCTTGTTCTTTAACTAGGGAACATGTCGGCGCCCTCACACAGTCAAGATTAAAAAAATAGCTCAAGGTCACCTATAAAAATACATTACAGCTCGATTTAAGATTCACACAAATTGTTTCTATAATTACGATATTCTGTCTTTTTACAAGATTCAACATGTAAAATAAAGTAAAGCTAAAAGAATTAGATTTTCTGTGGAAACTTTTAATTTTTACTTGCTAAACTTTTATATAAAAGTTTTAACTCTGCATTGTTTTTATGCTAATAACATGAAACAGTGGCAATTTTAAATCTTTATGAGAGATATTTTTTTACAGTGCAGCCCCAAGAACCTCATGATTTCCTTCCCTCCTGCTGTAAACTTTTTTCAGCTTCTGCAGCGCGACTGATAGGAAAAGCAGTAAATGCAGGATGTGCGTGGACGACCAGAACCTGCACCGCTCCGACGCTGAATCGTCGGCTTCTTCCTCCTTACCCCATCGCTGGCCCTCCCTGTGCTGCTGACCTACATTCTGCAGCATCCTGGTTACATAACGATCCCGGACTGCGGATCACTGCGGGCGGTGCGGGGCCGACACCCCCCCTCACCCGTGCACACGCGAACACGCACGCTCCCCTGGCTCCTTAAGCACCAATCGAGCGCTTTCATCGCCCGTTGGTCGTACGTGAACTGTTATGCACACATGTTATGAACATGTTACGCCTGAAGGACAGAGGGATTCAGACGGTGTGTGATCAAACATAGACGCAGAAACTCGAATGAGGTCAAACTGAACTGTTCTGAGTTTAGTTTCTAAAGGAAAGCTGTCATGACTCACGGTCATAGACTCAAAGACACGTTCTCCTTGCAAACTAAAAAAATTAAATATCTTAAATATCTGACAGGAGGTCAGTCCACCGACTGCTGATTACAATAATAATCTAATCAAATGGAAATCGCATGCAGCGCTTATTACATAATCCCATAAGCTCTGTGGAAATAATCAGGCTGCGTGTGTATTTATTTTAAAATGTCAACTTAATGTAATGTCAAATGGATTTGCCCATGTAAGTCGTGTGCGTGTGTGTGTGTGTGTGTGTGTGTGTGTGTGTGTGTGTGTGTGTGTGTGCTACTGACCCGCTCCCTCCGGCAACAACAAGAGAGCTTCTTTCTGAGTAGTTTGCTCAAGTTTACAGTGCAGAGGCATGTGATGTAACCCTCCTCCCTCCCTCCCTCCTTTCGCTCTCTCTCTCTCTCTCTCTCTCTCTGCCCTCCACTCTGAATAACCCCTCTCTCTTTCTCTCTCTCCTCACCCCCTCCTTTCCTCCTACCTCTCTTCCATCCTGCCCTCTCCCTCCTCACTGACCTACTTTTACTCTCCTGGCCTGTTTTCAGGAGCCTCTGCACAATACAAAGCAGCTTTTGCTGCTCAAAGACCAGTTGAGGGGAGGGGGAAGGGGGGGCTAAGTGAGGGAGAAAACAGGAGGGGGGGGGGGTGTAAGTAAGAATGAGGAAAGCATAGTGCATTGCAAAACTCTGCGGTTTTCTCAGGAATGCTGCCTTCGTGAAGCTGGCTGGGAATTGGTATGAGGTGCAGAAGTGAGAACACATAAGCGTTTCATACTTCTGACTAGAAACGGCTCCGTGGGCCGACGCCCTCCGTACATGTGAAGCTCAGGAACCTCCACAGATAAACGGCGCAGTGGACGCGTGTGGCGCTAATGTGCGTCACGGGTCCGTCCAGGGTCGGACTCTCCGGTCGCAGCCTCGCAGGACGTTCGCTGCGTCTGCGTCGTCCGTCTCGAGCTGCTTCGCGAACCGGAGCGTCCGCACCACCGCTGCACCGCAGCCGCCGCGCCTCTTATGTAACCGCGGCCGCTCAGCTCAGCATCAGCCGCTGTTCCGCCTGCGGGAGGCTCAGCCGCGCTCCAGTCTGACGCACTTTCATCCCAAGACAATTGTGCAACATGTTTTCGCTGCTCGAACTCTGACGCGTCCTGCGAACGTCTCTTCCCCCCGATTATTGCGGCTGAAGGAAATCGGACAAGTTACCGATTCGTAACGTTGAGCAATTCTATTAGAAGCAGGTGGCAAATGGATGCAGCTTGGAAACCCCGCTTCGTTTGTAGGTTTGAGGTTGGCTTTGGTTTCACACTAGCGTTTTTCGCTGTGATATTAATCTCACCTCGACTTCAAGACTTCTGAGTTTAAAGCGAGATTAAAGATGTTTTGGCCAAATTCCCCAGAACGCTGATATCACCAAGCAGATACCTGATCATGTTTCATCTCTTTCCTTGTTAAGTGATTTTAAATGTTGCTGTATATATTTAAACATGTTTCCTACTGATCAGTTATTTTTAACTTTTTTAACTTTTAATATTTTGTCCACTCAACAGAGAGGAGAGGCGGTTCCTTGTGTCTCATATGGTTTATGTTGAGCCGTGTGTATATGGTGACTGTCACTATTAACACCAGGCCTGCGTTTTCAGACTGAGGTCTGGGTTGTTGAACAGGTTTCCTTCTGTGCGGCTGCGCCACAGTCTGTGTTGTTCCACTTTTATTTTTCAGCGCTTCTCCGCCGGCAGTAATGTCACGGTGGACCAGTGATTTTTCTGACTCACACTGAACTGTACTGCCAGACGGAAACGATACAGCTTGTGAATCAGCTACTTTGTCTTCTGCCTTATGAGAATAATAAAAAAAACTGTCCTGGATGTGAACACATTTCACAAGAGAGACTCAAAAAAAGTGTGACAGACACGTGCAAATTCAACAACCTTTTATTTTGTTCCCCACTTTAAATCTTTCACATTTTAAAATGGGCGTGTTTTGTAACCATCTCCCATATCCCCGTGAAGTATAAGCGATACATGACCACGTCCTCATGAACCTTAGTCAAATTTTTTTCAACATTTTTTTTTTCCATTTTTGGAAAACCTTTCGGCAAACAACAAAGATTATACAGTAACACAGAGTACAAATGGTAAATGGGCAAAGGGGCAGTATGGCTAAATACACAGCACGACCAGGAAGAGCAAAGATCAAATGACACAACAGGGTAGCCCAAGTAATAACTGAATATAATAGAAAATAATATTAATAAAATAATAATAAAATAATGACAGCAGTATACAAGAGATAGAGACAACTTTACATTTATACATAGTGGCCATCGGCAGGCACCAGGAAGTGAAACAGTTCAACTTGTACAGACTGTATGATCTACGGCAACTACTGGAGCTAAAACAACGCTGGTTGGAGGCGAGTGGCCAATGAAGGGATGAGGGACAACACAATAAAGAGGCACCTTATGAAGAAGAGCAGCTTTGCTGGTTGCGACTGGGGAGCCATGGCATTTATTAGACAGACAATTTCTTTTTTTTTGTCTGGAAGAGGGAAAAACTGACTGATCTCAGGTCACCTTGTGCTTGTCAGGGTTCTCTCCTCAGCAGCGGGACTGCGCAGCCTCGACTGATATGCAGAAAACTGGCCTCGGCGGTTTTGACCCATTCTGAGTGTCGCGGGGAACATGGCTCACCTGAATACGTTTTTTTTTCTTTTTAATAATAAAGCAGTGGCTCCTACCTATTAGCTGAAAGAAAATTTGAGGCATTTTTGTCGATAACGAGGGACTGTACAAAGGTGTCTCAACAAAACAACAAACCAATCGCTTTTAAGCCTACAATTTCCACATCCCACTGATTTATTTTTTGTTGTTTTTGCCGCATTTTCTTCTTAAAATATATATTCCATATATGCAAATTTATATGTCACAGTAATATACAGTCTAAGTGCTTCAAAAGTGAAAGGGACTCGTGTGCAGGTGGTGAGAGGGTCGAATGGTACAGATGTGTTCAGAGGGAGCGAGAATGCAACTCTTTTCCGAAAAGGGAGACGCTGGAGGAGGGATGTGTTTCTTTGGTCAAAGGAATCTTCGTAGAATGCCACAGTAAACAGTTGCCAGCCACCAAGGCAGTTTACACTGAATGAATAATCAAAGGTTTGAGTTTTCCACGAGGGAGAAAATATCCTAGACTCCAGCTCTGGAGAGTTTCATTCTGTCCCCTTCCTCATTTAGAGATTTCAGTCGGGATTGTGTGTGTGTGTGTGTGTGTGTGTGTGTGTGTGTGTGTGTGTGTGTGTGTGTGTGTGTGTGTTGGGGGGGGGTAATAAAGAAAAGGGGAACAGGTGACACAGTGAAATTTTGATGGTGAACTCACACTAACTACACCCCACACCCATCACCAGGTAGTGACGTGACTCTGTCGGCTGCACAGGACGGGGCTACTCCCGCCTCTTGTTGCGGCCGCCCCTCCCGCTGCCGGATGCCTTTTTCCCCCCGTCCTTCTTAGACCCCGGCCTCTCGCTCAGCTGAGGTTTGACCTCATCTGCGTACTCAGTCTCAGTCTCTCTGCTCTCGCCGTGGGCCTGGCTGATGTGGTTGCTGGGTAGTGCTAGGTAGGGATGCTGGGGCAGGGTGGGGGACGGGGACATGGAGGCGCCTGTGCCGTCCGCCTGTGCTCCTGCAGCGCCGTTGGACAGGGCTCTGTACTTGAGGCGCAGCTTGTGCGGCAGGGCGGTGGCCTTGACCTCAGACTGGCACTCGTTGGCGCCGGCAGCCCCTGCTGCCTTCTGGTGGTAGGTGCTGATGTCTGAGGAGGACGAAGAGGGGGACTCGTCATCCGTGGAGCCCTCCTTGTCAGAGCTACGAGGATCCCCATCACTGGATGAAGTGTCTTTGGTGGAGGAGTTCTCCTGGTAGAAGCCATCAGCTCTGGGGCCTCCCTCATAGGTGAGCAGCGGGGGCTCTTCGTCCAGTGTGTTGAGGTAGCCGTTGTGCTGTGTGAAGGAGGACTTGCCTTCCTCAGTGTTGTGGATCAAGTCGGGGGCAAAGGGGTTCTGGTGGCTCTCTGCATCGTCAAGACCGCTCTCCGGACCCTCATACCTGTAGCGATGATGGCTGCCGTGCTGCTGTTGCCCAGCGGGGCTGTACTGCTGCTGCAGCTCCTCTGCGGACTCGTGGCCGGGACTGTAGTCATACTGCGGCGAGTCCAGGGTCTTCGTCCGTTCGAGCTTCTCGGCGACCTCCGTGATCGTCGCTGAGCAGTCGGAGAACTTGGGGGCGGGGGCGTGCTGGCCGTGCTGCGGCGGCCTGCCCTGCTGGGGCTGCTGGTCCTCCGGCCTCTGGCTCTCCACGGGGTAACAGCCGCTGCTGGAGCGGTACAGGATGACGCTCCTCTGTGCAGAGGTGGCCTGGGGAGCGGGGCTGGAGGGCTCCACGTGGGACTGCGCCTGCTGTTGGTGGTGCTGGTAGTCCATGGCACTCTCAGGCAACTGGCTGCTCTGCTGGTGGGGGGTAGCGAGGGCATTGACATGGTAACCCCCATTGATCATGCCACTGGGCATCCCATTAGAGATGCCACTGGGAATCCCGCTGCCGTCCAGCCTGGTCATCTCCATACTCTGGGGCTCCTTCTTTATGCTGTAGCCCATTGGTTCTGGACTATCTCTGGAGGAGCCGTCGGACATGTCGGACACAGAGCCGCGCGGGGAGTACTTGGAGAGCGCGTGGCGCTCGCCGCGGCTCGACTGCTCCGTCTCGGACGAGTCCGAATTCAGCATCACCTGCGAGGCGCTGGAGTAGCCGCTGCTGGAGAGGTAGGCGCTACTCGGGTTGCCGCCGGCGCAGCCGCCGTTGCTGCCGCCGTCGCCGCCCGCGGCGCTGCTGGAGATCTGCTGGCTCTTCTCCATGTACGAGGCGGTGCTGATGAGGCCGAAGCGCAGCTTGAGCTGCAGCAGCTCCGTCTTGAGGCGCACGTTCTCCTCGTTCAGCGCCATGACGCGGTTCTCCAGCACCATGTCGTTGAGGCGGCGCTTTTCCCGCGAGCGCTTGGCCGCCTCGTTGTTCTTCCGCCGCTTCTCCCAGTACGAAGCGTCCTTCTTCTCGTCAGAAATGAACTCTCGCTTGCGACGGGACGTCACCGTAGGCTTGCTACCTTTGGCCTGGCGGATGACCCGCGCTCCACCTTCAGCACCAGGAGACGGGAGGCTCCCATTATAGGAAGAAAAATTGTCTACCTCCATTGCATTCTTGTTGCTGGTGGATGGGATGTGTATACTGAGACTTTCCATTTTATCCCAGCTAGGGGCCAGAGCGTGACTCTGGCAAAGGGCAAAGGGGGGAAGGGAATGAATGTAAAACTATACGAGCCTTTCTACTCTGTTACTGCGACCTATGTCACAGGATCTGCTGAAAACTTCTGAATGAGGTATTTGTGCTCTTTGAAGAGGTTGCCTCATTGATGTCTGTTGCTTTATTCAAGATCAAGATGGTCAAGTGTCCAAATTAGCCAGGAAGATTAAAAAGAGGTGGAACTCCACAAAAACCTCAGACATTGAACTAGTGTTCTGAAGAGAAATCCTGAAAAAATCCTAAAAAGAGATGAGATGTTGTGTTTTTTTTTGTGTTTCGTCTTCTCCTGGATTCTCAGTGCTGTGTTTATTACGGTCGTCCTCGATCTTCAGCGGAGCCGAGATAACTCAGTATGTCAGATAGATGTAGGTCAGTGTGTCTCCTTCTCCGAAGAAGACTCCGCTTCACTGTTGATGTTTGCCGGCCACTAACTGGATTATGGAGAAACTGGAAGAAACAAAAGGAGACGAAGGAGAGGGAGTTAGGCCGACGACAACACCACAGCACCACAGCATAGCTTCACTTTACACAGATCTGCGATACAAATAGTTGACCTGACATGTCTTTGTTCTCTGACTTTGGTGGATCAGTGGAATCTAAGTATAGACACAGACACACTCACACGTTTGGACAGGACTGAACATATGCGCTCCTGCTGCTCAGCTCGAGTAAGTCAAAGCGAGGCAGCTGACCTGGCGCCAGCTGTGCAGACGGAGGCATTTCACCACACTCCTGCTACGTATGTGACAGTGCCTTATACGAAATACGTCCAATGTACGAAATATTTTGACCGCTGCATCGAATTCGCTGAGTAAATAGGCCGGCGCGAGTCATCGGAGCCACCGGCACATCTGGTTGGGCTGCGCATCCCTGTTAGCTGAGACGCCGTCTGAAATTACACAACGCCGCGAGCAACAGCACGGGAACTTCCTGATGTTGTGTCAGCGCCGCAGCGCAACAGGAAGCTTTCCCCACCCAGCGCATATTACAGCACCAGCCCAACAGCAACGCAGCACGGAGGGGGGGGGGGTGTTGACGGCAACGGCAAGTCGCTGTTATGTAATAACTGGCCCTGTTCTTGTTTGAAACCTGCCTCATGATCACTACTGGCTCCACCGCTGATAAGCACCGCGCAGTTGATACGTGCTAATTAATACCGCCCCTTTGCAGCCAGTTACAAAGTCCATCACGAATGTGAAAAACAAACCACACACACACACACACACACACACACACACACACACACACACACACACACACACACACACACACACACAAAGGAATGCGTTAATCTAGGTCACCGAGCCGTGCGTAACACTGACCCCTCTGGTGTCGCTTTTCATCCAAAGACTAGAATTCAACATAGCACATAATCAGAGACACTTTGTGCCTTTCAGATCGCCACATTTTCATCACATGATGAAAATGAACGGCTGAAGCCCGAATGCGTCACATCCCGCCGCCGCAGTTTCTCCTTCTACACCAGGCGCTCGGAAAAGCGCTGGAGCAACGCTGCGCTAAAACAGAAAGAGACGTGAGCCGCGCGTGAGGTCAGCCACTCCCCTTCCCAACCGCAAATCATTTTCATAAAGTCCAACATGGGAGGGAGGGAGCGAAACAAAGGCGGGCGGAAAAGGAAGAGCGCATACGTCTGCGCTGTCCCACTGACCTAGAAACAGCGCTAAGCAGTAAACACTCCTCTTCCACGGTGCGCCATAAAATAGGTCAGTGGGACTGCAAGGGAGGGAGAGCGGGAGAGAGACGGGGAGTATTAGAGTGCACGCTAAAAATAGAGCGGCAGAAAGAGGTGAAGGAGGGGGGAGGCGGGGGGAGAGTGGGGTGACACGAGGGGATCAGTCGGTGGAAACTGCAGCAGCGGGAAGAGAGAAAATGGGAGCGAACGCGTCCGCGTTACGAAAAGGGAAAAAAAAAACCGCGGCGGCGCGTTTTACGCAACGCTAAGTCGCGCTCGCGCCAGAAAACGCGGTGACACGCAACGCCGCGCGCAACAATACGCGGCAGCGGCGGAGGGAGCTGGCCTTGACGTCAGCGCACACACCCATCGCCGCAGCCCAACTGGCACAGAACAGGCGCTCTCCCAGGACCGCATGGGGAGGGGCCGCTGTTGTTGCTTGTAACGTACGTGCTCTGAATGCCTCTTGTTTGCGGAGCGGCGCTTGTGTAACGCACGCATATTACATAGCAACAGAAGCGGCGTGTTATTGGCTGCGAGTGCCCCCCCCCCCGCCCGCATTCCCCGCTTCCACCGTCCACTGTGTCCGCGTTAGACCTTGGATGAGGTCCAAGACTGGAGCCGGGACAGAAAGCTGATTTCCCCGTTTTACACAACGACTCGCCGCAGCTGTTTGCACAGCGCGGGTTTTGTTCCGGGGCCGAGGCGCACGCAGTTCCCAGGCACTTGCCGCTCCGGGTGGAATGCGTCACCTCTGACCCCGTCTGAGGCAAAGTGTGAGTAAAGCGTACGACATCCTCTTCCCCTCCTCCATAGTTTAGATGATCCCACACCGCACACATGGAGGGGCCCCGGTTTATGAGCCTCCATTTTGTCCCGTGTTTTTTTTTTCTGTCAAGGAACAAAACTAGCAGACAGGAATCCAGACATCACAGGTCAACCGGTGACACTGGCCTGGACAACGTGTCATGTAACACTTCCTGAAAGAAATATAGGACTTCTACTAGAAAAAAACGACTAAATCATGTTCTTAAGGGAAGTTAGGAATTTGGTCAGGAATGATTACATGCGCCTTTTATTTGTTGCTTTTAATCCTACTTGGTCACTTGGTAACATGTGACCTTTATCTTTTTCAACAGCTCAACCTAATTTCCTGCACAATAATTTCAAGTTAGAAATATATAGAGGATTTAGCAGATCCGCAAAGTAAAATAACTAAAAGCACCAAAGAGAACAAACATTCTGATTCATTCTTTACTCTCAGTCCCCTGAGAAGCGACTGGTCAACTCTGTGCCTCCTCACCCACACTCAGGTCTGACCTACATTCAGAGGATTGGATTGGACGCAGCGCTGCAGACAGTTCTGAAGCCGTCCAGCTGGCAGCGGACAAACAAAGAACTCTGAACCAGAACTCTGTCTGACAAAGGCACACGGAGGTTTCCACGCATTGCATCACATCCTGGACGCCGGCTTGTTATTCTAATTTCACAACAACGGCTGCCAGGAGCTCGGGAGATGAACTTTGCGGCAACGCAGAGAGACCCGTTACATCTGCTTCAGGCGCCGCTTCTGCTCTTTCTGTCCCACGTTTTGTCTTGGAGGAGAACGATTGAGCTAAGTTAAAAATAGCTTGCCGACGCCGAGCAGCTGGGTTACATCACTGATGAAAGCCTTTTCTAAAACGCAGTTTCCACTGTGCTGACTCGCTAAATATCCATCTGCTTCGGAAGCCGGCGGCTTCAGCCGCGATCCGGGTGAGAATGATGGGAAAGAGAGCACGGGGGTATGAACGGGAATCAATTACAGGCCTCTCTGTCCCAGGAGAGAGCTGCTGTTTATTGCTTCTCCCCGCTGTGTGCTGGTTATGTCATACCCTCCAACTCCCTCAAAGCGAAGCTCTGTGCTTCACTTAACACACCTTACAAGTAAAAACAATCAGCCGGGGTCACGAGCCTGAGCAGAAATCGGGCATTTCGTGCTCGTTTCGTCCTGTGAACTTGAACATTTGAACGTGTCACAGTGACTCGACGTCAAAACAAGCACACACTCAGCGTCTATGACAACATAAAGGTTAAAAGCGGAATAAGAACAGACATCTTTGAGTAAACAGGAGACCACGTTACTATTACCTCCTTTATTAGACATGGTTATTACATAGTAATAATAAACAACATCTACCCTTATAACCTGTTGTTCAACATTTCCTATATATCCTCCTTTAACAATTCCTCATGTACTTACATATGATCTCCCAACCATTTACAGCGTGGTCCTAAAGAAAAGAACCCCCGCAGTGATCCAGTGCACCGGTAATGTTCGCCTCAGCTGGGCCGCCAGACAGATAAACGAGCACCCGATCCACTAATGTGATCCAGTGACCTACATAGAAACAGCGTACCTTACAAAGAGCAGCATTCCACGTGCTGCGGCTAATATAAGCTAGTAGCTGCGTAAGTGCGTCTGGATTGAACCAGACAACGCATCCCGATCCCAGCAGCTGCCCCCCCATTCCCTGGAAAACACCACCATGAGGGAAATTACCTCGCCTTGACATTGAACACACAACGTGGGACCGAGTCGGACTCCAGCCACGCGTTTGATGCGAATAACAAAGGATATCGTAACAAAGTATCTCAATTAAAAGTACATTTTAAAAAATCTAATGAAAAATGAACTGCAGCGAACGTCTCAAAGTCACGGACGGAGCGGACACGCGGGTTTACCGGCAGCGAGTCGCCATGTGAACGAGAACCGGCCATAAAGCGTCACGCTATTGTCTCAACGCAGCCTCACACACACACACGTAGGGACACAAATGGCCAACGCGCAAACGCAGCGAACGGAGAATAATTAACAAAAAAAAAAAAACACACGAGCGGCCACGGACAAAAGCCCGATCGCAGTCAAAACATACCTTCCCGTGTCCTGGAGGAGGGGGAAAGATTCAGGCTTCCCCGACACAAAAGCTGTCTCGCTCCCGTTTCCTCCGCCTCCCGTTCCGTCAGTGCAGCGCCAACAAAAGGATCCAAAGAAATAAAAATGTCAAACTTAGTTGCGCTCTCGGCTCCCGGCGGGCGGCTGTGGGCTCGGCTGCGGCTGCGGCGGGCTCCGTGGCTCGGTCGGATGCTGTTCCCCTCTCTTGGCTCCGGCTGCCTGTGCGTTGCGCGCTACCGGACACTTTGCTCCAGTTTTCCGGCTCCCTTTCTAGAAATATGTGTTAGTAGGTCAGCGGTTGCATAACAGCTCTTCGGCTGCCTAGTCACGTTTTTGTCCTCTACCTCTCCCTCCGCGCGACAGTCTGCGCGTGTTATTAACCCCCTCTCCTCACAGTCCCTCCCCGATCCGTCCTCCGGCGTCCGGGCCAGCGCCGGTTCTTTTACGGGAGTGGTTAAGTTTGTAACGAGGGCACGGACGGCGTCTGCTCAGACTCCGGCTGCGCTGCCGAGAGGTCGCGGCGCGTCCTTCAGCGGCGGCGGCGGCGCTGTTATTGGTCGTTATTGCAGATCTTCACCTGCGAAGAAAGCAAATGTTGCGAGTGGGAACGGGAAGGACTTGGCGAATCACAGTTTGGAACTGGCCAAGGCTCGTGTTCAGAGGCTAAATGATTCATGCAGTGGCTTCTACCCGACACTGGGTCGTTAACGCGGCTCGCTGTTACGTCACCATAAGAACCTTTGCATAAAAGTCACTGCAGCGTGAAGGCTATATGGGAATTCAGGGCAATGACACACTTAACACCAGATGTCACGAGCAGCTCGAGCGCTGCACCTAGGCTTAGTTTTAGGTAGTTGTACTTTATGAGGTGTTTTGTTATTTTTATTTTCACCCTTTTTCACCCACTATACATGTTTTTTTTGCTCTGTTTAAACACAAAGTTTCCATAGCAACACACAGATTATATCCACACACACACACACACACACACATATATATATATATATATATATATATAGAGAGAATGTTATATATGTCAAATAAATATTAATACTCAAAATGACTTTAAGCCCTTATATGAGAAATGATTAGGACTAAACGTTAGGTTAAAATATGTAGAACTGTTGCTTGGAGTTATGTAAACATCACAACAGTCCAGCGATAAAAATACAGTATACACATGAATAGCGCTCAGCCACACTCACTCTCACCCCTGAGTCTACTTGTAGACCGTTGATCAGATAATTGATGCAGGACCCAGTCCAACCGTTTCAGGATTTATTTCAGAAGGTCAAATCTGAATTAGATCCTTTTATATAATTCAGATGTTGTTTTTAGTGACAACCAGAGGAGATTAATCCCATGTTTACACATAGGATTGCTTTATTATTATTGTGTTGTTACCAAAATATTAGTTGTTATGTTTTAATGCTAAATTCTATATTTTACAACAACAATATATACTGAACCAAGATATTATATACTGATAAAACAATCACATTCTACTACTAATAATAATATATGTTTTTTTTTCACCACTATACTTTCAAAAAACGTTTTCATCCTGACACAAAATGGACGTGTGTTATCATTTTAGGACCTTTTACCTTATTCCTCAAAGCCTCACCACCATCATAGCCCATGTGTGGTTACGTCAGCCCTGTTTCACATCAGACACACGTCCACTTCCAACCCACTTTCTCACTCACATCCCTTCCCCCTGCTTTGTCTCTGAACGCACATGTAGGCTTGGAGCACGCGCACCCGTCATCGTCGCCATTAGACCGCGATGGGGAGACGGCAGCCTTGAACTTGTCTAGCTCCTCCCCCACCAGTCCTGTTTTAGAACCACCAACCCCCAACATATTCCTCCATCTCTCCAGCTGCCTCTGCATGCAGGCATTCCCTTGGCAACTGTGTTGGTGTGGTGGTGCCTGCCTAGCAACCGAAAGGCTCCTGCTCCTTCATATATGGTTCATAGTGTTGGAGGGGGTTGCAGACTGGTCTGGATGAAGATTAATCACACACAAAAGGCCTCATGTGTATCTTCTCTTTGTGGAGAAGCGAGGTCAAGCTCTTAGGAATGGGTCACTGGAGCTGGATAGGACTGGTGTGAACCTTTCATCTGACCCGTTAGCATCCCATCACATTTGTGGCGGGTTTATTTTTTCAAAGCTCCTGTCTCATACTTGACGTGGTTCGTATACAACATAAAAAACGTAAAGGTGAACGTTTTCTGCTTATGACTCTGAATCACATTGTTCTCTAACGCAGCATGTGCTACAATAGTAAACACAATGGAGAAGACAACCTCTGTAGTAGTGCTGCTGTGTATGAATGAATGAATGAATGAGACCATAAGCCAAAGTAATAAGGACACCTGGCGCCACCTGCTGTTCACTGACAGCATTGCGGCATGACAGAATACTGAAAATTCAAGCTTTCTGTTTTGAAATGTGTTCTTATACAATGAAGTGAATTATAGTGTATGACAATAATTAATAATCAGCAGCTCTCAGGGTTCCCTGGTATCTGACTGCCTGCAGGTTTGCACTCTTTGCCAGGATTAATGGATTCTGAACCTGCATCCTTCACTTCCATTTGGGCCAATCGGTCTCCAGCACAGCTGCCTCAAAGCTAAAAATAGCTTTCATACTGCTGACGCGATAGATGACTCATGCTACGTCTCACTCCTCTCCCTGCGTGTACCCGTCTCCTCCCGGCAGCGTCTGACACCCCACCGTTCACCCCGGCCTGGCGAGTTTGGTGTAGCGCAGACGGGCCGAGACGGAGGAAAAACATAACTGCTGCCATGTTGGTCCTCTTGCGCAGCCCTTCTCCCCGCTTCGAGGCCACACTTACCATCCAAGTGTGATGTCATGGAGTTTGTATATATGTGCCTTTACGTGCGATAATATTCAGGAGTGACTGGAATGTTTGCATGTTCTTTTGTTTGGGAAATATTTGTTGGTCATAAAAGGATCATTTATGCAGAATATAGTTTTATTTACAAAGACAACTTAGTGCAGATACAGTTCTCCACAGTGATAATGCCAGTGTTTGGCTGTTTGCTTGCTGTGATTAGATGAACCAAGTTAACAGACAGTGAAACGAGACGAAACCACAGGACGCTCACTTCTTCTTAACGGACGCTGGACCACAGATTGTCGCGCTGTTTCGATGCTAACAGTATGTCGGTGTAGAACAGTAATTGTGTCTTCCTTCGTGCCCACCGCGGCCTTCCAGTGTTTCTGACTGACCCGTTTTCAGAGTTGCTTAGTGTAAAATCAGCGGAAGCACACGAAACACCTATAGATTTGCAGTTGCTGAGCATCATTTGACCACGGTCAAGTGTTTTACCAGTAGTGAGGTGCTGATTATCATAGAACCAATAAATCCCCACTGAAAGTCTGACACGTCGAACAGCAGCTTATTTACACTCTGCATTAGTCTTTGTCTCCTACATCGTCTTGGACTGCAGCTGCTGTGCAAACAGCCTCTTTAGCTGAGCCACTTCCTGAGTCAGACAGCTGAGCTGGGACCGGAGACTCGCGTCCTCCGCCACGTACTTGGGGTCTCTGGGCGTCTGCGGCGTGGTGGGATACCCACAGCCGTGGTGCTGTGGGCCCGGCCCGCCGCACGCCTCCTGGCTCTCTGATTGGCTGTCACACCTCACCTGCTGCAGGTTCCGCATCTGGATGTTGGGTCCCACTGTGGCCACGGGGGGTCCACAGTGTCTGGCATCAGACGGACACATGTCCCCTCCATCACCGCTCCCACAGGGGCCTTTGAAGCGCAGCTTGTGTGGGAGGCTCCTCACGCCTTCCAGGGAGTCCTGCCTGTTCATGCACGGGGCCTCGGGGGCCTCTGGCGGGCAGACGTGGGAGCCGTAGCCCTGCTGCTCCTCCAGGAGCCCCCTGGGAGACGGGCCGCCGCGGTCGCTCAGCGCGTCCTCGAAAAACACGGGGCTGCCCACGTCGGAGCTGCAGGAAGTGGAAACGCCGGACTCCTCGGACACACTGTGGACAGACAGCGGAGCCACTCCCCTGTGTCCGTAGGCGGCGCCCTGCTGTGGAGGGTGGGGGTGGATGTGCTGGGTGCCGGCAGCCATCTGCGCGCTGAGGTACGGCTGAGGCCCGTCGCCGTGAGGCTGGTAGTAGTGTGTGGTACCGGCTGGTGGCTGGGTGCAGAAGGACCCGGACAGCGGCAGGATGGACACGTCGGACGGGTCCTTGACGAGGCCGAAGCGGAACTTCAGGGCCAGCAGCTCTGCCCTCAGGCGGGCGTTCTCCTCCAGCAGGCCCAGCACCCGCCTCTCCAGCACCATGTCGTTGGCCCGCCGCTTCTCCCTGGAGCGTTTGGCCGCCTCGTTGTTTTTCCGCCGCTTGTCCCAGTACCCCTCATCCTTCTTCTCGTTGGGGATGAACTCTCGCTTGCTGCGCGCGCCGTTGTTTTTGTCCTCGTCGCAGCTGCTGCAGGCCCTAGCTTCGACGCCGGTGAGGTTGTCTTTGTGTTTCAGGGCGAAGGTGCGACCCAGAAGGGTTCGGGCCAGCTGGCTTGTGGACGTCAGGATGGACACAGCCTCATCGGTGAAGGACACGGCCCCACCATTAGGCCTGGACTCCAGTCCCTCCTGGTCGGGAAGCGAGGGCCCCGACATGTCCTGGATGACTGCTCCTACAGTCTGAGCTGTCATACTCAATCACTTCGGAGCTGCTGGGTCTGTTAGAAACTCACCGACAGCTGAACATTCAGGGTGAACTACGCTGTAAGGGCGCCACCTAGTGGTGAAAAGCACAAACACGCTCGCGCAATGAGCGGGGGATTGGATTACGTTCCAAAACATGTAAACGTCACTATTCTGCTGACTGTTGAATGCTGAAGAACCTCCTAACACAAAAATAGACTACACTGGAAAAGATCTACACGAATAGACTAATTATATTTTATCCATATTCTATTTATGATTGAAGATCAATTCTTAGCACTAACAAACAATCATTATAGTGAGTAAGGTATATTAAATGTTACCACAATAAAACATCAAAACACGGTTTGAAGCATCTAAAAGGACGGTTCAACCCCCCCCATAAAATAACTAGTTCGTGTTTTCCTTAAAATCCTGCACAAATAACCGATGAGTCCTAATAATTTGTCTGTCAATATAAAGGTACTGTAGAGTATAATCCCCGTGCTGCTGATTGCATGATGTGATGTAATACACAAAAAAATTATAGTAAACTAAATAAATAGGCAAATGATATTCCCTAACACAATCGACGATAAAAATCGATGAAAATATAAATACATTATCGATAGTCACACTTACAAGACAACAGCGGCTGGAATCTCGGATCAAAGTCGCGTCAGTCACACGGAGCCTCGCAGATCGTCTGGATGAGCGTGCTCCTCCTCAAACGCTCCGCATCCCTCTATGACTCCTTCCCCCGCTCATCGGTTCAAACAGGGTCGGATCCTCACCCCGGCTGACCCCCCGCCTCTCCCCCCCCCCCTGCCAACGGGAAGGCGGTTGAGTCACAAGAGGGGAGACGCGCGGGATAAACAGGAAAAATCCGACGCTACTTTCCAAATAGAGCCCAGCAGGTTGTCTCAGGGATTGTCCTCATGGGGACAGAATAAGAAATGGTACGTGAGCTCAACTGTGAGATGAAAGTCGACGAATAACCGTAGATCTTTGCT
The DNA here is from genome assembly GCF_900634795.4 of Betta splendens. Taxonomy (NCBI): domain Eukaryota; kingdom Metazoa; phylum Chordata; class Actinopteri; order Anabantiformes; family Osphronemidae; genus Betta; species Betta splendens. The sequence continues at coordinate 14,819,624 of NC_040881.3, forward strand.
GGGACTGGCACAGCAGCACCTCTAGCTGTCAAACGGGTCCTGTGACGTGTCACGCACGGTCAGACTCAGCCAATCACGGATCACCGTCAGGGGTGAATACCTGATCCAGCCCACTGTCACTGGCCCCAACTGGCCCCTGGAGATCCAGTTTAGCTGAGGGTCGCACCAGTTACAAGATAACAGATGGCCGGGTTATAATATGGAGCTGTTTACGTAACGCATGCTAAGCAAACACACTTGCGTATCTGAGGATCACTAAATTGGATTCATCTATAAAAATACACCAGTCTGGGTAGATTGAATGTTACAGAGGATCAGGGAAAATGCTGATTCTTCCTTGACACCAGCTCCTGAGGGTCCTGTGCAAAATGTGAGACCAAGTATTACTGACATTATTTAATCTACCACTGCTGCCACACTTGTGATGTGACTATAAATGGGCTTAAATAAACGTCTTTATTCTAGTGCAACACTTATGTAATAACCAGTGTAAGAAATCATTACCTTGCACAGTTCTAGGTTGTCCTCTCCAGCACACAAATACAGATGTGAAGCTGCTCAGAGTGAACCTAGTGGATTACACAACGTGAAGCCTCCCATAAAATATTCATAAAGACAGAACCAGAGCAGCTTCACCGACGTTCCCTAGAAGTTTGAGTTCAAACAGGCTGCACTTCTGCAAACCCACACTGGTGATTTTAAAGGAACGCGGCATTAAAGTTCTCAGGGAATCTGCATTTGGAGGAGGAGAACGTGTGGTAACCGTTGCTAATCCCCTTTGCAGCTTTTACACTAGCACAGTGAGGTTCTCCTGCAGCGGTTGCATCACCGTGTCGGATTAGATCACTCACTTGGACCGAGGCCGTGTGGACAGTCGCAGCCGGCCCGCGTGTCCTCGCCTGCTCTCTGCAGGTGAGCAGCCGCGGCCGCCGGTTCAGGGGAACAACGTTACGCGGAAGGCGCGCCGCGTGCGTGCGGCCTTCGCTTGTCGAGGGACGCTCCACGCGCGACTCTGCTTGGGTTTTCGTGCGATCAGACGCGGACATCAGGCGTGTCGCTCACATGTGAATCAACCAGCAGGGCTTCTATAGAACTGTACAGGCAGAGACACACGGGGAGAGCGCTTGAATAGAACAGGGGGCTGTTATGTAATCCAGAGGGGGCGAGCGAGAGAGAGAGAGAGAGAGCATGTGAGGACTGGGAGTTCAGCCGGGGTGAGGCTGCACAGAAAATAGGGACATTGTTACAGGAGCGAGCTGCCGGACAGCGATACATCCTGGCCGCGCACGGAGCTGCTTCTCGCCGGAGCTCAGCGCACGTGCGAACGCCGGGGTCCTCATTGTTACAGCCGCGTACGCATGCACGTCCTCTCTGGAGCCCTGGACTGGTAACAACAGCGGCGCCCGTGACCTCAGACATCAGTTGGAACACGCACGTACAGCTGTGACATGCAGTGGTGGTGGGTTGGGGGGGGGGGTATTCTGAGAAGAGAACACTGGGGTTCACCTGAACGACCCGAATAAATGTTTCCACAGAAGTTTGCAGACGAGGAGCACATGCACCAAAAATAACTTAATAAGACGTGGCTGCATCTGAAGACACGTTATCATAAAAAAAAAGATCCTGTGTTGTGGTCAGTGAGTGGCAGCTCAGTAGCAGCTCCTTCACTTTGATTACCTTTATATCTCAGGGGAACCTTGACAGAGTTTTGTCTATATTGGACTGATCAGATTCGCTGGTCAGGGATCAGCTGCATCTTCCTCTGACGGTGGTTTTTGATCTCAACAAGGGCAAGAATTCTAGAAAACTTGTTATTTTTTCAGACTTTTCACGTACTTTGGTCTTCCTCAGTTGACTATTCCTGTTATAAGAACAAACCAAACATTTGATTTAACCCCATCTAATGTTTTATTGACTCTTCACTGGGTTTCTTTTAGCTTCCAGTGTAACGACTGTAATAGGCACTGACCTACAGTACAAGACCTCCTAAACAAAATACACAGCGTATGTTAGCACAGAGGTCACTCCACAGCATGTGACCTTTGAATTCACAATAAAGAAAACATTTGCCATGTCCAATAATTAATAGACTTGGGTTGAAGCCCCCTGAGTACAGTAAAGTATGCATTGCACTGACACAAGCCTCACCTTTGAACAGCAGCTCTGTCGCTCATGTCTCCATATGTTGTGCTGAAGGTTCAACGTGTCTTCTCCAGATTATGTAACCTAGAAAGTAAGTGAACTGTGCATGATGTGAGAATATCGACACATATGCTGCACCGGGTGGAGGCAGGCAGGCCTGCGCTGGCATTTTGAATAACAGAGCCTGACCCATTAAGGCATTTAAAAATGTAATTTAACTGGAGGTGAAAAAACAGTGTTGGGAGTTTGTTTCCAAGAGATCAACATTAAAATCATCAGTTCACTATGTGTTTGTTTGGCCGTGTTTGTATCAACTACACAAATGAATAAAATGCCCACTCTCGAGATTTACATTATGTATCGCAAGCTTCCTGAATTACAGATGTGCATCAACAAAAGCCAATGAAAAACATGGATGTTTGAAAATGTCCAGAATCTTCGCCAATTATTCTTTGAATGATATTTTGAATGACCTTTATAACGTAATGAATTGGCGACGACCGCCTCCTGATCGCCTGCTACAGTATCTTTACCGCCGTCTTTACTTGGGTCACGTGAGGGCTCGGCGGACACAGCGGCCAGTGTCTTCGCCGGAGCAGAAGGGCTCGTGTGTGTCCATGTGCATTCGCGTGCACGAGAGGCTTCATTAGCTCCTCCAAAAACAAAGGCACAGAGTCACTGAGCGCCAGCGCTGCGAGCCAACACTGACCCTGTTTGACTTTGTGTGTGTACGCTCAGGTTCAAATCAGGAGACCCAGCTCGCCCCCCCCCCCCTCCCCCCTCCTCGCCCTCCTCCCTCTTTTTACATCCCTCGATTCACACTCGTGGTCCCACGGTGGCTTTCCACCTCCCTAATCCTCATCCTGCTCGTGGACATCAGGCCAAGATTCCCATTATGCGAGGTTGTGCAACCAAACGCGCGCAGTGCGGCCATGCGCGCGCACGCGCGCGGAAACGGTTACACAAGCTATAACATCTGGACGGGATTATGTCATTTAGAAATCTGCATCTTTCCACACGCGGTGTGAACGCGTAAGTCCCTGAATGGATCCAAACGTGGGCGGGCAGATGCCTCGGTGGCCGGTCCCGTCCTGAAGTGGCTCGGTTTAATAATGCAGAAGAAATCCATTTATAGCTGCGCCCTGGAGACGCGCAGCTCCTGAAAGCCGCCGCGTGCGCGAGCGTTTTTGTTCGCTTGAACCGAGGCGGCTCTCACAATGCACAATGAGACATGTCAGCCGCATACATCATATTTTCACTTCCAGGCAGCTTCATGTATAGAGTAGTTTGTGCGACTAGCTTTTAGGTCCATTCATGACTCCGTGTCGGGCAGAAGCGGTTCCTTATGCTGGTTCTGTGGGCGGAGGGAAGGAGAAGAAAAAAATGTTTCCCTACTACAATCTTCCATTGTGCAGTGAGGATTTACTAAAAGTCACAAATGCACGCAAACGCATTAATTATTGGATATATTTGTTCCACGCGGTGCTGAGACGTTAATCCACTGGTCACAAGCATTCTACTAATGACATGTTTTCATCTTTGACCTGTAAAGCTGTCGCCCTCCCGTCAGAACAAAAGATTTACCACATGAAATGTTAATGGTGCGAATCTATTCTATTGGCTGCTAATTCAAACAAGCTGTGGACGTATAAAACCGTTATGTAATGCGCGCTCTCTCTCTCCCTGTATAACATTATGTAAACAGGGAGGGGGCAATTAGAAGGCGCAAGTAGAGGGAATTAGACCGACTGTTTGTTCCCTGCTGGGTATTACAGGTCAGTCCGCCACATTTGTCCTCATATCACCTCTAAATCCCAAATCACCTTTGAACACTAAAATAAACTGCTACTGCACACGGAGCCCCGTGGCCGGGAAAACATGCTGATTTACTTACATGGATGGGGCCTTCATGCACTGAGCCATTGCTCTCTCTCTCACACTTTTCACTCATTCCGTGTGTGTGTGTGTGTGTGTGTGTGTGTGTGTGTGTGTGTGTGTGTGTGTGTGTGTGTGTGTGTGTCTGTATGTGGCCCCACGATGGGTGTCACCCTATTGACAGCTGGGATAGGCTCCAACATGGCCACAGCCCTTGCGAGGACTAAGTGGCAGAAGACGAGTGTGTGAGCGGAGCCGACGGTCCATTGAGCCAGACTTGAAGCAAATTAACCTTATTAAGCAATCAATTTAACAAGCTTGCCTGCCGCCCCAGGACTGCTGATCTACAGTAGACCATCTTAGAGGAGTTAAGCTGGTGAAAAGATTTATTTACATATCCCTTCTTTTCAACAAATCTTCCTGTGGATTTGAAATATAAAAAATGAATAATTAAGTGAATAAATTATTTTTAAAAAATAACTATGTCACCTATCTAAACCATGTAGAGCACAGAGCTATGTTGTTCTACCAGTGCCAAATTAATTCATGCTGAGTTTAGGGTTTTGCCTGTTAATCCACAATAACAAATAATTTATTTGTTTGTTAAGTGAGATTGATCTAAACCGCACTAATCAAGCAGGACCCACTGCAATTCCTCACTGATTACAGTAGAACAAGTCGAGATCCATTCATCCATCCACCTAATCTATCTGCAGGCACAATGGCCGACACGGTGACAGTCTGCCACCTACAGGCCAAAGGCTGACACTGCAGCTTGTATCTACATTTAAGTGGACTATGAGACTGGAATCTTGGAGTTTTTGGGAAGAACTCATTGACGGAGTTTAACACAGAGACAAACAGACCTTCACACAGTGATGTGATGCTTAAATAAATCAGTTCTTTAGAGAGTCCGTTTACATCATTTGACATCTTTAATGGAAGAATGACTTTCATACAAATAATTAAAATCTTTTAAAGTACTTTGGACAATATAAAAATTTATACAATAAAATATTATCTTCTGTCAATATAAAACATATTAATAAATATGTATCACTTTAGACCATAAGAAACAGAGAGGCAAATTATTTACAGCTTTAAGTTTTGTATGAAACAACAAAAACACAATATCATAATATTGTAGCTACAATCATTATCACCATAGTAGTTCTTACATGTATAGTTAAGCGGCCATGCTAACTGAGCCATTATAACCTCTGTGACACAAATTCCTTTTATAGGACTGTTAGTGTTTAGGTCTACGTGACCTCTGTGTGTACAGTGTTTTTTCCTGAGTGGCTCCTAGTGCAATAAGTAAGCTATTTGTACATGATGGTTGCCCAGATACTACTGAGGTTAAAGCCTGGGATGAACTGCCCCATATTTAAGTATCAGTTTAAATAAAAACATTGGCACATTAAAGAAGTGTATGAAGGAAAGGAAACTGTGATGACTGGTGCATGGCTCACTCCTCACCTGGTCCTAAAGACAAAGGTGCAAGCCTTTGTATCAAGCCATGATACACTGAGCTGTTTTACACATGTAGTATTGTGGGTAATGTAGGCACCATGCTGCATCTATTCTAAATCATCTATTTATTTACAGCAGTCAGTGCAACACTAGACTGGTCTCATTAGAATCTTGTTAGGTGAGTTGTAAATATCTTTAACAGTGCATATCAATCAATCCTTTAAAACATTTGATTGATTGATTGTTTTGATGTTGTGTGTGCATGTGTGTGTGTGTGTGTGCGTGTGTGTGTGTGTGTGTGTGTGTGTGTGTGTGTGTGTGTGTGTGTGTGTGTCTGTGTGTGTGTGTGCGTGCGTGCATGTGTGTGTGTGTGTGTGTGTGTGTGTGTGTGTGTGTGTGTGTGTGTGTGTGTGTGTGTGTTTGTGTGCGTGGGCCTCAGTTGTGTCTCTTCATGTGCAGAGCCAGGTGGTCGGAGCGGGAGAACGCCCTCTGACACAGCAGACACTCGTACGGCTTCTGGCCCGTGTGCTTGCGGTAGTGGCGCGTCAGCTCGTCCGAGCGGGCGAACTTCCAGCTGCAGCCCTCCCATGAACAGTGGTAGGGTTTCTCTCCTGGAGAAGAAACAACAAACGCCTAGGTGAACGACTGCTTGGATGGTGCGAACAGACCTGTGGCGCTCATTACCTGTGTGGGTGCGGAGGTGAGCTTTGAGGTGGGAGCTCTTGGTGTAGGTTTTGCTGCAACCGGGGTAGTCACAGCTGTGGATGGCTGGCCTCTTTTTCCCTGTGGCCCTTCGGCCGCGCTTCCCTTCCACCCCAGCAGGGGGCAGCGGGGGCCCGATCAGCAGGGGCTGCTGGTGAAGGGGAAGATGGCCCGGGGCCTGGCTCGATATGTAGTCACTGAAGAGGCTGGTGTTGTGGTTAAAGTGGGGCATGTAGCTGTAGTGTCTGGGATCAGGGGGCATGAACCTGCTGTTGGGGTATGTCACAGGGGTGGGCTGCTGCTGCTGGGGATAGTAGGGGTTAAAGTCCCAGGGCACGGCCTTACTCTGGCCTCCTCTGCCGCCTTGGGGGAAGCTGAACTGCTCCACGCTGGGCAGAGTCGGAAGCGAAGCTGGAGCCGTGTAGTCGTCAGCGTAAGCGTGATGGTACAGCTCCGTCTGGAGCGTCGCCGCGTTTCCCGGAGGGGCCATCAGCTCGGCCACGAGGCCGCCGCCGCTCGCCTGCACGTGCTCCTGCCCGGGCTGGGCCTCAAACGCGCCCGGCTCCCGGTACGCCGAGGTCGGATCGAGCCGCGCGAGCTGCTGGTCGCCGCTGTCCAGAGAGGGGTTGAGGTCGGGCGAGGGGCTGCTCCAGTCGGACAACAGGAACTCGATGTCCCAGGACGCCTCGCTGTCGTCATCCAGCAGCTCCTCGGCCGCTTGCTGTGAGACGCGCAGCTGCTCGGAGCCGCTCGGCGACAGCTTGCTGCTCAGAGAGTCCAGGGGAAGAGAGCCGCGCTCAGACTTCCACTCCTGCACAGTTCGGAGGATTATTAGAAGACATATTCATTCATTCATTTATTTTTTTGTGAGTTCCGTCTGCAGGAGTAAACTGCACCTGACAACTGAAGACGCAAGTGCCAACAAGAACAGCACTTTGCATCAACTCTTTGCAGTCATCACCGGAATGACTAAAATACTATGACTACATACTAAGCTGCAAAATAATAACTTGACCCAAGCTACAACGCTGACCTTTTAACCCCTTAAATGCTGAGCTGTTCCCAAATATAAAAGCAGCTCAAATGCAAATTATTTGCAGTCACAGCTCCCACTTTGTGAAACAGACTTCTCAAAGTGGTTGAGTCTGTCATGTCGCATGCACACAAATGAATATGTGATTTGATAGAAAAAGTCAACCTGACACTTACTTTCATATTGTCACTGGAGTGAGCGAGGCTGGAGAAGGAGCTGAAGGACGGGAGCACAGCCTGCGTAACAGCCATCAAGCGCTTTGACGTCCGTCGACAGTGTTGGCAGCAACTGTTTCTTTTTTTTTTGTTTTCGTTTATACTTTTAGCGTTTTTACATCCCAATCTTACCCTCAGCTAGCATCAAGTCAAACCCCAGCTGACCCGGCCTCTGACCCCAGTTACAGTCCACGGAAACAGCTTCTTGACGCTACTGTGTCCTTCCCTCCATGCCCCCACGTGCTATCTCTCCCTCCTCGCTCGCGTCTATCTCTAAAGCTGCAGGTCTGACTTCAAATCTCTCTCTTTCATGCAGGTTTTGACCGTTAGGAGGTGGAGCGTGGATTACGAGCTACTTAGCATGCTTCTTTTTTTTAATCCCTTGAGATTGATCACTTACAAACACAAATGAACTCTATTATTATCTCACCTCAACCCACTGTTTTCCTGTTCTGTGGCATTGACTACAGGACAGTGAAGCTTGTGTTGACATCTGCATTTGATGAGACAAATGAGCTCAGTAAGACTTAATTCTAATCCTTGAGCATCAAGCAAGTTATTGCAGAAAATATGTTTTCAATCTAAAGCACTCACAATCCCAGACATATGATGTAGTAAGAATAAAAAAAACAAAACAAGAGATGCTATAAACAAGCATACAACTCATTGCTTATTGTGAAATGACAGGCCATTAAATGAAGCATGCTTTGGTACAGAACAGTTGTTTTTTACAGTATACAAAAGATGTTTACTTTTTACATTGTAATATATTGTAAAGTGTTCAGCATAAAATATGAATGAAGAATAAAATTCAGGAATATGTAGAATGATAATATTTACATAAATAGTGATATAATGTTATGGACATTCATGGTTGCTTATTAATACAATATTATTAATAAACAATAATAACAGTGAGCACATACTTAAACACAACCAGGAGCAAACATTCCTGTTCATGTTTAATTATTCTTGAGACATTACTTCTAATAGTGCTAATCCAAATGCAGCTGTACACAGGTTGCTCTCTGTCTTCCTGGTGAAGACATGCAGCTCGAGCTTCTGAGAAGATCTGTGTGTGAAAGGTGATTATAGTTTGGCTGCTGTTTATCTGTTGCGTAGGGCCGCTGTCTTCGCACAGATAATGGACGTCTGACTGCTGCTGATCTAAGATGACCAGCCCGCCACTGATAAAGACGCTCTTACTCTGAATGAATACACGGGCAGAAAGCTGTCGCTTCCTAAACTTAAACACATCACGGACAGTAGCCTGCTTTTAAAATAATGTATGGTTACGTCTACACAAAATAAACTAACTTTATATGTACGTATATATGATACTAATCAATCAACCTTGTGCTGTATTTAGTCATAACCTCTGCTATTTACAAATGTGTTTATATAACAAATGCTATTTATTATTTTGTTAAGTGATCACCTTGTTTATACATTTTATCTGCTGGCATCAAGTGAAAATATCACTATTACTATTTATTGATATGCGTAGTCCAGAGTCTGAAATAATAAATATTTTGGTATGTATCTTTCACAAACAAAACATGTACGAATAATACAAATAGTAATTAAGTAGCAGTAAATACTGTAGTAATAGTGGCGGAAACGTCTCACTAATATAATTATCTTTGGCGCCATCTAGAGGCCATGCGTTTACAGCGCAGCTCGTTCTTCACTAGAACCATCAAGTGAAAATAACAGCGCAACCCAATACATCGCCTTGTAGTAGGGTGTCGATAAAAGGCAAATGCGCTTCATAATCCATCCATGAATCTAATCTAATAATTAGTTCACAAATAACGGATGTTGAAATTATACCGAATCAGCGTTTACATAACTTTGTTTGGCTGCTTGGTTGTCGTGGCAACGTGTCCGGCGTCCTGAAGGACATGCTTTTCTCTGGCGTCCGATGAGCTAGAAGTGTCTCAGTAGGTTCTTGTGATCCTTTGTGAACCCACGCAGCGCCTTCCTCTCTGTGAAGTCAGCTTCAGAGCTGTTATTGTACAGTAAGTCATTTACCAGCGCCAGCGAATGGAGACACAGTAAGCTAAGCTATGCTAACTCTGCCTCCACTCTGACCAGAGTACTGTGACGTTTAGTGGCACACTCGGACTTCTGGTTTTTATCAATTAATATTAGTTGCATCTAAACATTTTCAGTCGAATAAAGCTCCCCGAATGAGTAGTGAAACGTTTCTAGTTAAAAGTACAAAAGTAAATGAAGTTGTGTGTGTGTTTCACGTTGCAGATGGAGACTTCCTCACAGGCCAGAGGCGGCGGGGGGCTGTGGAATAAGCCCAGGGCGGCCCAGTACAGCAAGGAGACTCAGGACATGCTGAGATGTAAGATAATGACTTCTGTGCACAGACACAGGAGACGGCTGTGTGCATGCGGATGCAGTTCTACAGGATCTCGCTGTGTTTTAACCGTACTCTGTCCTTGTGTTCAGTGATGATGCAGGAGTCAAGGCTCACCACCCTCCAAAGGAAGCAGATCAATGAATGCCTGAAGAGTAAGTTGGAGGCTTTTGGATGAGTTTAAATCTACTTAAATGAAGTGCAATCTAAATGTGAACACAGCTGACTAGATAGTGGAAGTATTGTGGCCATAGAGTAGCAGTCTCAAAGTACTTGCTAGTGCTGCACTACACCAGGTGTAAAAGCATATTAAACTGTTTTCCTTACAGATGGAGCAGCTTTGCCACTGACCCCTGATCCCACACCATCATCTACGCCCCCTGCGCCTAAAAGCCGTAAATCGGTCCAGGTACGCCTGCCAGGCAAGCCTCAGAGACGCAGCGCTGAGTCCTGTCGCTCCGGGAACAGTTACACCAGAGATAGGTTCCATCCTGGTCCTACACGTATGTCCTGCTTCTTCACTGCAAGCTTTTATTATTACTGCTACATATGAATACATTTGTATCGTTTCAAGGCTTTTTCCCTTATTTCACCCAAGGTGACCTGGAGAAAGAAAAGAAGAGGCTTCAGAGTATTCTGTCAAATGGGCATGATAAACCTCCATCTCCAACAAATGCTGCATATCAGAGCCCAGAGGTGTCAGAAGACAGGGACCGGTATCAGGAGGGTAAACGTGACGGCAGGCTGATGAAAGACTGAAAATACTGCTGTAACTGTATACATTAGTGACAGTTTTTTCCTTTGAAGTTTTGGATGAGATAGAGGAAAGAAGGCAGTTTCTGGCAGACATGGCCTCTCTGGGTCAGGAGAAGAAATACATCAACATCATCAACACGGAGATATCGCAGGTAATCAGCTCAACTGACTGATCATGTATGAATAATTTGTTTAGCTTGACGGTCCTAGTTTATTTAGAGTATCAAACTCAGATGTTAAATACACAGTAGGACCACTTTCAAATTCCTAACATATTGACAAAGTTTATTGTCTCTGAAATTCTTGTATATTTAAATTTCTGTTTCATGACTCAACACCAGAAAATCAGAGAACTGGAGATGCTGGACAACTGCTCGAAGAAGAATGCACCTGCACCCGAGAGAAAAGAGTAGAGGGAAGAGCAGATGACACGACAACATGTGGAAAAACAATCAAGACTGTGACTTGTGATTATATTAGTTATATAATAGTATATCAATAGTAGTATATTCTGACAAGCATTGGCAGACTCCCGATACAAGCCATGTTTCACATATCTAGAAAAATGATGCCTGATCCACTGCTTCAAATGTGATGAGTGATGGAAGCATAAAATTAGACAAACTAGTTGAATTAACTTGCCTTCAGGTGTCAGTATTTGATATAATCCTTCTGTTGTTTTAGGACAATGTGCAGAGCTAGAAAAGCCCTTGGGTTGAGCTGGACAGGAAAAGAAAGACACACAGCAGAAGCCCAGACATATAAGAGACACTACAATACATGATGAACCAAGTTCAAAATAAGTAAACAATAAACACTTAATTAGTCACACGCTCATCCACATAAGCAATTAAATACATGGCACTTATACAAACATACAATGTGAATATACACACTAGCCTATCAGCTTTCAATGCAACACAAGAAACACAGAGAGGCGAAGTAAAGTATGAATTCTTAATTGCATATTGAACTGGCTGCAACTGTTTCGAGTGTGCGTTTTGTTCCATTTGTTAAAATACCGTTTCAGCATTTTGTCATATTTATCACTGCATGTGACCTGCCATCCTAATAAAAATGTTCTCTCTTCCTAAAATTAGAGTCTCCAGTCACACCTATTTATAAAAAAAAATGTATATGCATGTATGTAGATACACACACATTTTTTTTACCCTATCACAGAGAAAACTAAAGGAGGAAACAACACACAGTCGTTAAATAGCAGCTAGATGAGCTCATGTGTCCAGAGTTTGTTTTCTGCAGCGTAGCTTTAAACAACCTTTACTCCAGACTTGAACCAGACGGACACCAAACCTTCTGAGACGTTCATCTGCAAAGTTGACTACCAGGAGCAGACCAGGGGTGGTGCATATACACATAATAGCATGCAGCCAACTTCTATCAAGGCAAATGGAGGAATCGCACCTTTTGCTGATAATCCTCTACAAAGAGAGTGGCCGTGTGCATTGAAGCACGAAGAAAAAAAATAGGTGCAGGGATTCAGAAAGCTACTCTCTACACGAGCTTGACGGTTCAGAGAGCTTGTAAAAATACATTAGCTCTTAAAGCACTTGAGTTGTTTTACACAAATGCAACAGAAAGAGACTTTTTGGAGAAGCATCAAGTAAGATGTAGGTTTGCTCTTGAAATCATTTACACCACAGTCACAAACATGAGGTCACTGGAACATATTGACCTGATGAATTTCTTTTCTCACATCCCTCTTTCTTTTCCTTACTCCTGGTGAAACAGACTTACATCCTCTCGGCGTGTGTCACTGTGGGTCAGCTTTTGTCCTTGCTGGGGCTGTGGCCTTTGGCTGCTTCTCCTTTATGGCTCAGCCGCTTGAGCGCCTTCATGGGTTTGAACTTTGTCCCCTTTTTCTTCTGCTGGTCACTGTCTGGGTCCTTATGAAAGTCTGATAAAACAAAGAAAATGAAGTCAGAATTCACATGGGTTCTAAAGTGAACTTGTTTAGCCACTGCTCTCATCTGTAGCAAGGACACCTCTTCCTTAGCTTACCCTTTTTCTTTAGCATGGCTTCCATAAGTTTATCCTCCTCTTCTTCCCTGTGAGGACCAGGAACACACTGTCACACTTATTCATACATTTCCAGAGCTTGCAGAGATCCACAGTAGACACCATGTATTTATTACCTCTGTCTGTCCTGGTCCATGCTGTTGACGATTTGGTTGCGCTGTTCAATGATGGTAACCAGCTCCGCCATTAGCTCCTTTTCTCTGTTCTTGTCCTCCTCTGTCCAGTCTTTCTCTGATACAGAACAACAAAAGGGAGTTTCATTGTTCTACCATCTACTATCTGAATTAGCCAAGTAATTAATATGCTCATATCAAAGCACTTAGGAGTTGTTCAGGATGTTTATAAATTACGCAGGAAACCGTGCTGAAATAACTGAAACCCATACATGTGCGTCCTATCTGAACTACCATCCTATCTGGGAAGATGTGGTCAGCTTGTGGTGTCTAGATCTTTTTGTTCCACCACTGGCATACATTATTCATAGTGAAGCTGGTGTCATAAGATCAGTTGCACAATTTAAAATGAAGACTGAACTCACGCTTTGTGAGTGTCTGTAAGAAATAAGGGGTAAGGGTCAGTGAAGATCAAGTCAAATGAGGTCACTTTCCATTTAAGAATGCTTTTGTTCCAATAAACAGTAGTTACAGTAGTATTTATGCTTAATGTGATTTGTGTGTTAAAATGTAACACGATGACAGACACAGTTGTTGGGCTGTTTCTGTGTAACCTGGTGTAAACACACCTGGTTTGTTGAGCAGGCACCTCAGCTCATACTCCACATCAGCCTGCCTCTCCTCCAGGTTCTGCTGCTTCGCCCTGCAGTGACACATACATTATTAGCTTTATAACAAAATACTATGCACACAGTATATTTGTAAGAATGCCGCAAATGGCCAAGTCTGACTAGATTCTACTGGAGGATTGCTTTAAACAAGGGTGTTTTTTATTACTTCAACCTCTCCAGTGTGAATGTTGCAGGAATAATTCCGACTGAATCAAAGATTGCAAAGATATATATGAACAAAGGGGAATCAAAGCACAGCGATTGAAACATCTGCCTGCAAACGTACGTACGTGTAAACCAGCTCAGCTTCCCTTCGGACCAACAGATGTTTCTCATGGATCAGAGTGAACCATTCCACCAACAAGCGTTCCTCGTCCTCATCTATAAAAAAATAAACAATTTTTTGTCTAAGTGATTGTTGGTAGACTTTTAATCTAATCACTTACTAGTGCACAGATTGTGAAAATGGTTTCATGATTTTTAAGTTATTCAAAAAGAATGCCAATGTGGAAGACAAAATAAAACTGTGATGTGATATACCATTAGGATCGTCTCTCAGCTTCTTTTCCAGCTCCACTCCCCTGTGCTCCAGCTCATCCAGATGTTTCTCCAGCTGACTCATCTCCCCGTGGATGTCCTCTACCGGGATGTACTGGTCTGACTGCACCTGTACAGAGGGTTGAGGAGGGTGGATCATTTGAGTCATCTGTCCTCTCTGTGCATTTCTATTTTGAAACACAATGTGCGTTTAGTTTTTATACTTTGCGTTTTATAAGCGGAAAGCCGTGGCCAGGGGCTGGGGGTCTGGCGGGACGAGGGCCTTTTGTTGGCTTGGTTTTGGAATTAGCAGGAGATGGGGAAGCTTTCCTGTTGAATGGATTCTCCTTGCAGATCCTCTAAAATGTGAAGAGAGACGCAGCTAGAACATAAATTGTATATTTTATTAATTCGTGTTGAGTTTTAGGTGTAATTGGCCCAGCTACCTTATTGTTAGATTTGCTGGCCTCTGTGACCAGCGGGCTGGGGTTTGTTGGGGGCCGTGGGGGAGGAGACCTGGCCCATTTCTTCTCTGAGCTGCGACTGCTTTGTGGGGTGGCGGGAGCTGAGCTGGCGTTTGATGGCATGGGAGACGGGTAGGGGCTTAGGGAAGACTGAGGCAGACGCTCGGAGGAGGAGGAGGAAGGAGAAGGTGAGGCCCCAGAGTCACATGGCGAACAGATGGAAGGCTCCGAGATGCTTTTGGTGAAGGCGCTGTCCTGGTCGCCGCTGGCACCGCTGCTTAAGCAGGGTTTGGAGGAGCTGTGGTCTGAGCCGGAAGACAAACTCTCTGTGCTCAGAGCTGGAGAAGGAGAGCAAGAGGAGGGCTGAGAGCAAGGGAGGACTGGAAAGTGGGTTTAAGGTTTAGGTCAGCAGAGGTGAAACAGGAATAAAAGTAGTTGGGGCAAATTAAAAAGAAGGGAGGATTGTTATGAAGCAAAAAAAAGTAACATTTCTATGTTTCTCTACTCCAAGAAAGTTTTTTCCTAAAAGTTGCTTAATACAGAGTGAAAGAATGATGGAAATTCTTATTGATCTTCATGACATTGGTATTTGTCACGTTTGTAACCTCTAAACATCTTGCATGCCTGTCTCAAAGGTCACTAAATATACAAAATAAGTAATTAATCTAGATTAATCTTTTTCAAAATTGAAATTATTTGAAACCATGTGCTGTATATCATTTTGGCTCTAATGAACCGCATGTATGAAATGGTTCATATTAGATTCTTTGTTGCTGAAGTCTTTACTAAGAGGTGTTGGCGACAAGGGGACCAGCGACTGACCTTGGTTCCCAGCAGGTCGCTGCGGAGCCAGGGGCGCTGGACGCTTCCTTCCCATCACGCTCTCAGCACTGGCAGACTGGGATGAGCCCGCCTCGCTTGGCTGATCGCTTGTACCTGTTGCGTCAGCGGGCCGGGTGATGCTGTACCATGGGTGAGTAGCAGCCACGGCGGGTGGAACGGAGCCCCCTTCGCCGGCCTCTTCCCCCTCCACCTCCTCATTATTTTCAACGTCGTCCTCGAACGGATTGGCCGGCGGAGGAGGCGTGCTGGGTCTGGAGCCCTCCCCTTTGAGAGAGGACAGAGAGCCTGTATTGGGGGGGGTCGCAAGTCCGGGAGGGAGGGGGGCTTTCTTCTTCTTGGACTCTGACTGAACCAAGGCCAGCCAAGGTGGGTCTTTGGGTTTAGGGGTGCCAGTGGACAGGCTGGACGGTGAGATACACAGACAGGTATGGAGGTGTCATAGACAACAATACACAGCCAAGTGGAGGCATGAAGGAGCAACAACAAGTTGTAACACACGAGGAGCACGATCAAATGATGGAGGCGACACAATATGAAATGGTGGACAGAAATTATACCTGCCAGGAGACTGCGATCTTTCCCGAGGTTTGGGAGGAGTTGGGGGCTTCAGATGTTCCCCTGAGGTTTGAATTAAAATGAAGGATGCATATTAACATACAAGTTAATCTTTGTAAGAATTCATCTTAACACTGCGCACACACCGGCTACAAGGCCATCAGCTGTACGAGGCAACCGGACCCGGGGGGCAGGGCGGGGAGGAGGCGTGGGTTCAGAAGGCCTGCGGGGCGCTGGCACCGGCCGGCTGGTCCCTTCATGGTGACTGTCAGGTGTGGTGGACGGAAGGTCTCCGTTGGCCGACGCCGTTGGAGTCTCCTCCCGTTTCTCTCCCTCGTCCTCGTCGCTCTCATCAAAAGGGTTGGGAGGAGAAGAAGAACGCGTGGTCTCCTCAGCCTCCTCGCTGGCATCAGTCTCTTTGGCTTTTTCTAAAGAGCCTACGGTGCCAGAGTTATCGGTTGTCGTGTCAGTTGTTGGGCTCGCTGCAGTAGGAGTCTCTGATTGGTCACTATGACAGGGCGACGTGTGAGGATCTGTGCTCATCCTGGCAGACTGAACGGCACCATGTGGTGCCGGCGGTGGCTTCTTGCTGAGGTCTGGTCGGCCATTTTGACTTGTTAAAGCGTGACGTGAAAGGTGGTTTGAACAGACCAGCAGTCCAGAGCCGCTTCCTATTTTGTAGGATCCAGGAAGCAGAGTGCTGTGACATTCTGTGCACCTGAGCCAACAATGACAACATGGAGGACAGAAGCTTCAGTGACACATGACTCATACCGGCATACAGCTACAACAACAACGCCTGCACGAGTCACTACTAAATAAAAAAAATACACGTAATAAGATGCTATTCTGAGACTCCAGATTTGACAGCAAACGCAAATCATCCATAATCACTTAATTTTACTTATTCTACTTTTAGGTCTTAACATTTTCTTGATTTTTATTTAATGATTTCGCACCCATATGTTTAGCAACAGCAATCTAGTAACAGTAATATTACCCATGGCAGTTACCATGGCAACTTTTGAATCAACAGAGACCAAATCTCAAGGGTTAAAAAGGTTGAAAGTTAAGAGTTGGGTTTTGTTTAGAAAGTTGCTAGGGCTCCAGACCACAGTTCAACAATCTAATTCAACCGCTCAACACACCATTTTTTAAATTAATACTATTAAAAGTATTCACCTGAAGCAGTTGCGGTGGTAAAGTTTGCCATCCACCAGAAACCTTTGCACCAGGTGGACGTGTTTCTGGCAGGCGGCGCAGGTGCTGCTGAGCGTGTTGCACCAGACGGCCTGTGCCGGCTGCCTCGGCTGGACCAGGTGACCAGGATGATGTGCGCAGGGGGTGGGGGGTCAGGGAGGATGGAGAGTAATGGGGGAGGGGGACATCAAACATGGTCAGGCTTTGAGGGTGTAGATTGTTCATTCTGTTTAGCTGGCTACATCTACTGCTCACTGATATGTGGCTCATTACTGCATTTTAGTTTAATCATCATTTGACTGACAATGTTTGTCACGATATCAAAAGATACATTACACGTTAAAAAAATCAACTGATAATTAGTACTGATTTTTAGACATCTTTGAGAACAGTGAAAATGTTAGAAACAGCATATTGAAAGTCCTGGTGTGAGGATAATAAAACATTAAATAATAAAACATAGTCCATATATGTAGAAGCTTTTTCATAAGAGCTGACCTAAATGTTTTGCCTGTACATACTAACCCACCCTATCCACCCCCCCCCCTCCTCCTCCTACTGCCTGCGCTCAGAACCAGAGAGTGGAGGGGGGATCAGATGTGAGGAGGAAGAAGAACAGGAAGAGGATGAAGTGGAATGAATTTCCAGCTGAGGAGGGGAGGTGGAAAATGTGGACGAGGATGCCAGTACAGGGGAGTATGAGGATGGAGGAAAGAGGTCGGAGTCATGTGAAAGAAACAAGAGACAGGATACAGAGGCCAAAGAAGGACCACTACCTCTGTTTCTTTGGTTTCCCCCACTGTGCAACACAAATCCCATGGGAGGAAAAACCAAATCTAGAGCACATATGTGGATATTGTGGAGCTTGAACAGCAGGATGGGATTTGTATTGTACAGATCAGATGAAGTAATATCCACAAATAGCACATGCAGAGTTGCAGTATATCAGCATTTCAAGGCTTAGATACAGTGTGATAATCAAACGTCCACCATGAGCAGACTATTATTTATCTTGTCAGGGATGCAGCTTTGAGGCTTTTGGAGTTCAGAGTGGTCTAAATTTACCTAGAACATTAACACATGCATGAGAGTAAATGGTGTTTGCATCTGCTTTGTCTTCTATTTTTTTGTTCTTACCTGAGACTCAAGTGCTTTGTTGTCCAGAGGAGTTGGAGGCCTTTTCTGAGCCGGCTCATTGTGACCAACAGAACTCAGCCTCTTCATGCAAGGCGGGTTTGCTGTGGGAGGGGAAGCACACACTTCAAGCTAATTACAGCTTATGATAACAATAACAAGTCAAGTCAAACCCGGATGTATTGTGTTCCAACCTTGAGACTTGTTGTTGAAGAAGTTGTAATACTGGGAGACGTATGTGATGATGCTGAGCCTGTCAGGCACTTTCATGGACACCATGTCTTCTGGGTCCAACAGGGCAGGAATCCCCAGTTCTGTCTCAGCCACTTCAAACGCCTATAATGAGGCAGAGATGGAGAAAAAGACGGAGTGAAGAGAGCGAGGACAACAAAAAAAAGTGTGTGACATGACAATAATTCAATACAACCCCAAAGGTGGCTGCGTTGCTCAGATTAGTGTCTGAACCAAACTACGCACAAGTTCCCTAACAGCCCAAACACCAGTAGTGCAGTGTGCAATGTGACACTTCACCTCATTCACCTTAAAGTAGAAGAAATCTCTTAGACAAACAGTCTGACACAAAATAAAATACAGGCTACACACCACATTTGAGTGGCTTAATAATAATAATAATAATAATAATAATAATAATAATAATAATAATAATAATAATAATAATAATAATAATAATAATAATAATAATAATAATAATAATAATAAAATATGGTATGAAAATGGATTTTCTAGCACAGATGCAGAAATGCAGGAATGTCTGGATATTGAATGAAACAATGAACAAAACAATGAACAAAACCTGTAACATTTCACAAACCAGAGCGTTGAGTAATGTTATTCTGCTGACAAACATCAGTCAGCTGTTTGTAATGTTACCGGTAGTCCTCTGAGGAGAAGAGTTACGATAATGAAAAATTCCACTCAAGAAATGAAAGCGCTGGTTGGGTTATGCAACAGCACACGTACTGTACAACTGTAGGCAGTTACACAACAAGGACACGGGATCTGTCCAACAAATCCTACTGTACACATGAACAAACAAACTTAATGCACCAACTACAAATACAACCTCTGAAGATTATAGATGGTTTTCCTGCAATTTAATATAAAGCACTATTTGACAATCGATGCACTCGCCTGGTTGCTGATATGCCAAGACCTCATTCAGAGCTACAGATGAGGAGCAGCCACGGTGTCTGAGAGACACCATGCAGCCAAGGTTGAGCTGGATTTAAACATTTAACAAATCTATAAAATGTATACAGAAAGAAAAAAAGAAACTATAGATGGTGAATGAAGTGGGACAACGTCAGTGGAGGTGTAAACATCCGGCAGGAACTGAAGCTGACACTTAACTATGATGTCATGCAACTGAAGCAGCATTGTGTGAAGAACTGTAGTCAAACACAAGCTGGCAATCTATTCAGTATCATCATCATCATCATCACCATCATCGCCTGTATGACAGAGCTATTAGATAGTAATCCATGAACAAAGGTATTGAGCTCACATCTGGCTCCTAAACCATCAAATCAGACCTAGAGGCGTTGCACCTGCTCTGTATCAACAGGCTTAAGCACTTTTGGATATTACCAGGTGTTTCATTTATTTGAAAAAGGCAGATGACCTATTTGTTTCTGGGGCTTTCCTCAACTGCTGGGTAGAAGGAATGTAAACAGGAGAATAGGAGGGCTCAGTCAGACAGACTCTCCTGCTTCCTCTGGTGGTTTCTGGCACATGCTCATCATATGAAGAATATTCAGCCCTTTAAAGTACAAATCTACCCTAAACCCATTTGTGTTGAGATCCTATGCACCCTAAAAGCCATGATGTCATGAAGCAACGCTCCTGTGCACACAGACATTTAAAGTCACACTCCTTCACAGTTAAAGAACACAAGTGGACCAGATCAAACACCTGAAGCTGAGGCACAGTACAAGGGAGAGGGGCGGGAGTTGAGGATGCCAGTCGAACTCTGTAGCATGAAACCATGCGGCGGTTAATCCACTCACCAGTCGGTTATTCTCATAGACATTTTCTTTAGACAGTGAGCTGAAGTCTCTGAAAAGACAAGAGGAACAAGGTTAGAATCCTCCAAAGGTTGGAATGTGCACGTAGATGGTCTACAGTTACAACCTGCAACAACTTATGGTATGGTAGTCTAGGACTCTGTATTTAGCTTGCTGACCTATTTCCACTTACGTGATGAGCCATCAAAGTGCTATTATTAGCTTGACAGTGAGACAGAACCTGTGAGGTGCGAAAGACTGCCAGGACAAAGAGGGAAACGCGCTGGCACTAAACTGGAGCGATGGGTTGATAATTACAAGGCTCGGCTTTGAAGCGCTTGGAGCGAGGGAGTGAGGCCCGGCGCTCGGCAGTAAACATCCTGCAGTAAAGCTGGAAAATGTCTGAGGTGCTCCGGGATGAAAGTGTCTGTGTGCACGGGGAAACGCACGCCGACACCAGCGTGTCGGAAAATCCACAGACGCCCTGGTAAAAGCTGGCGGAGACCATGCGGAGCTCTGAAGGAGGCACAGCCCTGTGAGCGAGAGGCCCACAAAGCGGGCTCTGTCCTCCCTAATCTAGTTCCCATGGTCACAAGCGCACACAGCACCCGCTCAGGATGGCTCCGAAAACCAGGTCAGCCGTGTCAGACGGCCCTGCGGCACCTTATAAAAGCGGACTTTCACCTCTCAAACCCCGCTGTACGGGCAGCGTGGGGGCACACGGGCGCTGGGCAGCACTGGGTGACCCGAACCACAGGCTGGCTGTGAGCGGTTATTTTGAGAGAGGGGGCTGCTGCTAAGGAATGATGCATGTGTGTGCATGCGCGTGCGAGAGAGAGAGAGAGTGTTTAAAAATCCATATGATCAATTCCTGGGTAAAGTAGCACTTCTGTTAAATTCAGCGGACACAGAAATGTGCTGAAAAATGCAAAATTGGGATATTATGTGTTATTAACAGAATTATCACTGCAAGGTCGCTTTATCAACCACGCAGGAACAGATTTCTTCCTTGCCTTCCATTCTCTCCTGTGAGTGACTCTTGGGCTCAGCCGAGGCAATTAGCTTCACTGAAAAACGCCTATTGTGCGTCAGTGTCGCGCGACGGCTACAGCGTGAGACCTGATCCAGTTTGACGGGCAGAGGTCTCATCTGAGGATTAGTGACTCAGACACAGTGTCTGAGGGGATCAGAGGGAGTTAGACCGGGCCACTGGACGGACAGTGCAGTCAGGAACACAGAGCCATGGGGCAGAACTTTGAAGCGGGGTCCAGAATTCGCCCGCTTTCACGCTCCGAGCGTTCCCGCTGTGCTCTGCACTCAGGGATCCGCTGTTCCGCCTCACGGCTTTGTCCTTGAGCGACTGGCCCACTCTCTGACCGGCCGAGCGCGGTCCAATTTGGGAGAAACAATCTAGACCACCTAAGAGGTGAACAGCGTGACTAAGATGCTTATTGTCTGAACCCATTCCATCCCGCCATGTTTTTCCTCTCCGCGACCCAGGAGGAACACACATAACATGTCATTACTGGGTATTTTCCCCAAATCCCTCCAGGACAACGAGGGCCGCGGGCTCAGTCGGTGATCAAACCAGTGGTGTAATGCTGTCAGCAGCCTCTCCACCCACGGAGCAGCACCACGCAGTCCAGCTTGGGTCGAACGTGCGTGCTCAGCGTCACAACGCAAATAATGGGAACTTATCAAACCGAGTCATTTACCTAAGCTGATACACGAGGTCACTGAATAACACACAGATGAGCCATTTAGGTTAAAAAACATTTCTGTTCTTGGCCTCCACTAGAACATTAGCAGGTCATCCCTCCATCTCCACCAGTCCTCACTGTAACAGCTGCAACACAGTGGTCGAGCAGAGGTTTCTGTGCTTGATGCGTTGGTGGAAAATGCTGAGAGGAGGGTGTGTTGTTACAGTCGGAGCTGGCTTGTCAGACTGAGTTTAGCACAACACACTGGCTTCTTATTCACTGCACAACAGCCATAGAAATATTATTACTGTCGATTGTGGCAATGACAACAGAAAACGACTGAAATCGGAAACTCTTGACATGTTTTGATTCTAAAAAGGCAATTTCCACATTATCGGTCCTTTTGACCTGGTGTTCGATTAAGAATGTTTTCCCAATAAAACATACATATAAAGTTTATATCCCGGATTAAAAATGTAAAATTCTAAATCTAAGCTCGGAGGAAACGGTTATCCGACAGGCAGAGCATAAAATCAAATGAAGTCGAATGAGTTACCGCTAAGTTTAACCGCCGTCAACTGTTCAACGGCGTGTTAGATCGATGGCAGATCGAAGCTACTTAAGACCGACGTTGCATTGACGGACTTGCGTTTACTTACATGAGATCAGGTCTGAAGCGATGGATTATAGCGCAGAACGCCAACCCGTCCCGGAAGGACGCGGACATGTCCTTAACGTCCACGTCGTCGTAGTCCCCGCACTGGATCCGACACCACTCCTGCAGAGCCTTGAGCGAGCCCATCGCGCCGCCGTCCCAGGAATCTGAGCGCTCCCGTCAACAAAACCGACGACTAGACGAAATGAAGTGCCCCGTTGTACAGTAGCAGCCGAGTCATCGGCGGGGTTTCGGTGAGGAGGCGGCAGCCAGACAACACCCGATGTGGCGGTGCATTCATCCACCGCCCGTGAGTCACGTCCAAGACGAGCCTGGCGTGCTATGTGGGGACTAGCTAACTTTCGCAACAGCCCGCATTATGCCCACGATTCACCCACCGAGCATTTCCCCGCCCGACGGCACAGCAGTGCTTTGACCAGCACTAGCCGGGCTAATCACGGCCGATGTCCCGGCGCTGATAGCGGCGACGTCACGTCACGGCCAACAAAGTTCCCGACGCAACGCCGAGTCGGCGCAGCTAACCAGCTGCTGGTACAGCGCGCTGGCTGCACGGTGGCGTCCGGTCCGTGTGGCGAGCGTTGACGCTGCAAAGCTGGTCCGGCGCCGCTACTTTCGCCCGATGATGCCGAATCAGACGACACGGCGGCGGTAGTTTCCTCCTTGAGGTGGATCTCACCGCGGCGTGGATGAGGCGGTGGGCAGTTGGTTCTTTAAAACAACACAATTAGCTAAAACAGTGTGCAGATTACGCCCACCCAGACATTAACGGAGAACAAAGCAGCCCATCGCCAGTCGTAACCTACACCAGCTGCACTGGCTGAAGGTTTGTCGACCCTCCCTCCACAGCAGCGACGCGGTGCGCTACGGTGGCGTTTCGCCGCTCGCCCAACAGGGGGCGCCACGCGGTCCTATCAGTTCACGCGATGTGTCACAAAAATCACGCGATAGTGACACTTAGAATTCCCGAAAGATGGCGGCGGCGCCTCCAGATGAGGCTAGCCTGCAGTCTCGCATCAGTAAGTCATGATACGTTACGATATTGCATTACGTTTACAACTTAAAGCGGGGGGAGGTAAGTTGGGGGGATGCGGACATATAGTCTGGTTTTAAATATGCTAGTCTTTTATACTCTTCTCTAGAATCGATTCTTCAGTCAGTAGATCGAATGTAATCAAATCAAAGTGCAGTTGACGACAAGGGGCAAACTGTCTCATCATCTTATGTGTAATGATTTCCCATCATGTGACCACGTGATGCGTGATATTCGGTTGTAGGTGAGAAAGATGTGCTATTTAAATTAATAATTCAAATAAATGCCTTGTTGTCAAAATCTCGACGCTAAGTAGTTAGCTTTCGTCTGTTTCCTGACCAGTCAGCTGAGCGAACTCTAAACCAGGAACCGTCACTTGTGCTGCAGCCTCGCACTTCATTCACCCATTTAATCACCGAGAACAACCAGAGTCTACAGCTCGTTGATACGAGTCTCGGGCGTTTAAAAACACACGGGATTCGCCTTTGTTAAAGTCAATGTGTAGACGACACACAGGTTTAGTCTAATGAGTGTTTGTTTTACACAGACAAAGCCACAAATCCTCTAAATACAGAGACTGACTGGGACAGTATCAAGAGTTTTTGTGATCAGCTCAACGATGACCCAGAAGGGTAAGATGGTGGTGATTCAATCATATCTAACGTTCATCCAGCTTTACAATTTTGTCTGGTATAACATAACAGTAAGTAAGGTGTTTGTGAAGTGTTTTTCTAGTCTAACATAACCTGTTGTTTGGACATCTTCATATCTGTCTGTCTTTTGAACATGTGCTCTTGGGAGTCTTGTGAAAATGGTCTGTTGTCAAGCATTAGCTTTATCCCATATGCAAACTTTTGTATTGCAATGTCAAGTCAATAATAATAATATTCTGCAAACACGTTCTGAAATTATATCTGCATTTAAATCATAATTCTTTTTTATTCAACCTTTTTATATTTTTCTGTTTATTAGTCCACAGCTCGCAACCAGACTTCTGGCCCACAAAATCCAGTCTCCACAGGAGTGGGAGGCTATGCAAGCGCTCACGGTGAGTGTGACTGTGCGCATAGGCTACATCGAATGCCACTGGCTTTGTTTGAAGGCCCCTCGGTTCAAATGCACTGGCTGACAAAAGCTACATATTTCCCAGGTTCTTGAGACATGCGTGAAGAACTGTGGGAAGCGATTTCACAATGAAGTGGGAAAGTTTCGCTTTCTCAATGAGCTCATCAAGGTGGTCTCACCCAAGGTAATGCTTGTTATATTATATTCAGCCTCACTGGATTCGTTGCAATTTTATATCTGTGGGAAATATTTTAGGAGTTCCTTGACAAGTGAAAACAGAAGCTTTTATCACACAGCTTTCTCTAGGATATGGTCTGAATGAAGTACTAGAATTCACAAGATATTTAATGTTAGAACTACAAATTTTGGCCCTGACTGTGTCTTTTTCTAATGTTTAGTTGCTCATGTCATTCACTACAATATGAACTGACATTATTAATAGCTTTTTTTTCAAAGCTTAATAAATATCTTTAGAGACTTTGCTACCTTCCCCTCATTGTGTCTTTGCAGTATTTAGGTGCACGGGCTCCAGAGCCAGTGAAGAAGAAGGTTTTTGAAATCATGTACAGCTGGACTGTGAGGCTGCCGGAGGAGACCAAGATAGCAGAAGCGTATCATATGTTGAAAAAACAGGGTGAGTGTTCAAGGGACAAAAGAGCTTTAGCTGCAGGTTGTCCCACGTTCTTCATAGTTAGGTGTGTTGTGTCATAAAGGTACCACATTTTGACTCATGGTGTGTTTTATTTTTTTTAACTTCTGTGTTTCAGGGAAGACGTGTTTGTCAGGGTTCTTTTTGTTCCTGATGTTTTTCTTGTTTTAACAAATCCGTTTTCGTCAGTTCTCCTTTTTTTATGACGATGACCCAAAGGCACAAACCTCTACTTCTCTATACTGTAGTACCATCAGAACTCGCTAACTAGATTTAAACAATGTGTGCTGGATTTTGTTAGTGTATTCATAAAATATTTAAAACCTGTGGACTAAAACACTAAAAGAAAACTCATAAGAACTCAATGTATGTATGAGAAGTGTTGAGGACGATTTCACTGCAGCAGTATCACATGTCTCTGATGCATTTACACATACTGTGTGATCCAAAATACAACCAACTAACACTGTGCATTTTTTTGTAAGGTTAACTGTTCGTGTTGTTACTCTCTTCCAGGCATTGTCAAGCAGGACCCTGCGCTTCCTGATGATAAGCCCCTACCACCCCCTCCACCCAGAGCCAAAAGTGCCATTTTTGAGGATGAGGAGAAATCTAAGGTAAGGATGTGTTTAAGACTGACACTGACCACATCACATAGCTTCACAAAGAGAAGCACTTGGTTGTAGTTTATTCCTGATTGGAAAAAAAAATCTTGTAAAACTCATAAAAATAAACAGAACTTTATTGATCCCCCAACTTTATCTCTGTATTTAACCCATCCACTGGGAAAGCAGTGGGCAGCCACAGTACTGCGCCTGGGGAGCAAGTGTAAAGTGTCTTATTCAAGGACACACCTGGTGCTTGAACCTGGGACCTTTGTCTCTCCAAGCCAATGCTCTGCCTACCGAGCCACGTATGCCATTAAAATGAATATCCTGGAAAAATCGCTTGGGGAACAACCATTTACAAATTGTCTTCCTCTTTTCTCTGCCTTTTCTGACCTATCCTGTTTTTCCAGACACTGTCTCGCCTATTGAACAGCACCAATCAGGAAGATCTAAGAGCGGCAAATAAGCTCATTAAGGAAATGGTCCAGGAGGTGAGTCATCTGTTTTATTAACCAAATGTGCTCAGCAGAGGGAGATCTAATGCATTTCTTTACAGTGTAGAATTAAAAAAAAAGTGTTAATCTGTAATGTAAATGCCCTGTTTTTTTTTAAAGTTCTGGTGTAAACTATCCACATTGATGTTTTGTTGGGGGGCATGTCTGGACTGTTCAGTGGTGTGTCCCCAACCCGTTGCAGGTTGTTCCAACAGTCACACAATGATTTTATTTATTTTTTAAATTTTCTTTAAGGACCAAAAGCGTGTGGAGAAAGTATCAAAGCGAGTAAACGCCATCCAGGAGGTGAAGGAGAGTGTGAGCCTGCTGAGCCAGCTGCTGGAGGGCTACAGCAAGGACAGCTGCTCCCGAAGCAACCAGGAGCTCATTAAGGTAAGCAGAGCTCAGCGCTGCACGTAACGCACGCTAGGGGCCCTGTTTTAGTGGTTTTACCTTTTTTATTGCAGGATCTTTACCAGCGCTGTGAGAAGATGAGGCCTACGCTCTTCCGGTTAGCGAGTGATACAGAGGATAACGACGAAGCCTTAGGTTAGTTTACTGATGCCATGAAGCAAGACAATATTTAAATAGCACCTGTCTGAAATCAACATTCTGATAATCCATCTTCTTCACACAGCGGATATTTTAGAGGCCAACGACAGCTTAACGCAGGTCATTAATCTGTATAGGCAGCTGGTACAAGGAGAGGAGGTGGCAAAGGATGGCACAAGCATGTTCTCACAAGCAGGTAGGTGCTCTGGTTGCCAAGGTCACTGATCCATCACATGCATCTGTATAAGTGCACCAACGGAGATCCTCTTTCTAATTTCAGGCAGCAGCGGTTCAGCGCTTGTAGACCTGATGGAACTGAATGCATCAGCCAATGCAACACAGTCGGACCCAGAGCCCTCCGGTCTGACGCAGAGCGTGGGCCTCAGCCTCCTGGATGATGAGCTCATGTCTCTGGGTAAACACAGCTTGCTGCTGACAGAATATGGCTTTTTGAGAGGAACGATTAACTGAAAGAGCTTAAACAGCACAAAGCGGCATTTCCACAAGCAGAGGTGGCTAAAAGCCAATGGAAGCAGGCCACATCTGGCCAAACCACAACAAAGCTAGACTCCGTCATAGCCCCTTACCATTTCGCTGCACATCAAAAACGCTGACAATAAATAGCGACCATAAACTAGAGTGGATGTTATTTTGTTTTTACAGCCCTTTTTATATTTCTGTTGTCGTAGGATTGAATGTAACTGAAAATGGCCAGGCACAGACCACTTCTCAGGTGAGGCTGGGATTAATGTGTGCATTTAACTTTGACAGCAGCGGTGGTGACTTCAACATACCCCAAAATATTTGAAATCAAAATTCTGCACACGGCAGCTTCAAATGAACACCGGCACTGTATTTTTTTTTTTTTTTTTAATCATTCCTTTACTTGAACATTTTTAACCATGGCGTCTTTTCTCAGTCTTCTGACAGCACAGAATCCTTTGCCACATCAGCAGCTGCAGTATTGCTACCGGCTGTGGTCAAAACTCAGCAGGTCCCACCAGCAACCATATCTACGGCTCCTCCCAAGCCCATGGAGGAGCTGGACTTGCTGGGGAAGGCGTTGATGCAGCAGTCCCTGCCGCCAGAGAGTCAGCAGGTCAAATGGTAAGAAAAATAAGAAATTGGAAACATTTGAGGTTCACACATTATCCACCAGCTCCTTTTTTATAAACCAGTAGTAATAATTAACTACGATTTTTTAACATTTGTTTTTTCATACGCATGCAATTACAATATAACTTGTTTTTTTGTATCATATGCAGGGATAAACTCCAGCCTCAATCCAAAGTCCCTTTAAGAGACCTCCAGGCTAAGTCCAGCACCAATTCTAGACCTGCTCCAATCGCATCCACCTACTCGGAGCAGCCTGACACCCTCCTCCTCTCCAGTCTCAGTCTCACATCTGGTGAAAAAGGCTCTTGTACTACTCCTGATCTCTACGACAGCATCTCCCTGTCTGATGTTGCTGTACCCCTGGAAACAATCCAACCTGGTAAGCACAACACAACACAACACTAGGCCCATTGATGAAATCATGGTCATAGGTGAAGTTCTCTCTCTCTAAACCATACTGCATATTGTTTCTTTCCTTTTGTGAACTTCAGGCAGCTTATTACCGGTGACTGTCTTTGATAAACACAGTCTCCGGGTTTTGTTCACCTTTGCGCGTGACTGTCCTCCATCACGGCCTGATGTGCTGGTGGTGATCATCTCTATGTTGTCATCGGCCCCTATTCCAGTTACCAACATCCGCTTTCAGGCAGCTGTGCCCAAGGTGAGTTAATATCTATCCATGCTGAATGGTACACACATACCTGAATGTAAGAGTTGGGTTTAAACATTTTCATTTAGTAATATTTAGTAGTCATTGTACATTCACTGATCATTTTCCACTGCTCTGGTTTTTATGTTTGCACATCATCTAGGTGATGAAAGTAAAGCTGCAGCCTCCCTCCAACACTGAGCTCCCAGCCTTCAATCCCATCCTACCTCCAGCTGCCATCACACAGATTCTACTTTTGGCTAACCCTCAGAAGGTACAGAACATTTGTCACATGTTCAAAATCTGGAAATGACTCCATTCTGAATGTCTCAAGAACAGATCCAGCATTGAGGTGGTTAATGTTGAACTGATATGTTTATTTTTGTGCATTCTAGGAAAAAGTACGCTTGCGATACAAACTAACGTTCAACTTGGGGAACAAATCTCATGATGAATCTGGTGACGTTGACCAGTTCCCATCTCCAAACACCTGGGGGAACCTTTAAAGAGACGGACCACCCTCCTGTCATGTGATCTGCTGCTTCCGTTAGATTTGTGTTGAACTTGCCCTCATTGCTGGCAAAGCAGCCTGTTTAGACTTCATGCATTCCTGGTTTGGTAACAAACTGACAGGAGACCAGCTGTGGGAGCAAGCTTTGACTTTGTGCCTTCCTGTCCCTTCATCAATCTGTTTCCCATGTTGCTTTGCTTCTTTCTTCATCTTCAACAATTCGTAGTCGGTCAAACCGTGGCGCTGACTCTTGGGAGGGCAAGTTTTTACAAAGCATCCATGTCAGGTAGCAACAAATTCATTAACAGTATCACTTGCACAAAGTATCAACTATGTTTAATGTTTTTTTTTTTTATTATTATTTTGACCCTAAAACAGTTCAGTGTGAGCCAAAAACCAAATGATCCAGGGGACATACACAATAGATGGGTGTTGGTATTTTAGGTGTTGAAATTGTTTTGTTTCTGACACATTGGTGGAAGATTTGACAATAGCTGTCCCTTTTTCACGACTAACATTAAGGTTGCAACTACTGGAAATTAGCCATCAGCTGTTCTGTACATGGGATTTTTCCAGTCAAAATGCGCTTCTGTCTTTTCTTATCAAAGACACTAATCTGTGCACCTTTTTTAAAATTTTGCTTTTCAATTCAGCACTTTTCTTTGTTGTTCACTTTCAGGAGATTGAGACTTTTGTTCTTTCAGGATTTGATACAGCTGGGTTTTTTAATGCACTTTTGTTTTGATTTAACAGATGAAACTATACTTTGGATAGTTCCATTCCCTTTACTTTTTTTGGCTGCCCGTATACTGTTGATTGGCCCAAAGACTGACTTGACATCACTGGCATCCAATTGTATTCTACCACATGTGCCTGAGGTGAAATGTTTGATTTTCTTTTGCCTGGTATGAATTTCTGTATATGTACAAATGACCAGTTTCATGTGCTTACGTCTCTTTGTCAGGAAATTCTTTAACAAATTACATGACAGAGAAATGGTTGTATCTGTGATCACTAAGTTGATGGAACACAAGTAATGGGCTTCCTGACTATAAGGCAGAGAGGTTCCAATCAATAATTAATTCAGAAATACATATGCAGCTCAAATCTGTGTAGCTACAGAAGGAACTAAAATGGGAAATTTAGTAAGGGCTCAATAAAGTAGATTTGTGGCTAAAAGTGATTCAGTTTAAGACCAGTGTAAAGGGAAGTGCCACGGTTAACACTGTAGATCAGTCTGCTTAATGCTGTTAACTGGAGATAGATTTTTCATTCATTTAGTACATTTTCACTAGTAGCTTGTCTAGGGCTGCTGCAGGAAAAAGCAATATTGGCACAAAAACTAGCCTCAGCAACCTTCATGCATTGCTTAAGTAGAACATTTTCTGCTTACATCACGCTTTACTGATAACTATGCATCAAGGAGGCTCATACAGGGTTGCAAAGCAAAATGTCCTGAGACTGAAGAATTATAACCAATCGGGTGGATGTTCAACTTAGTCCAAGTAGGTGAGTAAGTGTGGCCAAGGAAGCACATGAAGAGTTAGAAATGCATCAACAAAGAATCATTAATCAAGGTGATGAACAACCTTTCCTACAGTGACTTGTATTGAGTTTCCAATTCAGAAAGACACATGGAGCTGATCAGTCATAGTGCATGCAACGCAGTCACCTTTCATCTTCAGGATGTGTCAGGGTTGACTGTAACCACAACTCATTTATAAACTAAATTGAGTCAGTTTTTGAACCAACACGCATCAAAAAGCAGAACTTTGTTAGGAAGTGATGCAAAGAGTGAAAAGACAATTTAAATAGATTTCTAGGAGGGAGGGTAAATTTAATTTTCTGTTCCTACTGTAAATAAGAACTTCATGACATGTACGATTATCAATAAAAGCAACATATGTACATACTGCTGGTACAAACTGAGAATGAACTAAGTGTATTTAAGGCAAATAAAGTTCCTATTATGGAAATGTCAAAAAAAGATTAATCATTTCAGAAGATACAGATTAGAATTGCTCATTTATTTATTAAAAACTGTAAAAAGAAAATGGTACAAATCTGTGACGAGAAAGAAAAGACTGCTTTAAAAAATTTGAGATACAAATTTTAACTTGTTACAAGACTGGGTAATCGATAGACATGCATTAACATTTAATCTTGTGTGTTATACAACAAACTACTGTACTAATATTTTTTTACCCAAGTTGAGATACATCGCTTCAACATTTAGAGTAATACAAGCCAAAAAAAAGATAATCTGCATATTGATTGAAATATATAGCCAGTCTTTTTACAACAGAACTAAGTCAAGTTAAATGATGTGGAGGCCACTAAAATGACAAACGAAAGCTAAATCAAGACAAGACTGGAATGTGATGATATCTATAGGGTGACTATTGTAAAACACTTTCACCAAGACTTCAGCACATTCTAATTTTTATTCAAGCCAAACCTGAACCAGTTTTAACTAGAGAAGGGACAACAAATCAGATCTACTTCCTCAGCATTTGAAATGAGAACAAACCTCATCCTCCATGGCACATAATCGAGAGCAATAGTATGAGATGCTGGTGACAATCTGTATCAAGCGATTTTACATGGGTAAGATTTCCCTGTTTCCTTTTGCATAGGAACGTTTAAAATACACAGTGATTGTATTAAAAATACAAAAGATTCCTTTGTTGGACAGAGCTTTTTCTTGCCATTTTCTATTTCCGGGTTGCTGGGGGGCCTGGGGGAGGAGGGGGTGGAGAAACAAAAGCATAAGGTGGCTGCCCCATGAAGCCCATGAGGGAGGGTTGTGGAGGAAACTGCTGAGCCATCAGAGGCTGTGGACCGGCTGCTGCAGGAGGAGGAGGCTGAGGCTGGACAAACTGACCTTGCGCTTGGTTCGGCTGATCCTGAACTCCCACACTACCTGACTGGCCCCCGCTGTGAGCGTTGTAGCCCCCACTGTTGCTGTAGTTCGGATACTGGTCTGAATCAGAGCTGAAGCTGTTCCTATGATCCCGACTTCTGTCCCTGTAGGAGGAAGAGGAGGTGGAGCGGTCCCCGTCCCGGCTGTTGCGGCTGAACCCGCTGCGGCTGTCTTTGCTGCCTACTCCGCCGCCACCCGAGCGCATGCGTCGGTCACATTCATCCTGGTACATCAGGTTAGGGTTGTTGGAGCTGCTGCCACGGTAACGCATTCTGCCGCCTACAACAAACAACAAATGTTAAATCGGTGCACTTTAACCTGTGGGTCACTAACTGTGCACATATTTGCCTAAAAGTTGGCAACCGTTAAAACGATGAAAGACTCATTCTTATTACCGCTTCCACTATTGCGGCCTGAGTCCACCAGCTGAAGCAGTTTAGGATTGATGGCCTGACGGGCTTCCTCCAACACCCGGACGAGGTCACGGGCCTGACGCATGTTTCCTGGGGTGAAGAAGGTGTACGCAGTGCCCTTGTTGGTACTGCGAGCTGTACGTCCAATACGATGAACATAATCCTCAGAGCAGCTGGGATAGTCATAGTTGATGACAAACTTGACGTCCTCCACATCTTTTGGGTAAAGAATGAGTGGTTTTACAGCATGGGGAAAGGAAAAGTATGATAAGAAGGGATCTCAGGAAGAAAAAATGCCTCAAGACAAAGAAATTATTATTTTTCCTAATTACAGAGAGAACAGTTATGCATATAATAAATAACTTTCTTTTTGAATGAGAGAAGACGTAGTTTGTTTTTGGTTATAAATTACAATCGTAACAAACAGCAACTTACCTGCTTTATCAGCCAGGTCGAACACACACATTCAGACACATATTTAACTCAGAACTGAACTTGTCTTCAGGGTTTTATGCTCATGTCACAGCGAGCATGGCTTTAAGTGTAAAAAACCACGTTTAGGCTTTGTGATCCTTACACCAAAGGGATTATTGATTAAAATGTGTGATGACAATGAGTCTGTTTCTCATTACAAAAGACGTGGGGCTCTAAGAGCACTGCCGATTAACAAGTCTCCATTTTCCCTCCATGATGGAAGAGGGAAGCCACTTCAACCAAAACGTTCACAATATGAACAGGATGGAGGTACCTTAATATATGGTGAGCTCATAGAGGAGAAAGGGGCGGTGAGGTACTTACCCCCTTCATGTTGTTTTTATAAAGGTAGCCATTCCCCCCTGATCAGTCCTGGTTCATAGTGAGGGGCTGAGGGGGAGGGAAACAGGATTCATCCCTCACCTTCTGCGCACACCAGCAACATCAGACGGGAGCAGAACCGTTTAACCTCATGAGAAACACAACGGCTGGTTCTGTTGCTCTCTCGTCGAATTGCAGGACCCTCCTCAGACCCCGGCCAGGACTGGATCCAGACGAGCCCGCCTAACGCCCTCTCCCCTGTCTGTCTGCTTTTTGGGACGGACCGACGTGCAGACATACAGGCACCTCAGGATGCTCCCAAGGAAGGCTCGCTGGATTTTCAAAGTCTGACAATACTGGGCAGGGGGGATCTTAGTTACCCAAGGTGAATAAGAGAGGCTTTAATCCCTCTAAAACTAGCTGAGCTTCTACTTTAATGTGATTGAGGGGGCAGTGACAGCAGCGCAGACTGTTACAGCTGCCATCTGCTGCCAAACCCTGAGAGGAGAAGAGGGGAGAAAAGAACAATTCGGTCATAGGTATTTTGGCAACTCAAAAGACACTTCACCTATCCCCCCTTTTAAATTTTGTCCAATGAGATCCGTCTTAGCATCCCTGTTGTATCTATGGACCTGAGGTAGCTCAGCTGTTACTACCCAAGCATGTCTGCAAAACAGAAACATGTAGCATTTTGCAGAATGATATTAAATGAGTGACTACAATAATAATTTTATGTGCGGGGAAATGTGCAATAGGCATCAAGATCTCTGAATTTGTAGTGACACCAAAAAGGAGACATAAGAAAGATGTGCTGGAGTATCTGCCCCACACACCCCCTCTGTTCAGGCAGCGTGCCAAAGAGCCCCGACTGAAGGAAGCTTATTAACTGCAGTAACAAGAAACAGACAGTAAACCTGGTGGAACACAAGGCCCGCAGCCTCCAAACTATAGAACAATGAGAAGGTACTTAACTATAGAATGCGTTTTATTCCATTATCCATCTTCTGTATACTTTCCTATATATTAATTTAAGTCATGTACTGTATATACCAAAACAACTCTAAATGTTATAACAGCTTTACAAAAATATATTCATTTTTTTATTTGTTGTTGTTTGGTTGGAATTAAATGTAGCGCATACATTTGCAGCGGAGTTGTTGTAAGACTGCCTGATATAGCTGGTCTCAAAACAGCTACACAGGATACTTACCCATAATTCAAAATGCGTTCGTAGAAAGGAAGTCTCATTGTATTTCAACACATTAAAGTGAACGTCATGATTATATACTTATGTTATTGAGTATGTATACTACTGTATTATTCACAAAACAAATACTATTCCATAACAAATTTAAAAATAGTAAAGGAGTCAATGTTGGGATTAAGAGATACACAGCATGAATGGTATGTGTGAGGAGACATACCCAGACCACGAGAGGCAACGTCTGTAGCAATCAGTATAGGAGCTTTGCCACTCCGAAACTCTGTGGAAATAAATACATCAGTTCATCACATTAGACGTAACCTATGTAAAAGTAAAGCTGTAAAATAGGATTTAAAACTAATACCTATGAATAAGCAACTATTCCTTACTGTTGACTGGACCTTCAGCTACTGTATAGTATAAAGCCAGCCACATTATCTAGAGCAGGAGGGAGGAAGGAAGGAAGCTCTTTATGATTCTTACCCGTGAGTACCCAGTCTCTTTCTGGTTGGCTCTTATCTCCATGGATACACATTGCTGGCCACCTAGAAAGAATTATTAGTAAAGTATGAGCACACGACAAAGTCATAAGTCACTATAGAAGGTGAAAGAATGTTCAGATCTGTCTGTAATTCCTCACCCGTCACGTCTCATCCTTCTTGTGAGATCATCACATCGTTTCTTTGTCTCCACAAAGATGATGGTTTTGTTTTCTTTTTCAGCCATAATTTCCTCCATTAACTGAATCAATCTGAAGAGAACATTAGTAATACTGATATCAGTTTTTAACTATACTGAAGTTCATGTTCTAACATTATCATTGCAGTTAATAAAACAGTCATGCCATTTTAGGCTGCCCTTACTTGTTGTCCTTCTCGTTGTCCATGCAAACATCCACAATCTGCAGGATATTGTGGTTAGCGCTGAGCTCCAAAGCACCAATATTAATCTGGATGTATTCCTTCAAGAAGTCCTCTGCTAGCTGCCGAACCTCCTTTGGCCAGGTTGCGCTCCACATCAAAGTCTGTCTATCAGGCTAAGAAAAACAAAAAAAGAGCAGAAAAGAAAACAGCAGAAACAAAACATACTTTAGTATTCATGAATTCAGATTTTTACTTCAGTAGTCAGTGGTAATCAGTGAGTAATCATTGTAACTAAGCCTTTGTCTTACCCTGATCTGCTCAACTATCTTGCGAATCTGTGGCTCAAAGCCCATGTCCAACATGCGGTCAGCCTCATCCAACACTAGATAGGTGCAGCGCCTCAGGTTAGTCTTCCCTCCCTCCAAGAAATCAATGAGGCGACCAGGTGTGGCAATGCAGATTTCAACGCCTAGAACAATTTAAAATTTAAGTTAAACCTATTAAAGGCTTTGAATGTTTTCCGGTTGCTGGTGAATTTGTTATTTTCTGTGTGAGCATTTCTACAATTCTGAGAATATAGCTGCAACAATAAAATGCGTTGAGTGGAAGCCACAGATCAAAAAGTCAGTTTTATCAATTCATTAAATAATTAGTTATTAAATAGATAAATATATATTACATTTTAACAACATAGTATTAACACAAGTTTTTAGCATTAATTGATTTTTTTATGAATTTCATCAACTACCTGAATTGACTTTATACTTGCTTACTGCATGTTGAGCAATATAGTACCAGTAGTAACAAAGCTGTATCTACTTTTAAGAATCGTCTGTGTTTCTGTCAGGGATACCCACCCCTCTCAAGGTCTCGAATCTGTGGTCCTTTGGGTGCTCCACCATAGACACATGTACTTTTGATTCGGGAAGACTTGCCATAGTCATAAGCAACTTGTTGAACCTGCTGAGCAAGTTCCCTAGTGGGGGCTAGCACCAGACACTAGGAGGAGAGGAAGATCTTTGAGAGTGTTTCCTGATGCCATGATTACACTACAACAAAATAAAAAAAAAAAAACTCAACAACACATTTAAGCATAAGCACTTACGATTGGGCCATCTCCCCTCTCTAGGTAGGGCTGATGATTGATGTGAACAATGGCAGGAAGAAGATACTGCAATGAACCACAAGATTGAAAAGACAAATAATTAGACACAGCTCAACAAGACAAGACAACACTGCTTCCCTGTTAAATCCCCTTTAAATGTCCTGCTATTGTAACGCTGCCTTGCATACTGAATAAAACTATTACTTTTAAACTTGTTCAGCATTTAGTCTAAGGCTGCAACTAACAATTATTTTGGGTTACCTACAGGTAATTTGGCCTGACCAGTCAAACTGACTTATGTCTGTGGTCTGGGACACAGGAATAGCATGCAAATACAGAAAGGCACCTGGACTGTGTAAATCTTTCACTGCTGCTATTTGCTGCTTTGCAAGTGCGGGCATTACACAGCTACTTGACACTCATGAGTCATGGTAGAAGAGTGTCCAAAGGTTAGCACACAAACAATTAATCATACTTAACCATCTCCTCATGACGATAATCACTATGTTCCCATGCTGTTTTACCGTTAAACAAACACACTGATGTCACAATGTGATGGTGCACACTGCCCCATAAGTAGTTGCAAACAAACTAATCAATATCTAATAATGTTGCAATTTCACTCTCAATAGTTCAGACATTTCTCTCTCTGCTCTCTACCACCCGATGACTCACACAAGACTTTTTTGTCTAAAGCTCCAATTCAGATGCACAGAGTTTAGAGACTTTTAGAACATTTACTGCAACAATTAAGGTAATTTCATTAACACGCCATATGATGATATACTTACAGCCAGGGTCTTTCCAGAGCCAGTCTGTGCAATGCCCACCATATCCTTGCCACTCAGAGCCACAGGGAAACCCTGAGCCTGGATCGCTGTGGGCTCCTTAAAGTTCTGCTGAACCAGCACATCCATCACATATTCTGCCATGTAATAAGAGAATTTTGCTTTGTAAAATACATTTTATAAAAATTGCAAGTAGTTATAAGACTAGAAGTGTTGCTTCGGTCAAATTTACCATCAGTTTCAATACCTAAAATGATATTTTGGAGTAGCTCGAGGATGGAGCTTATAAATAGAAACTATATACTGTAGTATGAGCTAGAGGTTCCCTGATATTATGGTGGGTGCACTGTATGGTTTACTGACGAGGGAAGTGGGCGTGGTGAAAAGCTGTGACTGCATTCGGACAACCAGAGCCTCTGATGGTGATCTCCTTCTTTCTACGAAACTCTTCCACGTCATACTGGATAAGGCAGCAAAAAAAAAAACACAAAAACAACAATTATTACAACTTCCCTTCTTCAGTTTTATGAAGGTAAATATAAAATAACGTACCTGACTCATGCACTGGACCTCAGGGTGTTCAGAGTAGAAGTTCTTCTCAAATTTTGGCAGCTCATCCAGGTTCCACCTCTTCTTGCGAAGTCGCTCGCCTGGATTCCCAAACTTCATTGGTGGTGCTCCACCGCGACTGCCCATGGTCCCAAATCTTGGCCTGAGGAAAAAAGGTAAGTTTGTTGTTTTCACTGAAAAATATCAACAAATGTAGCGATGCTTTGGAACATGCTTTAATACAGACGTCTACAATGTACCTTAAAACATGCCCGATTAATGCCCGACCTATTACGCTATGCGGTATAATAATTGTGATCTTTCATGTAATGGATGCGCTTTTTGGCTCTCCTATTGCATTTATTGTCCCATTGCAGAGGACAGTCAACTAGCTTCATGTGTATCAGAAACAGACGTGGCCTTGGCTCGTACCTGGTAGTAGTTTACTTAACCTAGCTAGATGTATAGATAACAGTAAGCTAATGCAACGTTAGATACGCCGTAAATGTGTCTATAGTGTTTCCACACGTTAAGTCAAACATACCTGTCCCTTCCACGGTCTCGGTCTCTATCTCCATAGGAAGAACCGCCTCTCATTTTGACCAGTAACTGTAAAGCTGGTGTTTACGCTAACTGTATTGTTAGCTCACCGTCAAACCTTCGCCGTTGTTTGCGTTGCGGGCTTTAAACTGCTAAATAAACGCCACTTGCGCTCTCTCTAAAGAAGACTAAGGTTTATTATGCGTATAATTATGTGTACAACAAACGTCAACTACGCCAAAACAAGGTTGTTCTTAAACATCTGCTCGATGCGTCATATAGCTCAATGGCTTCGCTCCTTCTTTCTCTCTTTGCCCCGCCCTCTGTAGCGACGTAACTTCAACTACAAACCTTACGTAGCGTCCCCTGAAAGTGACAGCATTACGTACGATTATTCGCTAAGTACAAATAGTGAATTTGATTCGTTTGTGTAGTTCCGCGGCTTAACTATAGGTGGCGCTGTGACATATGCGGAGGGTCATGTCAACATAAATAATGATAGAGGAAGTCATACAGGAAGTCTGAGGCAATGAGCGATTAGTAGTGTAGCACTTATTCTGTAATATAAGTGTATAATATAAGATATTATGCCATAAAAATAGGATGATATTCGTTTCTTTTGAAACAGTATGATATTCACTTGGAGATAAAGAAGATAGCGTAGAAGAAAATGCCATTATTTATACAGAACCGAAGAATTGACCAGTTCAACTCGACAGGGGAACTGTTCGACAAATATCATCATTTAAAGGTTGGTGGCTAAATTTAGTTTGCGGACAGCATCTCATCACTGGTCAGTAATAAGTAAGTAGGCAGTTTGTGGCAGACTCTCAGTTATTTTAGTGCTCAGTACGTTTAGTGTCTATCTGATTCGTCTTACTATATGTCAGTTTGTTTTATGGACATAGTACC
This sequence comes from Betta splendens, assembly GCF_900634795.4. NCBI lineage: Eukaryota > Metazoa > Chordata > Actinopteri > Anabantiformes > Osphronemidae > Betta > Betta splendens. Next base: position 14,858,914 of record NC_040881.3, read on the forward strand.
TTGACGTGCTATTGTGTAGAAGAATCACCATTCAAACAAAACTTACGAAAGTCTTCATTGCTAAATGTTGTGTCCTCTTCCACCCACAGGAGAGTGCCAGAACGTTTCGCTCCAAGCCACCTGCTAACGTTGACCCCAAGTGCCTTTTGTATGTCCAACAAAGAGAGTTTGCTGCAACAACACCAGCAGACAGTGAGTAAGCCCTGTGATAATAATCGGACAATCAGCATAATTTATCTCAGATCCTCAATCAAATGTTAGGTTAGGTTAAATGTTGGTGCTGTTCTTTTACTTAATGCAATTAAAACCATCAGCAAACTGCAAATGTAGTTCCCAAGAATAGGCCCCTGTCATTTGCATTGATGGAACCACTGCATATATGACACTTATTTCATGAGACCTTGTGGTGACCATTGTCGTTCATACCGAGAACTCATGCGGGTCTTTTACAGAATGGGTGTCAGTTATTGGCTCTGATGATGCCACCACCTGCCATTTGGTTGTGCTACGACATACAGGTGACTATGTTTGTTTTATTAAATACATGTCCTCATTTCCCATTGTATGAAGTTAGAGATTAACATTTTTAATGTCTATTATGATCAATCAATTTTCTTAGGGAGTGGAGCTGTCTGTCTCGCTCACTGTGATGGTTCCAGCACTTGGTCTGAAGTACTATTACTTATGAAATCTGTTGCATCCTTAAGTAATGCCAATGAAGAGGGCAGGTATGAAACACAAACACACTGTCACTATATATTACAAGCAAGAATGTCGTTTTCATTTTATTTGCTTTTTATTACGCAGACTTGAGGTTCATCTTGTTGGTGGATTTAATGATGAGTCAAAGACATCTCATAAACTCAGCCTTAATATACTGGGTATAGACATTTCAGTTATTTCATGACCATTTGTGATATTATGCTGACAATGTTTAAGTCTTGCCTAACATGAAAAAACATTCTTTTCACTTTGCAGCTGCCTTTCATAAACAGAAAGAGGATATTCATCTGGAAACATGTTGCATCACAGGTAAAGCGCTAATGTGTGACATTTTATTACAGTTTGGATAATGGGAATATTACTTTTACTAATAATAATTTGTTTCTTAGAAATGAATGACGTTGTTGTTGATGGAACTCACAGACCTATAGTATATGGAATAGGTAAGGGGAAAATTGATGATTAAGGAGGATGCAATTGTCATAGAATGTGAGATCTGAGTTTGTGTTTCATACTTGTATGTGTACTGGTTGTACACAGGTGTTGATGTCAAAAAAGGCGACGTGTTTCCTGCGTCATTCTCCTATAAAGGACCTGCAGAAGAGCTACGGTCAGCACGAACTTTTACTGGTGGACAGGTAATCTAGACTGCAAAGTGTCTGAAGTGTTCTTAATGCAAAGATCAATATTACAGTTTTCCTTTGCCTTGCAGATGGCTGACATATATGACTCAAGTCAGGGATATGTAAAAATTGGACCCTGCAAGTGGTCTCCAAATTTGGATATTGCCATCTGGTTATCACAAGATGATGACACAATATTAAAGGTAAAAGTATAGGACTTGACAATTAATGTACAGCCCAGATAAAATGTTGTATTTTGTTACAGGTTGTAATTGTCTAATATCTAAACATGCTGTGATTAATGTTTTTACATCTAGCATATAAGTGGAAAAGGGGAAACTAACTTTTGCACACAACCATACATAAACTATTACTTCTTAAACATTTCTTTTAAATTCAGGAATTATGTTATGACACAAAGCACTTTAATAAGAAAACAGACAACTCTGGTATTACTTTCCTTTACTGCACAGTACCTGTCCACCTCCCCTATGGCTGAGCCACCATACTTTGTCCAGCACATGAAGTCCACCATCCAGTTCATCTTACAGCACCCGAGCACTGACAGCCTGTTTCCTGCAGGGCAGCCACAGCTCTACCACAGGACCGAGAGGGGGGAATGGGAGAGGGTTGTCTAATAATTTGTTTTCAAAGAACCTTACTTGGAATCTGTCTCGTTTTGCCTCTCGGCTCAGTGGATACACTGTGACCCTTTTATCCAAACCTTGTTTTATGTTCCATGTGTCTTAACTAGCAGGTGACCAAAGTCTGGTCCATACAGTATGTGCGATAAATGGCTCTCCTCACACAGTTGGCTGGTCCATTAAGGAGAGTAGAGGAAGTGATTTTGACTTTGCCTCTAATTGTAACTCCATGTCATAACATTGTAAAAATCTTCTGTCACAATTTCTTTAGTATTTAAATTACATCAGTTAAGTTGACACACAATAAAAATCAACTGGCATATATTTTCCTGTTCAGCTGCTGACAAACTTTAAACGAACATGGGAATTATGAACTAAACAAAAGGCTAAAATCTTAAAATACCAACAATCTGATCCTGAAATATAGATATTGAAAGAAGAACTACAGACAATATTGTTCTTTTTGCACCTTGTTGACAACAGCAAAAAAAAGAATATCTCTGTATTGCTGAGCAAAGTTTGTCATAAATCAACTCATTCTGATAGGATGGTAACATAACATCTTTGCTTTGAATGTCTCATAAATGCATGTGTTTAAGAACCTTCTGAGTGACACTCCCAGTTTTGTCTTTTTTGAAAAATCCAAACAGTATTATCTGCTACTTTTCAAGCCTTTTGTTTGTGGTGTCCATGGAGTTGCAAGGTGCTTGAGTGCAACTTCATACTAATGTAATTGTTGCAAAATAAATATAACTGCACGTGTACATTGAGAATGTATATACATTTATTTCTATAGAGCAATAGTGAGGAGTTTAAATAACGTATATTACTTCACATCAGAACCAATAAATAGGCCGGACCTGTGTTCAACTCGTCAATGTTATTTCCCGCAGCCAAAGCAAACACGTGAAGCGGCTCGTTGACGTGTGACATTTTCCACGCCCACACAGGCTGCAGCTCTAACACATAAAGGGGCGTGTTCGTCTTACAGCTACAGAACCGCCCGGCAGGGCGTGGGTTCGCACTTTGGATACTACGCAAGCGACTGTGCTTTCTAAAAAAGTATATCAGTTAATTACATACGAAACATAATCAGTTTATCGTTGAGAAGCGTCGTACGGGACACTGACATGTATAGTATTAGCGGTGCGGCAAAGACTAGACCAGATAACATTTTGCTATTTAGCTGTAAGAGCTTCACATTACGCAAGTTTATACCGGGCCGTTTACCGGCGCAGTAACTAAAATAATGCGGAATGCGTTCGTGAGACACGTCCGTCGCTTTCCGTGGTTCACCAACGTCACGCTGTACGGCTGTCTGTTCGCCGGAGGGGACTTCGTCCACCAGTGGTTTTCTCGCGGCGACCGGATGGACTGGGGCCACACGCGAAACGTCGCCCTGGTCGCGTTCAGTTTCCATGGCAACTTCAATTTCTTCTGGATGCGCTTCCTGGAGCGCAGGTTTCCCGGGAAGTCCGTCGGGATGTTGATGAGGAAACTGGTGCTGGACCAGACGGCCGCGGCCCCACTGGCCACCACCGTCTTCTACACAGGTACCCGTCACCGTGAAGCCTGATCCACGTCTGTCTGCGCTCGAAGCGTCAGCCCGTCGAACAAGTTAGGCTTCATGCGGGACTGGGTTCATGACCTGAACGTTACGGCTGCGCCTGTTCGTCACCTTAGTAACTCACTAATGACAAAATGACCCACACCGGCACTGTGAGAAACCTGATCTCGCCTGCATTATGAAATGCCAAAACTGTACAAATTTGGAACATCCGCTTTAATCTCCTACTAACACTCCTAACACATTATTTGCACTGATACTGTTGTTACTCAATAGATATGTGTTGCAACATGTGGACCAGTGGAACAGCAGTATCGAAGCGTGTGTTTACATACTGATACAGATAAAACCTTTGCTGCTCTTGTTTTGCGTCTCTACCAGGTGTCAGCTTCTTGGAGGGCAAAGAGGACGTGATGGACGACTGGAGAAAGAAATTCCTAAATACTTATAAGGTAGGAGACGGATTCAGAGTGATGGATTGGACACTGATTTGTGTGTTAACCTGCCTCTTCAAATCGAAATTGGAGCGGTTTGCTTTAATGACTTCATGCTGAGTGTTCCTCTGGCCCCATGTACACACTGTGTATTGTGTGTCTATGTGTTCCATGGTTTTGTGGATCCATTATCAGTTTTTGATTCCTACCAAGTGATGCTTCTAACTACTTACCAGGTTTTCGTCAATATTTAATGAGTCTATAAATATTGGTGTGCTTTCCTACGCTTTCTACTTTCAGACTGGGCTCATGTTCTGGCCATTCATGCAGGTAAAAATCAACATTTTATGTGTAAATGTTCATCTCTGACTTTGAGGAACTGCTGTGTGTACAGTGAAGTTGATTTATTGCATAAACAAGGTTAAACCCTCTGACCACTTTAGACAATACAGTTGCATAGAAAATCTTTCTTTACCAAACCTTTCTTAAAATTTGAAGTAATTATTTACAGAGATATTGTGATTCCTGCCCCCCTCCAGTTTCTAAACTTTGCGCTGGTGCCTCTGTACATGAGGACTAGCTTCACTGGCTGCTGCGCCTTCGTCTGGGCCACCTTCCTTTGCTTCTCGCTGCAGAGCGGGGACGGCACCGCCGGCGCTGCCCTGGTGTGGCTGTTCCCCTCCAAAGGGAATGATGCAGAAGCGACTGTGGAGTCTGAAGACAAAGTAGCGGATGCCAAAGATGAAATGGCAGCATCTAAATCAGCCCCAAACTGAAAGACGGTGGAGAAAATAGAGGACACAGGTACAAGTGGTCCAGGCGACAGTCACTGTATACTGCTGCTGTCTTGTTACCACACTATCACTGCCACGAACCGAGGTTAAAGTTTCCCAAGGTTCAAGCCAAAATTGTGATACGTTGGGAACCTGCCTCCAGCAAAAGGATGGTGTACAGGACAGTTTCACACAGTTTGCTTCTACAGAGGATTGTTTCTCATCAGGTTGTTTTTCTAAATGCAGTGTATAGAACAGATGACTCTTGTTATTCAGTTGGACCAACGATCCCGTAATATATGCTGAGATCGTTTGTGACAGAATGACTAGTTTCTGGGTGCCATGGTTTCTTTTTACACTTTGATTATACAAGTGCCAAAATATATGAAACACACTACACAGATTAAGTCTATTATATTCATAGTTTTATTAGTAATGTATGAATACTTATTAACAAGGACAATATCCAAATTGGATTTCAAGTTCACCAAACCACACAAAAAAACTTTTCACATAAATTTTAGTAATAAACATACTACTGAACATTACTGCAGGTTTGTTTATTACTTGAATATGGAAATGTTGACAGCCTGTTGTAATTATGTTAGTGTGTGATGATGTCTGCTGTATCTCTTTGCATGTTTTCTTGATTCCTTAATTCCATTTGATGGTGCAAACATTTTTTTAAATCTTTGGGATATTTTGTAAAAATCGGTTGCTTCTGTAAAGAGAGATGTAATTACTATGAAAATGTTAAGGCAAGCCTGTTTGAATCGGGTACAGAAACTCAGCGTGATGTTCACAGCTGTTTGATATTTTATCAGGCGTATTGGATTCTTGTGTATGTTTAGATGAGTACTAAAGTATTTAAATGATCCGTTATTATTTCTATTATTTTTGTGGTTCTATGTTTAAGTCACTGATTCTCAACGTTTGTCATATCAGCAGCTGATCCATACAAATCTATGTGCCTAATTAGCGACATTTACTAAGAAGATGGTTGATTGTGATGCATGGAAAGTATTTAACATTTTGCACTACGAATTAGATAAAGAACTGTAATATTTATTATTTAATAAATTAATAATATACCACTTGTGCTTTTATTTTGCTTTTGTTAAGCATAGTTTAACATGAGCACAGTATGTGTGTAACACCTGTACATTTTTTTTGCCCTAAGAGCTAATTAAACTTAAGGTCTTAATTGTAATAGTAGCATGTGGAAACACCTGTTCAACCACTGGCTTTCATGACATGACTACTGCATTAGTCTTCCTTTATCCATCCATCATCTGAACTGCTTGTCCTCTTGAGAGCCACAGGGTGCTGGAATGCATCCCAGCTGTCATTGGATGGGAGATGAGATGGTGCTGGACAGGTCATCAGTCCATCACAGGGCCACACACAGACAGATCCTTCACATTTGCACCTACGGGCAGTTCAGAGTTTTGAATTAACCTGACTGACAAACTTCACATAGAAAGACACCTGGCTCCCATGTTCCCCATGTTCTACTTTGTTAAATATTTTTAATATTTCAAGATCTAATATAGGTCTTTAAAGGACACCAGAATAAAACATGAAAAGGCCCCAAACTTTAACGTGATCGTTTTGTTTTATTTTTAACACCATCCCAGTGCCAGTGGGTGTTTCCCAAGTTCTTGCATCCCCGCCCGCAGTGCGCATGCTCCGTACATCCCCTTCTCTCCATCCACACGTCGAGCAGCCTGAAAGCTTGAATAAAGATGCTCAGCGTCTCGGGTCGCTCGCGCCTTGTCACCGGGTGAAGCTGAGTTATCGCGCAGAGTGCACGCGGAGAACTGAGCAAGGACGACCTCGCCCCCCTCGATTCGTTTGCGCGAGCGACATGGAGCTGAAGAAATCCATTTCGGACGCCGAGCGCGCGCTCAGGAGCTACGGCTCCGTGTCGGAAACTGCGTGGACGACGGACAAAGGTGAGCGTGGTGCGTGCGAACGCCTGCTTGTTAGCCTCGCGCAGTCAGACCCAGGTCCCCTCCGTGGTTTGTCGCAGAGTGTTCCTCTGTGTGAACAGCCAGCGAGCGGGCAGCGCTGCAATGGTTAACGTGTGAGTCACAAAGCTCAGGGATGTATCTATAGCGCTGCCTCGGCGCTAAAAGGCCCATTAATTCCCTGCGCGGACTGCACCGTTCGAGTAGCATCAACCTTCTACGTGACAAAAGCCTTGTGTTCAAAAGCCTGTGGGCGCTTTTCGTTCAGTCCGATCAGATGCACCAACACGAAGCAAGTGGAGTGACAGCTTTCAACAGCGGTTTTCTTCTCTAATCAGGAATTATGGCACATTTTTATTATATGACATCTTAAGACGGATTATATAAAGTTTATAGAACATATCAAAAACTCTAATTCATATTCATTTGTTTTATTTTGGTTTATAAATGACAACGACTTTCAAATTAATAGTTTTTGTCGTCATCATGTGGTTTGTGGCGTGATACTTATCTTTAAAATGACACACACATCTGGAAAGCCAGCTTTGACACACGTAAACATTACCAGCTGCAGAGGGCGGCGAATGACGCATGTGTTGACAGCGGCAACAAAGTCACAAAAGATACGACTTTCCCACTGTGTCACAGTTGGCAACACTGAGAGGTATCACGTCACAGAGACATCAGAGAGGAGCGAGGCGTGAAGAAACTTCCAGATGAGCTCAGAGAATGAACACAAGCCTGTGGATATTTATATTATTTATATTATTTATAGAACGCAAGCGCTGCTTGTGTTCACCCTGCACTTTGTATTCTGTCATCACCAGCTGTTTTGTGTGTGTGTGTGTGTGTGTGTGTGTGTGTGTGTGTGTGTGTGTGTGTGTGTGTGTGTGTGTGTGTGTGTGTGTGTGTGTGTGTTGGGGTGGGGGGGATGTTGTCATACAAATGCTGTTGTTGAGCCCCATGTGCCGCATCCTCGCTCTCCGCGCTGCTCACACCTCGTTAAGTCACAGTGACGAGCCAGTCGGTACAATTCGTTAATTGGACGTGCGGTTTACATGTGACGGTGATGTGGTTATTAAAACTGATGTTTAAACTCACTTATCCAGCTCCTTTTAATTACAGGCTGTCAACGCTGTGCAGCGTTTTTAATGGCGAGCGTGTGTGCGGCTGCTCAGGCCCCACTGAGTCGGCACATTGGCACTTTAAAGAGGCCCAGTCGGGACTTAATGCAGCTTGGTCCTGTTGATGGCGAGCACGTGGCGATGAGTGACTTTGTGCAAAAAAAAAAAAAAAGAGAGAGACAAAAGATGAGAAAAACACCTCTCAAAACTTCTCATGACGCAAACTTGGACTTGGCGCCAGCGTCACGTTGAGCGGTGATTCAACATCAGATGCACAAACAAACCGGGCCCTTCTGTGCAGACTTCTGTCTGCTGTGGTGAGTCAGCTCCGTCTCAGGACCACAGACGCAGACTGCAGGATGCTGCTGCTGCTGCGGGACGACCTGCATCTGACTGGAGACGCTGGATAAATGTCATGCATCGCATAAAGACGCATCGTTTTCTAGCAGGATGCATAAATATCTCCGAACTGGTTAAGTGGCCTTTGAAAATGTGTGACGGTGGGCGATTAAAAGGTCCTTGGCCTTTGCATGATGCCGTTGGCCGCCTCGTTGGGGTCGAGGCGTGTTGTTACGCCGCTCAGATGCTGCTGAGGGCGTCTGTTGCAGTGGTCGGAAGCAGCCGCTTCTTCATCCTCCATGTTCGCAAACACAGTTTTTTTTACCATGCTTTCACTTCATTCAGTAACAGATGCATGTCGGTGGAATAAGTTTGTGTCTGAAAACGCTGTAAGTATAAATTTATAGAGAAATAGTGCGTTATAGGATCTGAAGCAATGGTTCTAACCAACCTTCCTACATCGATTCAGTCTCTCCTGCCTCAGAGTCTTGTGTCTTCTTCTTCCTTTTTTCTGCCTCTCAGGTCACTCGGACGTGTCCATGGCAGAGAGCACCATCTCTCCGGAGGAGATCGAGGTGGAGATGGCTCGTATCCAGCGGCTGCGTGAGGTCCTGGTGCGCCGAGAGTCTGAGCTGAGGTTCATGTAAGTGGCTGAGTTAGCGTCGTGAGGTTCACATCTGCGCTTGTCGTCCCTGAGCGACCGACGAGGTCGTCCCCGTTGCCGTGACAACTGACGGCCCCATCGTGGCACACCTTCACAGGCTTCAAAGTGTTTCGCTGTGACATAGATCGGCTGTTTTAAGGCAGTTCAATACTGAGGGAAGTGTTCATTTGTCCATTGATTATTCAGAGGCCTCCGTGTGCCAATAGCTGCTGAATGAGTCACTGAGATAAACTCTCTGGCTCCTCATCAACAGCAATTGCGGAGGTTATGATTCATTATCTTTATCACAGGATTGTTGTGTCTGTGCTTTTGGGCAACGTGACAACATGGATGTTAATAACATATTAGGCTCAATGATGGAGTGATCCTCCGCCCCCAAGGCCACGTATTCATTCTTTTATTTCCAATCTTATTTTGCCCTTTCACAAAGAACAAAAATGTACTTCTATAATAAAGGGCAGATTTTTTCAAATCTTAAGGTTTCATCTACAAGCACCCACTCGCTTCCTCTTCGTTCTCTTGTCTTTATGAAATTAGGTTTGCTCTAAAACATACTAAACAAGCTGCTTCTGTTTTGAGTGAGCCTCAAAACGTTCATATCTGAGTCTCAAATGACTGAAACTTGTAGATGCTTATTTATTAATATTAAGCTGTGGAGTCTATTTAACATAATAATCAAACCAGTTATGTTCTGTTTTGTAAATGATTCATAAAGTAAAGCTTAACAATATATATAAGTCAAGCAATTTCACTAGAAACCTGTGTTTTGTGGGTCCCTGCTGGTCTTAAATGTGCATCATCAGGTCAAGGCGTCCGATGAAGCTGCTGCCGCTCACTCATTTAGCAATATTACTTCAGACGCCCACTTCATTAGGCTGCCGCGCTGCTTACGTCTCCGGCATCAGGATCTTTGTGACTCAACGCGGCTCGTCAACACACAATTAGCGGATGGAGTAGAGAAGCTGCTGGAAACCACAGAGAGCGACGCACGAGGCGGGAGGAAAACAGAGCGAGGGGGAGAAAGGAGGCGGAGGAGGGAGGTGTGAAGTGGAGCGAGGAGAAAAATGCAGAGGAAGGTGGAGAGGAGGGAGGAGGCCGCGAATGAGTCATCAACCTGATCTATCACTGGCAGGATTAAATCGGTGGCACTTGTCAGAGAGCGACCCAGGGGCCCGACGTCAGGGCTGCAGGAGTCAGAGAGCGATGAGTTACTGCATCCACGGCAGCTGACACAAAACAGTCAGTTCTGGTTCAGTGTGACTTTTTATTTGAGAAAAATGCCGTGTTTCCAGTTAGATTTGAGTCGGATCTGAACAGGGCATATGTACAATAGAGGAGAATATTGTGTGACCTGACGATGGCACCAGATGAAACATCACAACATCATAAAATGGTTTATGCAGTTGGGCCTCGACTGTGGGGACCAGATTTAATGACCCTCACCCGCGAGGTGAACCTGACAGACACACGGCTCAGCGAGATTAAACGGGAAAAGTGGCCCAGTATGTTTTAGCTTTGTCTGCACTCAGGCTTCATATAACTCTGTCCACCGTCATATGGGTCAGAAACAGATACTCACAGAGGCAGAGGAAGCAGATGATACACCGAGCTGCTCTTTAATCTGATGAGCTGTTTTCTTTCTAGGATGGATGACATTCAGCTCTGCAAAGATATCATGAGCTTAAAGCAGGAGCTGAGGCAGATTGTCGCAGTGCCAGGTATAGTGAAAGACACACACACACACACACACACACACACACACACACACACACACTGATTGACATATAGTGAGAAAAAGCTTGAGTGATACATTGACGTCAGATGCATCACACACAGCGACACGTACATGACGCCTGGCAACAGGAGGAAGATGTATGTGTGTGTGTGTGTGTGTGTGTGTGTGTGTGTGTGTGTGTGTGTGTGTGTGTGCCACATGATTGCTCATCTAATATTATTTATTTTATTTTATATTATTTTATTTTATATTATTTTAAAATCAATTACACAGAGTAAGGGGGGGTCAAAAAAGAAAAAGAAGCAACAGCACAATCTAATAGAATCCAACACAGAAGCTGCTTACAGTATGTTTGCATTATGATCTGAAAAGGATTTATTTGCCATAATTTGTCATAATTTATTATGTGATTTTTTTAGTGCTGATTTGAATTCAGTTCTGGAGCCGTTGGTGTTAATGTTGGTTGTGATGTTGTTGTGGCAGAGTGGAGTTCAGAAATGAATGCATGAAAACAACTCAAGGTTCAATTGCAAACTTCCATCCCAGTTTCAGAGCTTTATTTGAATAACTACCATAAAATGTCCATCATCATCATCGTGGTAACTGCAAGATGAACAGCAGACGACCCGCCCTCGGCCCATGTGACATTGGATCAGTGCTGTGAACATGATGAGAGTCACGTGACAAACAGACCCTGGCTCCTTCTCTGTGCTCGTGGTAGACCCCCCCTCCTCCTGCACCGCTCCACTTTAGTTCCAGATGGCAGCGAGAGAAGAGCTGATGTTTGCACTCTCTGCTCGAGCTCGCTTTCGCCGATAGATGAGACTCCAGCGGTGGCAAACAGCTCATGTACCCGAGTCCTGTGTGTGTATGTGCACTTGGAATTTTTGTTTCTTTGTTGTGTGTAAGTTGTGTAAGTGAGACAGAATGATTGTGCAGCTGTGAATGAAAAATTCCTTTTCCAAATGAAATAAAACGTTTGCTGAACTACGTCAGTGAAGAAAGGTCAGGGTCCGTTTGTGATGCGACACTATTTAGGAGCTGGCTGACTTCAGTCAAAGGTCACTTTGTTAGAATCAGGTCAATACATGGTATTTGCAGTGTAATTTAATGTTGAAAGGGAGCTATCGACTGCATGCCCATCCCCCCCAACATTAAGTCATAAACAAGACTCAATAATTCATTTTCTTTCGCCCCTTTCTCTGCCAGAGAAAGACAAAACGAAGAAGCAACGGCAGCGGGAGGAGGAACTGATCCTGAAGATCCATAAGCTGGTTGAGAAGCGAGACTTCCTGGTTGACGATGCAGAGGTGGAGAGATTAAGGTAGAGCCATGAGACGGCTAATATCCGTGAAGTCGCAGGCGGCCGTTCACACCAGCCTCTGTTCCTACACCGTATACACAGAGGACGGCTTAGAAACAGCAGGAAGGAGCCTCATTAGAGCAAATGTGTGAAACAAGCGCGAGCGGGAGTGAAGGCGGGGGACTGGGTGCGCTCATCATTACAGCGCTGCCCGCTGTCTGTGCGCGTGGGAGGGAGGCCGATGACCATGGAGCCGTGCTGTCGTTTCCTTCTCCGTCCTCCACAGTCGACCAACGGTGTGATGATGTCTAGAAAGACAAGATCAAGAAGATCCCAGGATGGTTGGAAATTACTGCACCAGCATCCGAGAGTCTTAATGAGAAATGAGTTTTATATAGTAAAAAATCCTGAAGAAATCAGAAAGCCTGAACCTCAAAGAGCCAAAATGTGATAAAAAAATATAGTTGTATATGGTATAAGTCATGTACAGTAATTACAAGCATCCATTTATTTGAAGCGGTTCGCTTTTGATTGACCAACTAAGACGTGACCGTGCTCTGCCGCAGGGAGAAAGAGGAGGACAAGGAGATGGCAGAGTTCCTCAGGCTGAAGCTGATGCCTCTGGAGAAGAAGCTTAAAGTCGCACAACGTGAGTGAAGGATAAAAATAACCCACTGTCAGGAGAAGTGTGTGTGAATCATTTCATAACTTCTTTCACCTCTTCTTCTAAAAACGACAAGATCCTCCGAAGCCGAAAAGACAGATTCCAGAGCCGCCTCCCAACAAACCCTCCGTCACCAAGTCGGGGGTGGCCATCATTAAGGACTGCTGCGGAGCCACGCAGTGCGCCATCATGTAGCCGACCTCCACGTGACCCAAACACGCCTGCACCACACGACCGGCCATACATCACTCCCTGTGCCCCAGAGAACCAGAACCCCAGACGTCTGGACACGGCTCCCTAATGAGTAACGCAAGAAGCATGGATAGTGTAAATATAAAGCGTGTCGAGTTAATAGACGGGGTCATTCCTTTCCTTTCAGTGTGGCTGTAGTCTACGATTATATGTACATGTAGGTAGAGAACTACAAGCACAATGTCCATAAAGTCAAGCGCAGGTGCTGGGGTTCTGGGTCCCACAGGAAACACACCTGCTGTCTTTGGTCAGTCTGGGTTTCTGCTCCCACATAGTTTTTAATGGAAACCACGACTCTACAGTTCTATGCTCATTCCCATCCACGAGGTTCAGCAAACAACCAGGCTACAGATTACGATATTTTGGCAGATGGTGAAAGCTGACAAATTAACAGGCACACAATAAGGTGAGGAAATACTGCATCCCGGTCACACGAGCATCAGTCACCAACATCCAAGTCATTGTGTATATATATTGCCGACAAAGAATATTCATCCTCTGGAATTTGTCTTGCATTTTTATGATACAGCAGGAGATGGATGCAACTCTTGTAAATGCCTACAATAGATGGTGTGTGCTTGAGTGTATTTAGGGCGCCGGTGACTCAAGCACAGTGTTGCTCCGTCACTCAAAGTCCCTTCTGATTACGTAGCGTTCTGTAGTAGTAGTGAAGTTATGAAGGTCCCAATGTTGAATATTGAACAAATATGCAGAAAATAAGCTGAAGCTAACTGTACATACATGTTTAAATAAAGAGCATCTTTCAGAAAAACGCTGTATGATTTGGTTTGGTAATTTAAAAAGGACCACAAAACACAGGAAACAAATAATGCTTGTGAAATTTATTAACAGATTTGGTCCCTTCAACATGTTACACTGTTCCAGTGTGTGTGTGTGTGTGTGTGTGTGTGGTGCGGCAGTACGACTGTGAGGGGAAGGGAAGGTGCGGGTCAGGTAAACAAAAATAATCACTAGACAGGAGTTTTGGGGTAAACAGTGTTGACTAAAGGAAGTCATTTGCAAGCAAGAGCAAGGCTGTCGTTGTCGACCTGCAGTTCTATACCTGTTGTGTAAAGAAATTGTAAAAGTAAGACATAGGGAAACACTTGCATCCAATTAAAGAAGCCAACACAGTTTTCATTTTCAAACCCCAAACAAAACTCCATTTATGCTTTTCACGAACCAAAACTATGCAAAAGTGCATATTATGACGTGGACACTAGCTTCACACTGGTGTAACCAAAAATAGCCAGCTGGGAAGTTAAAATAGATCCGAGTTAGTTGCCACTGCTGTTTGAGTGCTAGGGATTCCTCAAACCCACAAAGTAATGAATTTATATGGCCTAATTCAAATCCGGACGTTCAATGTGAGCATTTTAAGCCATTTTCTCTAGTAAATCTAAATTTATTCTGAACCGCTTGTTCCTTCATCATAACCCCCCCCAGTTAAATGCGGCACGAGAGACAGGAGCCAGAACCGTCCCATTTACAAACTGGCACCGCAGACACTTTGATGAGTTGGCAGGTGGATTCTCCCAGCATTAAAGACTTTTCACACCCAGGCAAAAATAAGTGTGACAAAGAAAGAAACATGCGCTGTAAAACATTATGCCAAACACTAAACTTGCACAGAAACTGAATAAATGGGCTCCTGCCCATTTCATGAACCTGTTCTCTGAACACAAACGCAGCAACCCTTTGACTTCAGCAGTGCCTGGGCCGTGCTCAACTTCATGGGCGGCCAGCAATATTTAGTGGCACTTCAGCAGCTTGCAGTCTGGTAAATACTTGAGACAGAAGGCAACAGAACACCAACATACACCAATAAGTAAAATCTCATCTGTGAGGGATGTAAGGAGTGGGAGGTAAGACGGCAGTTTCCTTCAGCGCCGTGGCAAATACAAGCCATTGTAAAAGCCCGGCAAACTCCAGAGAGCTACAGGGGGTTCTCTGTCTATCGAGGGGGCTCCTCGGGCCCCCCACCCCCCCCACACTGCTCCACAAACAGCACATTACCTCCTGCTCCGCATCTTCCCCTAAAACTTACAACTGTTTAGGTACTCATTAAAAATCAAAACTCAGGAGGGCTCACGACTCCCCTCAAATGCATCAACTCTGTGTGGACAACACCACTGACCCAGCGGCTACCAGCAACAAGGTTGACTCAAAAAACCCTGAGCGTTTTCATAGCAACTGTGAGAGTGAAGTCATACTTAACATACTTAAAACATGGCGGAAATAAAAGACTGATCTTACTATCGTCTGTCAGCTCCTCCTGGGCTTACACCCTGCATAAACATATTTATGCACACTTCACACAGACTTCTCCCGTGTAAACCACACACCGCTAAAAGAACAAACACATTAACTGCTGGCTAAAGACAAAGTATATTTCAGTTGCTGCCACAGCTTGTCTGTTTGGATTCTTAAAGAGCCACCCACTTCGCTTTTAACCTTCATTTATGGCCTCAGGGGTGGGTTTGCTGTAAATCAAGTCAAATTACATGGATACTAATTCCTGAGAGCAACGCTGGTCACAGTATCAATCAATAAGCTTCGGATTCAAACATAATTGTTCAAAAAAACCTTTGCTTCAGAAACGAATTGTTTCTCTCTAGTCCTAACACTGAATTGCCACTAGTTACACTGCACCGTTTAGCCAAGCTCTTCTCCGGACTAAACACTGCATATTACAAACAGAACTGGTAATATTGCCTGTAAGACACAAAAGGTGAAATTATACCTCAAACCGAAGCTACCTTCTCACTCGGATCAAACAGGCAGGCGATGACACGTTTGCCTGGGGAAGTAAAAATCGCCAAAAAGTTTAAAAAGGCGTTCAAAAGTGGAATTTTCTGTCTTTGGGAAGACAGAAAATAACTAAATAAATAGAAAGGTTATTCGATAGGTCATGAACAAAACATCACGTTAAACCTTTCAATTTAATAAACTGATAATGTGGGGAGCTATAAAACCTAGTTCATTCCCAGCACTTCTTCCATCGTTTACTACCTCGTGTAAACAGTGGCAACTAACCCAGCTTTATTTTTACGTTTGTAAGCCAGCAAATGTGTAACTGTGATTCTAAGGTGAGGGTACATAAATAACTTCCTCCTGGCTTGAAATCAAAGACAGAATATGATAAGTGAATGTGATAAATGTATAAAATGCAGAAAATCTGCAGGAAGAAAAAAAAATCACAGCTTGGGTAACATTCAAATGAACATAGAGTTACAGGGTGGAAAAATGCCACAGCCAAATAGGATGTACAGGGTGCAATTTCATTGCTTTCTAGTGTAGCTGGTCACTTCTTGTATTTAGAGTTACACTATACTGCTCTGCATGTATACGACTGAGTGTGTGTGCTTGAATGAGTCAGACGCCTGCTGTGAAAGAGAAATTGGCAGCTAGCTTGATTCTGCTGCGTGATGCTCTTCTGCTGGGATTGTCCACAGACAAGGGGGTCTTTGTGAGGGTGGCTGGTTGTGACTTTGTGCCTGTGAGGTCATCTGTGCTGCAGGACTGCTTAGGTGGATCACACGCGCAGTCAGTGCCTGATGCAGCTGCCGATGCAGGTTCGTCGTCATCTGTAATAAAAAGCAGAAAAGACCGAGTTTGCATCTAACAAAAAAGAGGGCAAAGGTGCAAGCAGAAGTGTGATCTGTGGCCTCTCATGCCATTCAAGTGTTTTTATAAAGCCTATACGATATTCCAGGAAAATCATTTGAAAACACAAACTGACCTGTTGGTGGAGAAGTTTTCTCCTCAAAGTGTATAAGGTCTGTCTGCTGGAGGAGAACAGGGTCAGGATGGAGCTGAGGTGACGGTAGACAGGAGGGTACAGGACCGCACAGCAGATCCACAGGAGATGACAAACACAGTAGCTCTGACTCAGAAGCTACCTTGTTACCTAGAAAGAGGTGGTGATTTATTTTACTCATTTGAATTAAGAATACATAATCAGAAAAAAAGCTAAGAAACCAATGTGCGCGTTACTTGGACTCTGGGCTCCAGATGTGTTAATCGGGCTGTCTCTTGGACTTTCTGCATTCTCTCCTGGTTGGGGGCTGTTGGTGACTGAAGAGCTTGCTCTTGCTAAACGCAATACACAGGAAGTTTTACAATAACATATACTTTGTTAATCACTAGAGACTTTAGGGATTAATGTGGACAGGCAGATGCATTTATAGTGCCAGATGTTCCAAGCTCAGTGTTTTGCCATGTGGCCTAAACCAGGAACTGAGTGTTTGCGGATATTACACTTACCTTTCATATCGTTCTTCAAAACGATAATCCTCTTGTGACCATGTCCTTTGATCCAGACCACCTGATGATGTGCCACAAAACACAAAGGTAAAGCTCAAGTTTTGTGAAAAAGTTTGTGTTTTCACTGCCTTAAGGGGAGGCAATAAATCAAATATTCCTAATTAGACTACATTACTATCTCCTCCTTGCATTCGGAGACCTGCAAAGACGAGTCTCTCTATGGTACAAGTCTGTACTGAATTATTGCTCCCACCTGTGGAATAGCACTGAGTAGCTCGTCAGTGCTGGCATATCCATAGGAGCGAGGTTCAAGGCTGCAGCCTGTAAATTTGTTGTAAGCCCCCTGGAACTCAGTCAGGAAGATCTGGTTGTAATGGTAAGTGTGGAGCAGGGCACGTATGTTACGGGCAAACTGGTAAAGCCTTGTCAACCTCACCCAACCTTCAACTTGACCACTAGCAGTGCTGCCAGCTTTTCCATTTTCATCACTTTCCCGGTTGTATAGCTGGTAAAGGAAAAACAAACATTCAGTTTATCACATGTAAAAAAAAAAAAAAAAAAAAAAAAAAAAAAAAAAAAAAAAAAAAAAGCTCAAAGAGGAAACAAGAACAGCACAACTTCTCTCTAATCGTCTACTTACCTCAACGAGGTAGGGCAGGCTCTTAAGTAACTCACTAAGGGAGAGAAACCCATATTCACAAGGGTTGAGTTGAACTCCGTGGACAGTCGAATAATATTGGCTGAGCTCCTCCACCTTCAGGCCATTGATGACCAGGTCTTCGTCTTGAGACATGAGTATGGCCAGTAGCTGTGAGGTGAGGGAGCGTAGAGACTTCCTGTTTATCAACTGCACTTCACGACCCTCTGAGCCATCCACCACCTAGAGACATAAAACAAAATTACAGATAAACATTTCATTCCAGTGTTGTAGACAAAACTCATTGAACGCCAAATGTCCTAAATGTCCTTGACTTTGGTATCATGGTTAGGTGTGTTTACATTGACTACACCAGATAAAAACACTGCCTTAAAACTGGTGTAAATTATTTACTAGAGTATATTTGAGAGCTTCTCTCTTGAAAGCTCAGCTTTGAGAAGCGGTCACCCATTCAGCGGAAATGCTTATGGTACGATAATGGAAAGTGGATAATACAATTCTTTTAAATTACTGATTTCCCACCAGATCAAAAATGTATGGCAGACTGGCAAATTCACATGAATGCAGGCCATCCTTGCATACCTTAACAACATGGCAAAGTTTGGTTAGTAGAGCTGGCAGGGAGCCGGCATCATAGTCCTGCAGGCGTAAGCCATAACCGAAGGTTTTGCTGTACTCCGTGAGCAGCTGGCTGACTGGAAGGCTCGAGTTTTTTTGACCCCGAAGCAGCTTGACCAGCTGAGCTGCCAGAGCCTTGATGCGCTCCACTTCAGTAAGAGTCAACATTTTCTCCTCCCCACACTCCAATACCTGGCAAAGGAAGTAAACACGTTTCTTAAAAAGGTTTATATAAAACTAAACACCAAATTTGAGCATAAAAATACTTAATTTGAGGGGAGCTCATCTCTATAGGAGGAACCGGAGAGAAAAGGCAGAAGGACACACTTCTGACGGACTACTACTGGCATTTAATGAGGCACTTTAAAATAGCCCAGTGTGTCACTGCTATAATTATATGTATAAAATTCATCAGCATTGATATTCTGTTTATTTAATGTATCTGATGTTTTTGTTGGGACATCAAGAAGCACAGGGTATTATACAAAGAGAAGACCTTACTTACCATCAGCACATCAGGGATTGCTTCAAACAGCTCAATGAGCTTCGTGAACCCGTAGTAGCTGAGCTTGCACTGGCGACCAAAGTGGTGGTGGTAGGTGGGGATGAACTTACTGAAGGGCATTCGGCAGTGAGGTTGGTGACGTAGCAAGTCCACCACCTCCTTCCCAAACTGCTTTGTGCGCTCCATTTCATCAACTGTCCGCTCTACAGGAAGACAAAGGACTCAGTGGCAGTTCCACCTTTGAACGGCTTTTAGGCATATTTGTTTAATTATTAATGTTTACCTTAGACAAAAAAATTTTTGGATCAACAGAAATTGTATAAAGCATGAACAGGTACACTCATAGGTGTTTATAGCTAGTTTAATCCAACCTCTCTTTGGTACAGAAATCACTGTGTCTGTATCTTGCTGTGTGATGGTAATGGTAGTGTCAGGGATCTCAGTCAGCAGGTCCATTAGGTCACATATCCCGTAGTCTATCACCCTCCAGTCTCTAGAGAAGCACCTGAATAGAAATTGCAAGTAACCAGGGTATTATTACTCAAACACATCTCAGCAAGTTAAGACATTTTAAGAATATAGGGATCAGGGATCAGGTTATCCACAACCACAAGCAATGTTGACTGACCAGTGGTAAGCTTGCATGAAGTCGTTGATTGACACTTGTTTGCTGGCCTGAAACTTAAGCAGTTTTAGCAGGTCTTGTGTGAAGCGCTTCACCTGAGCACGATGGGTCAGAGTCAAGAGACGTTTGGTACCCATACCAAGGATCTATGGGTAAACCAATTAAAAAAAAAGATGTAATACTTTTATACTACTTTTAATACTACTAATTTAAACCTCTGCATATTGTATGATGTTTTTGCCTCTACCTGCAGGACATGTGGCACAGCCTCCAGAAGCTCCATCAGTTTGGAGTAGCCATAGTCTGAGACACGGCACTGCTTGGCAAAGTGATGATGGTATGAGGGTATGAACTTGCTGATGGGCATGATGCATGATGGCTGACTCTTCAACAGATCAATAATCTCTCGGCTAAATTGGATGAGCTGTGGATTACCAACGGGACTCTTGCAGCGCTGAATCCATGGCTCTGAAGAAAGAATTTTACAAAATAAGTATTACATATTTAAATATGACACTGGTAGAAATAATCTGAATCAAGTGCTTAATGTTAATTGAAGAGAGAAAATTTTAAAAATTGTAAGTGATCCTACCAGTATTTGGTGCTGGAGGTTTGTTGTGTATCCACTTGATGATTTTGAACCCATTCTGAGCTGTTACTATTGTGATACTGGGAACACAGGTAATGAGGTGCTCCAGGGGAACACCACCCTCCAGTGTTTCATTGCCAAGTTGCAGTGGCCTGAATTTTGCAGCATAGCAGTCAGGAAAACTAAAAGAAAAACACATCACTGACTTTATATAATCTGGGAAAAAGTGTGTGTCATTTTACAGATTTCTTTTATATAATCTGGGAAAAAAAAGTGTCATTTTACAGATTTCTTTTACAGCAGCTTACCTAAGCAATGGAAGGGTACCCTCATGTGAATGCAGTAAACTGTGGACATCAGAGGTCAAAGTGCTCAGAGACATCACAGTAAACGGAATTTTGCAGGAGTCTGGGTCAAAGTCAGCCTCACTAAAAAAAAAAACAGAGAGCAAATATTGAGAACTAATGCCTAAATTGTACTTTTGAAATAACTGGGTAGTCAGTGTAATGTTGGGCCATGCTACTCACAAAATGTTTAAATCATATTTAAAATAATGTAATAACCTAAAGTCCTGCTGTGCATAGTGTTGTCTGCAGACAGGTTCATGATACTCGAGCTCTTCAAACACCACAGGGCTTCCACTTGCTGAGGAGGAGCCCTCCTGGGACTGTGAAGACCCCAGTGGACTCTGGCGGATTAGGCTGCTGGGCAGAAGGCACACAAGCCTCGAGCCTCCCTGTTCCCTTACCGCAACCACCTCCGGTAGTCTGTAGAGGTCCCCAGTTGAAAGCTTGCGGGAATATCTGGAGTGGTGAAAAAAAAGCATTAGCATTCATCTTACTGCAATGGATACAGTTTTGTCCAAGTAGGAAATAATAAACTACCGTTTATTAAGTTTGAAAACCTTGAGTTAAAAACCAAATGCTTACTTTTTCTCATAGATCTCTGTGAACTTGAATAGAGGAAGACAATTGGCAGGTGCATCTTGGAGAATGCTTCTGATCTCAGTGCTGTAGACAAAGACAAAGTTAAAATATGCCAAAATAAACAAGACAGACAGACATCCCTTGATCGCCATCAGCCAATGAATACAACTTCTGTCTATCATTTTCACTGAGCTTCTATGGTAACAAAAAAAGCCTACCTGAGCATGGTGAGGGATTTATTGCTGCTACCAGTGATCAGCGACACCTGAATGCGTTTTCCTCCGATCTTATAACGATGTAGGCCGCTGACAGCACTGATGGCCTGTTGTAGTGACAACATCTGAATAATGGCCTTCAACTGATAGTCTGTGTGGGGGCTAAGCTCTACAGCTTTGACCTAGACACAACAAAGTCATGTTTAGGTGGTTCACATTCATTCAACATATTCAGTCTAAAGAAATGGTTCAGAGTCAGAATAATTCTACAACAAGTTTAAAAAAAAAAAAGGGAAAAAAGAAGTCCCCCTCAGTCTTACCCGTCCATATCTAGAAAAGGTGTCGTGCAGAGTTTGCTGGAGATCTTTGCGGGACATACGATAGTCCAGGTTGGCCACCTGAATCTCTGCCCCATCAATGAATTGCTCATAAGAACCTTCAGGGCAAGGGCTACGGGGTACAGCCAGCAGTGGTGAGGAGCGGCTAGACAGGCAGGGGGATGCACTCCTACAGTTAGAAACAGGGAAGAGAACTTTACATTTTGCAAGGGAAACGTTTTAGAAATTTGTGTGTCTTTTTTTCTTAAATAATGAATTCCATAAACCAATTTAGCCAAGCATAAGCAATTTACACCCATATCATCACCTGGAGGACCAGGAGCCCTGGGAAAGGACAAGCGGACTGAAGCTCCTGTGCAGGGTTAATTTGCTGAAGGCTGAGGGTGTGCTAATCTGGAACTCCCCCGAGTTTCCTTCCCTTTTTTCTACAGGGGACTCTGACACTCGACGAGGACTAGAGCCTTCTCTTCTACATAGAAAGAAGAAAAACGAGGGAACATGGGTAAGAGCTGGCTGCATATGGACTTTAACACCCACTACGTTCACAACAGTTTGTAAAATTACACAATATAAAATGATAGGCCATTGTTTACATTCTTTTTCAAAATGTGTACCTTCTCCTGTACAGGGATTCTCCAGCGATACTAGGCTTTTTAACTTGCTCCAAGGTTCCCATTTCACCATTACTGTGGGGGGAAGAGGAAGCTGCACGTACTTCATCCAAAGGGTGAAAGTCTGTTCTAGGCTTGCTCTCCAAACCAGCCAGCTCCTGAAAAGCAGCAAATATTATGTTGACTGACTGCCTACTGTTCATGTGTTTGACTTATTGGGGAATGCAAGTTCATTTTGTACCTTTACATGACTAAATCTCATGTGAAGAATAAATAAAGCCTACAGAAGACATACTACAGATAGTATGGCTTTATTTCTGTTATGTTATAATAAAAACAAAAACAAACAAACCAATGTAAAAACAGCACGGGCTAAATTCAGCCACACAAATGAAGGCACAGGGTCAGACTTGTAGTATCGCAGCAAAGGGGGGGGGGTGGACAAAAACAAACAAACAAAAAAATATATTATAAGCTAATTTCATGCATTAACGTGATTGTATGATTAATGCACATGCAGGACAAGAGGGGCCCATGTACAGCACTAACAACTATCATTGCAGATTAACAAGCAGCCACAAGCCGTTAGTCAAAGCAAGAAGAAAACGAGACTGAAGGACACTGGGCAGGGGAATAAGGCTGTTATTTACAAAGCAGCCCAGACAAGGACAGAGGGCAATGGATGTTAATGGAAAGCAGGCACTGGCGAGTCTGCTGACCTGTAAGGGTTTGGCTGGAGTACCACCAGGAGGCCCACTACAGCCCCTCCTTGGGCTGTAGAGCCTTTCAAGCACTTGGCCAGAGGTGTGACTAGGGCGCGTTGCTCGCCGCGGTCTCCTGGGTGACCTGGGCTTCTCCAGGGGCAGAAAGGAAAAAGAGGATATAGATGGAGGAGGCGCAAACACTGAATCCTGACTTTCATAGGGTTGGGGCAGAGTTGCATTTTGAGGCAAGGGATGAGACTGAAGCACAGGCTCAGGACTTGCATAGTCTCTGGGATGTGGGGAGAAGGAGAGGCTGATTCTGCGGCCAAAGACATCCTCATTTTCCATTCTCTTGCGGGCGCGTGCAGCTGCCTCAGGGCTGCCAAACCGGAGGACTGCTGAGCCCTGGGACATGCTCAGCACCTTGCCGCCACAGTTGTCTGACAGGCGGCGGAGCCTGAGCTTCACAGCATTCCGTAGACTCTTGTCACAGTTGACAGGAAGGTTGTGCACATAGAGGAAGTTGTAACTGGGCTGAGGGAGTGGAGGGAGAGACAGCGTGCCTTTCTGGTTTTTATAGTTTATACAAATAAATTTTACAGTTTCCCTCTTAATTAAAAAAACATTTGAGAATACCTGAGATACAACTTTATTTTTAATTTGAAATTATTCCTAAAAATCCAATTTATCAGCCCTATTCTTTGCCCTCACAAATGAGATTGTGTCGTTTTAGTTTTACCAGCACCAACTTGTTTTATATAATAGAAGAAACCACAAAAGCATTTAAAGTGCTAAAGCATTTGGTACGACCTACCTGTGACTTGACAAGAGTTCGTGGTGGCAGATCAGCTGTAATCTCCTGAAAAGCCACATGGCGATGGGCATGCTGCAACAGGGCTGGAGATGTATGGCTGCCATGGACCAGAACTACTTGGAAACCATGGCGATGACGCAAGTCGCTCAACTCACTTGCAAAGTTCACATCCGCTGGCATTGATAAAATAAAATCAATTATGATGGCAATTCAAATATGTAAACTCTTTCAAAAACTGTTTATTATAGATATGAGCTGAACTCACAGGATACTAGCACAACAGTTGCAGGTGCAGTGTGGGTCTCGGCAAAGCGGCGTAAGCTCTGACGAAGCTTGTCATCAGCCGCATTCTTGGCTGTGGCGTTGATATGTGCAACAGTAACCTTATGGGCAAAAGTACGTTTCAAATGATCTTTTTTCTTAAGTCACACTATACACATGGAAGCTTTTCATTTCAGGAAACATTGTTTGTACCTGGCAGTTATTGAGCTCTTGGATGACGGCTTTGCTTTCCTTGCTG
This sequence comes from Betta splendens, assembly GCF_900634795.4. Classification (NCBI taxonomy): domain Eukaryota; kingdom Metazoa; phylum Chordata; class Actinopteri; order Anabantiformes; family Osphronemidae; genus Betta; species Betta splendens. The sequence continues at coordinate 14,883,118 of NC_040881.3, forward strand.
ATATCACAGACACAAATGAATTCTGCCTCACGATGACCTTGAAAGAAATGGCTACGAATACGCTGGACCACAGCTCCAGCAGAACGCCCACTGGGAACACTACAGTTCTCAATGTCCCAGAAGACGCCCACTGGAGGGATGTTCTCAGGACCATTGTTCTCTGGAGATCCTAGCAAACGAATAACACCATGAGAAAACAAATTCTAAATCTATTCAGTTACATTGAGTTCAATGCTAGCAAAGAACCTTTCACATGCTGCTTACTCGTATGAGTTTGCACTTTCTAAATTTAGATGTGATGCAAAAATCAATTTAAAACTGGGCCTACTAACCATACTTCTGACCAACATTGCCAAGGCCGGTCAATGGCATGAGCTGCATACCATCTGAAGAAGTGCCGCAGCCATTACAAATAGGGACAGGAAGAGAAACAGTCTGGGGAATAGGAGCACTAGGCCACATCTTGTCTGACTCTGATGAAAGATCATTTATGGGCTGCAAATAGGCAAACAAAAATGGGCAACAATTATATCAACAGCAAGTAATACTATGAAAACAGTATTTAATACCACCATATAAAACCTTTCCTTGACTGGGTAATACATGCCAATAGAAAAACCTTATCTAAGCAACTGTCAATACAAAAAGCCACAGTGATTGAAAAGTACTCTACCAACCTTTAATAAGCACTCCTTGCAGTAGTGTGCACCCTTCACCAAAACCGTGCGTTCTACATTTAGATGCAAAGGATTAGAACAGAAGTGTGCTGAGGTGGTTGTAGTAGTGACGGTGGTGGTGGTGGTGTGATCACCAAGTGTGCCTCTCTGCGATCTTCTGATGGCTGATGGACTGCAAACACCATAGCTGTAGCAGCCAGAAGAGGCCAAACAAGTGCCATGCAAATTGCCAGATAGAGAAGAAACAGGAGGAGATGAAGCTAGAGGGACTGAGGAGGCAAACAGGTTGGCCTGACTGCATGGAAGGGATATAGCTGGGCAAGTATGAAGCCCTAAACAGCAGGGGAGGTAGGAGTGTGAGGACACAGGCTGACAGGTAGCAATAGCAGCAGGCAGATGAGGTTGGCATCTGAGCAAAGGATTTGTGGCTTCATTTCCACTGTTCAGGTTAAGCTTATGATGGTTATGAGATGTGGCCACAGAGCAAGGCCCAGACTTGTTAATACTGTTACTGCTGACGACAGGGGCTCCTGGAGAGCCTTGGGCCACATAAAGTGAGACAACACCAGCAACGCTGTTACGTCTACCAACAACATCTCCACCACCCAATAGTCCATAGCCATCTCTGCTGCAGTAATCACAGTGAGTGCAAATGCTTACTTTGGGTCTAGACCCCTCTTGCTGCTGTGGTAGTTGTTGTTGGTGGGTGTCTTGTGTAAGCTGTGGAGGCAAGCAGGGAGGAAGCAAAGGGAGAGTGGCCAAAGAGAAGGGTTGGGATGACTGCGAGGTGGTATGGTGTGGGGGTGGAGGAGGAACATCTCTTAATTCCAGCACGGCCTTTCTGCTTTCCATGTAACTGTTCTGAAAAATAGCAAAAAAAGTTTGTGGTGGTGTTAGAAAATCAATTAACGTAGCAATAGCATAGCACACTACAAAAAAGTAGTAATAATATTAGTGAAGTAATAATATTAATGATAATAGTGTGCTGACAATAATAATGATAAATTCTGAGATGGGACAAAAGTCCTGATAAATTAAATAGTAATTTTTTGAATGTACCAAAATTTCAATTCAATCAAGTTATGAAATACATATTAAAATCAAGCTCCCCCCACCCATCAAGTCTCTGTAGAGGCCCCAAAATTAATCACAACCAACTGAATACCTACTTGTTTATCTGTGCGATGAGGGGTGGGGGTTTCACTGGTGGAAAAGCAGTCTTTAAATTTCCACAGTAGGCCTGAGGCCTCTGTTTTGGGGGGACTGAGCCATGGGAAGGGTCTAGAGCTGCATGTGGATCTCTCCTCTCCCAGTCCTTCCATCATACAACCCAGATGTCTTTCACCATAATTTCATCTCTCTTCTCTCGCTCATGCTTTCGTGTTAAAAAGAAACCAAAGTTTACAACAGTTACACCTAGCGTTACAACGCGTTTTATGTAGATGTGTGTGCAGTCCTTTAGTTAATATTAACCAAGAATTCGATTGAAGTCCTTGCTGACTAGCCTACTAAAAGAATCTACGTTAAAAATGAGGTTGACACTCAACACAGCAGCCTAACGATCTAAAACAAAAGGAACATAGCGTATAAACCTCTTGAAAGTTTTCTTTGTTTTCTAGAGCTAACGTTATTAAAGTAGCTACGTTTACCAAAGTGCACCATCTACACTTACCCAGCGGACGAGAAGCTACAAGCTAACACGCTGACATTAACGTCGCCTTTCTGCGACTAACTAATAATGATTCTTGATAAATCAGGTGAGATCTGCTAAGGCTAGCTGCTAACCCGATGGCTGAGGCAAGCGCTAACAACAAGCTAGCAACAGGCTTATTTAGCACTTATGTACAAATGAAAAAGGACAACTGCTCCTACGTGCCTCTGTTCTTAAGTTAAAAGCAGTATTATCCAATAATGGTGAACAAATAGAGGAAAGAAGTTGGCTGCTTGACTACCTGAGACGGCCTTGTCTGCTACATCTCTCTCCGAGAACCATTCTTCCTCTACCTGTTTCCAAGGGAACGCGCATCTTTTGTAACCTACTTTTGCCACAAATCAGGCCAAGCTGTCGCAAACGTTACTGTTGGTGAATGCTAAACGTGATGGTCAGGATCACGGTTGCAGTAGACGCCTGTATTTTGGCTTCTGAGTTGAATGTTAATGTATGTGATTTAATTGTATACGTTGCAGGCAACATGTGTTTGCTACTAATAAAACTAATTTCTTATATTAATGTTGTACCGTTTCCTTCACTACACATTAAACAGAAATATTATATTTTTTTACTCCACCAATGACAGGAAACGCTTAGACTACATACACATATACATAATCGACATTATATTTGTTAATCAATGCAAAAAACAATTAAAAAGAATTCCTTCTGGAAATAATGCAACTGAAAATGCTGTCTATTTATTAATGTGTCATTATCTTCTTTTGTATAACCATGAATTTAAGGCTGAATTATAGGCTGACAACCAATAAAATAACGTAACTCGTTTTACTTTAATTTTTATTTTTGAGGGTGACTTAACTTTTTAAAGTGCAGTACAATATTTAGTGATGCAGCTTCCTGGCGCGGCTCTCATCTGCACTGTAGCGCCCCCTAGCGACTGGGAAGTAGACAGCTCCCCCTGTTGACTCGGCATGTAGCTCATTTATTAATAAGTAACGGGACAGCAGCTTCTTCCATCTGTCCCGGTTGAGAATGGAGATACGTATACAATAACTTATTTTGCTTCTAAAAAAATTCTACATTGCAGGGCAGCTATTTTGACAATGTAAACCTAGACACAATTCGCTTTTTAGTTAATTTAAAAAGCCACAAAATCTCCATCAGTTAGACAAAACCCGGCATTTCGTGCGCTCCCGTTGGTGATGGCGATCGCCCACGTAGCCAAGGAGTACGTCTTCTCCGACTTTCTGTTGAAGGACCATGCGGAGGGGAAATACAAAGGGGTGCGTCTGGAGCTCGCCATAGACAAAATAGTCACGCTTCTGGCGGTGGGGCTGCCTTTGTTTCTCATCTCTCTCGCCTTTACACAAGAGGTGTCAGTCGGTGAGTTGTAAACACTTTGTGATCGTCCTTGGACAAATCTGAGATTATTATTGTCGCTGCCTCTGCTGAACAGCTACAAGGCGCTCAGCCATCCCATAGTTCACCATGCTATGGAATGAATCAGCGTATGTTGATCGTGACGTAGGAAACGAGATAAAGGTGTGGCACAAGTCTCCACCCCTTCAGTTTCTCACGCCCAGACAGAGGGAATCCGTGCTGCTGCTAATGATGATGATGATGATGATGATGATTATGGTGAAGCTGTAGGTTTCACATACCAACAATCTCTCTCAAGTACAGTTATCTGCAAATGAAACTAGTGCAATATGGGCGTTTTGTGAAATAAATGACTTGTATTGTATTTTAACTAAAGGGTAGTTTACATAAATGTGAACTTTTTACAAAAGCTAATTTTGCACCTACAGCTCAATCAGCAGTTCTACAGTCTGTGCAGAAGACTGAAAGTTCTGACAGGATATCGGGCTACCGAAAAGCAGCTCCCTAACAAATTAGAAAGGAGAACAACTGCTTATTGCTCAATCACCCACATGTCATTAAGCTTTGAATATGTTTCCCTTCTTCAGGAACCCAGATCAGCTGTTTTGCTCCCTCTACCTTCTCTATGAAACAGGCAGTCTATGTAGACTCCTTTTGCTGGGCAGCGGCGCAGCAACAAGCTGCAAATTCACCACTATGGCTGCACAAGGTACATATGTCTCCTTAACATAAACAATGGGAAAAATGCTATCTGGATGTATTGTATTGGGTCATTTTATTCAAGTGTTGATACTAGATTTGAGAGAATTTATTACAATTTTAAAAAGTGGTCAAACATGAAGTTCAGTCATCAGCTCAGTTTCAACTTACTTTTTCTGTTTTCTCCGTCTCTCTGCTTACCTCAGTTCTTCCCATACATCTTGCTCTTTCTTGCAACCATCATGTACATCCCTGCCTTATTCTGGAATTTTACTGCAGCTCCACACCTTTCCTCTGACCTTAACTTCATCCTGGAGGAACTGGATCGCTTTTATGACCATGGCATCAAGCTGGCAAAAAATCTCGGATCTTTAGATGGCAAAGACACACCTGAGGACACCAGGCGGTAAGCACGAGTTTGCAGGTGATAGGATTTGGTGATGGAAATAGATAATCTGGTCATGTTTTCTAGTGTAAAAACATTACATTTATATATGATATGTATGTATCATTTATGTATAAAGTGTTCAAAAACAAAATGAATGTCCAATATTTAAACAATGCTTGAATTACCGTAATTTCGGGCTATAAAGCCACATCCATCAGATTTGAATTATTTTTTTTCATAAATAGGCCGCACCTGTCTATAAGCCACGGGTATACCTACGAAATATGATACACAGAAATTGATAATTGATGACTATTTACCACTGCCTTCTGGACATTAAAACCGCTGCAGTCCATTCATTGAAGTCGTCGTCTTTAGTGTCATAATTAAACGGCCTCACAATGACTTCGTCACACACTTTCTCGGTCTTTCTGTCGCTGTTTCGTTGACATTTTTCATTGCGGTCAAATGAGCCGCTTTTCCGCTATAGTCGAAGTGCGCGATTCGTGCGATACTTACGGTAACAGTGTCGCAGAAAAGATGCGAGAGACACAGTAACTAAAGTATCCTACCTATCCGAAATTTTACCTTTATAAAATGAGCTCCTCAATATTACTGCATTGTTTTGGAATAATCCATAAAATGAGCTCCTCAATATTACTGCATTGTTTTGGAATAATCCATTACTTAAATATCATACAGTAAACAGCCTTAAAAGCTGAACTTTGACCTTTCATAAAATTTGACTTTCAAATGAGTAGAACACCGTTTCTTCACAGTACTACTTAGTACTTCATGGACTACTAACCACAGGAAATATCAACCCATATCACTGCACTGGATTGGAATAATCCATTACTAAAATATCCTACAGTCAGTTACGTTCATATCATTAACTGAACTTTGATCTTTAATAAAATTAGTTTTCTCAAATCAGTAGCAAAATATATTAAACTGCTTTGTAGAGCTGAGTTGAATGAAGACAATCTGGCTGTTGTTAATACATAATATACAATAAGACATACTAAATAAAATACAACAATAAATGACCAAGTAGAGCAGGCAAACACACCAGTGGCTGTACAGTGGAAAATATTTTCTATGAGAAGAATGTTCTGCTGAACATAAACATGCATAATCACCCATACATCTTATTTCTGCAGCAGCGCTTTAGACTTGACCGAGGGCTGCTTTAAGTACCCTCTAGTGGAGCAGTATCTAAACACCAAGCGCTTCTCCCACTGGCTGGTGGTCAAGTACCTGACATGTCGTGGTCTGACTCTGCTGATCCTCCTGCTGGCCTGCCTCTACCTTGGCTACTACATCCAGCTGGCCTCCTACATAGATGAGTTTTCCTGTGACCTGCGGACAGGATTGCTGAGGAATGACAGCACGGTGCCCTCTGCAGTCCAGTGCAAGCTTGTGGCAGTGGGTGTCTTCAGGCTGCTCAGCTACACCAACCTGGTGGTTTATGTGCTCCTTGTTCCACTGGTGCTATATGCTGCTATTGGACCTGCTCGCCAGAGCTCCAGCTTCCTCCGGCCCTATGAGATTTTACCAGGATTCGGTGCTCTAGGTGTGGTCACACCCTTCTACAATGACCTGAGTATCTACCTGCTGTTCCTGCAGGAGAACCTGAGCGAACTGAAATCTTTTAAATGCCTGCAGGTGGGTCTGGAATGATGACAAAGATTCAGTTTGGTGGTTAGAAAATAGTTAAAGTTGAGCTGTATTATCAACAGGTGCTTGAGCTGCTGCAGGAAGCTGGTGGTGAGGGGCTTGACCCCATGTGCATACTGCGAACTCTGGGTCAGATGAAGACCGATATGTTAGACAATAAGAAGAGGTGCTCAGGGAAGAACAAAGATACTAATAAGCCCGAAGAATGGTAAGAGAGGAAATGAAGTCTGCTTATTCCAACTAACAACCCTGAATTTAACCATAAACGTGTTTTTTTTCAGACCTCCCTGTGTTTTTAATGCAAAGATAAAAGGTCCTGCTCCCATGGAAAGAAATATGGTGAGAAAATCCTGGTGCATTGTCCATCGCACGTCCTCAGGTGGAAGGAGGTCTGCTTCTGACAACAGACCATGAATTTTTCGTGTTAAAAGGGTTAAAAAAACATTTTACCAAGAAGCTTGTATCAAAAATACATGCTGAGTTTCTCAGGATCTGCAACGCCCTCCATTTAAAGTAAACCAATCTGCTAGTACAAGAGTCCATCAACTGAAGGAAAGATATGGTGACGTAGTAAGTTTAAAATTAACATGAATTATGCAAATCACTGGAGCCATATTATGTGAACTGTGAAGCATGTGAATTCTTGTATGCAAGTCTGCTCATAAATGACTTTATAGTGAAAGCGCATGATGAAAGTTAAACAAAGAGTTTGCTGGAGAAATGAATGTATGTAATTAATGATGAAATAAATAATGTAATTCTCCATATATTTGTTTATATACAGTATGTTTTGTTAACATTTCATTAACAGACAGAAATACGTGAACATACAATAACGTCATTTTACGTTATAATAAAATACCGAACTTTCCTGACATCAACTGAAACAGTTTGACTGACAGGTCACACTCCTGATGCTCCGTGTAGCAGCTCTATGTATATGATTGATTAGTTCAATACGCTATTTGATTGATTAGTAATAAGCACACACGTCTAAGCACACCTTTATATCTTTTCAAAATAAAAGCACCAATCCAAATTATTAGCTTTAAAAGCAATAGTTCTGCTTTGACTGGTTAATTATGAATAGTTAATGAGACTATTTTAAGTTCATTAATTAGCTACAAGCACTTGGTCCAAATCTCTTCAAAGCACACTTTTGCACAATTTGGAATTGATAAATATGACTAGTGAAAAAGACTGTTTTACAGTTTAGTAACTACTTAATCCTAAAAGCATCGATATATTTCATTAGTTTTATAAGCAAGATTTCTGGTTTTGGCTGAATAATTCACATAGTACAGTAAATAAACAAATGCTTTCAAAATAAAAGCCTAAAACCATTTTTTTACAATGACTGTAGCGCACCCCAGCGACTGGCAGGAAAATAGCTCCCCCTCTGTTGACTCGGCATGTAGCTCATTTAATAAGTAGCGGGACAGCAGGTTCTGCCATCTGTCCCGGTTGAGAAAGGAGAGAGGTAAACAATAACTTTAAACGTTTTAGCGTCTGTAAGGATTTTTACTATTTTTCTGCATTGCATGGCAGCTATTTTGTCAATGTAACCATAGAAACAATTCGCTTTTAGTTCATTTTAAAAAGCGACAAAATCTCCATCAGTTAGACAAAACCCGGCATTTCGTGCGCTCCCGTTGGTGATGGCGATCGCCCACGTAGCCACGGAGTACGTCTTCTCCGACTTTCTGTTGAAGGACCATGCGGAGGGGAAATACAAAGGGGTGCGTCTGGAGCTCGCCATAGACAAAATAGTCACGCTTCTGGCGGTGGGGCTGCCTTTGTTTCTCATCTCTCTCGCGTTTGCCCAAGAGGTGTCAGTCGGTGAGTTGTAAACACTTTGTGATCGTCCTTGGAAGAATCTGAGCTTATTATTGTCGCTGCCTTCTGCTAAAAAGCTACAAGACGCATTTGAGTCATTTGAGACGCGCAGCCATCCCATAGTTCACCATGCTATGGAATGAATCGGCGCATATTGATCGTTTTGTGACAAAACTAGATGAAGGTGTGTCACAAGTCTCCACCCTTCAGTTTCTCACGCCCAGACCGAGGGAATCAGTGCTGCTGCTAATGATGATGATGATGATGATGCTGGTGAAGCTGTAGCTTTCACATACCAACAATCTCTGTCAAGTACAGTTATCTGCAAATGAAACTGGTGCAACATGAGCGTTTTGTGAAATAAATGACTTGTATTGTATTGTAACAAGCAACAAAGGGTAGTTCACATAAATGTACAGTTCAATCAGCAGTTCAGCAATTCTACAGTCGGTTGCGATACCATGTGCAGAAGACTGAAAGTTCTGACAGGATGGATCCATTAGAGGTCCTGACAGGACCGGAAAGACATTATGGCCAAGCTCTCTCATTGATTTCCTGTTTAATACATTAGCGTAACCACAACTAGGAAGCAGAGAGGAATAGTGGAAGGTCATTTAAACCACGGTAAGATGGAAGTGGGAGGACTTTTTCACAGCAGACATGTTGACTTGTCCAAACAAAGCAGCTTGAAGGAATTAATTTGGTCATTAACATTAAACTTTTTCTTTAAATTTTACTCAGTATTACATATTAGTAAGTTATGAGTGAGTTTTGGTTAAAGATATCTAAATAAAATGAATCTTGTGAGACCTGCATGCCTAAAATATTAATTAGTTTTTAGAGGTTCTAGGTCATTTGCCTGAACTCTACAAGCCAGACTGTACTTCTATTGTACTCCCATCATAATGAGGACAAATGTGGAAATCACCCTATTGAAAGCAGCTCACTAACAAATTAGAAAGGAGGACAACTGCTTATTGATGAATCACCAACATGTCATTAAGCTTTGAATACGTTTCCCTTCTTCAGGAACCCAGATCAGCTGTTTTGCTCCCTCTACCTTCTCTATGAAACAGGCAGTCTATGTAGACTCCTTTTGCTGGGCAGCGGTGCAGCAACAAGCTGCAAATTCACCACTATGGCTGCACAAGGTACATATATCTCTATCTGACTGTATTGTATTGAGGCATTTTTATTTTTTATTATTTTATTATATTTAAGTGTTCATACTAGACACTAGATACATGAGGTTCAGTCATCAGCTCAGTTTCAACTTACTGATATGCTTGTTTTTCTGTTTTCTCCGTCTCTCTTCTTACCTCAGTTCTTCCCATACATCTTGCTCTTTCTTGCAACCATCATGTACGTGCCTGCCTTGTTCTGGCGTTTCACTGCAGCTCCACACCTTTCCTCTGACCTTAACTTCATCCTGGAGGAACTGGATCGCTTTTATAATCGTGGCATCAAGCTGGCAAAAAATCTAGCATCTTTAGATGGCAAAGACACACCTGAGGACACCAGGGGGTAAGCACGAGTTTGGCTTGATCCCTCTCAGACAAAATTTGCAGGGGATACGATTGTGTGATGAAGATGTTCAAACAAAATGAATGTCCACTATTTAAAGTATACTGTGCACTGGAATCATTCTTTCAGTTATACTGACCATGAAGAAACAACTTGCTAAAGTCTGTTCAAATCAAGTGATGGGTGCAAACTAAAAAAAGTAGTCATTGTCTGCATAAATGTATTTGGTTTTGTACCAATGAAATTAAGTGGATATCGTTCAACATAAAACTCCTTTCAATTTAATGGCGTTTTCTGAGCAGTGCTTCTGTGTTAAGCAGTGAGGCTGATCAACAACTAAAACAATAAAGTAAAATATAATAAACTGCTCCGTAGAGTCGAGTTCAGTGATGACTCTCTAGCTGTTTTGATGTAATAATAATACACTATACGACATAATAAATAAAATACAACAATAAATGACCAAGTAGAGCAGGCAAACACACCAGTGGTTGTGCAGTGGAAAATCTTTTCTATGAGAAGAATGTTCTGCTGAACATAAACATGCATAATCACCTATACATCTTATTTCTGCAGCAGCGCTTTAGACTTGACCGAGGGCTGCTTTAAGTACCCTCTAGTGGAGCAGTATCTAAACACCAAGCGCTTCTCCCACTGGCTGGTGGTCAAGTACCTGACATGTCGTGGTCTGACTCTGCTGATCCTCCTGCTGGCCTGCCTCTACCTTGGCTACTACATCCAGCTGGCCTCCTACATAGATGAGTTTTCCTGTGACCTGCGGACAGGATTGCTGAGGAATGACAGCACGGTGCCCTCTGCAGTCCAGTGCAAGCTTGTGGCAGTGGGTGTCTTCAGGCTGCTCAGCTACACCAACCTGGTGGTTTATGTGCTCCTTGTTCCACTGGTGCTACATGCTGCTATTGGACCTGCTCGCCAGAGCTCCAGCTTCCTCCGGCCCTATGAGATTTTACCAGGATTCGGTGCTCTAGGTGTGGTCACACCCTTCTACAATGACCTGAGTATCTACTTGCTGTTCCTGCAGGAGAACCTGAGCGAACTGAAATCTTTTAAATGTCTGCAGGTGGGTCTGGAATCATGACAAAGATTCAGTTTGGTGGTTAGAAAATAGTTAAAGTTGAGCTGTATTATCAACAGGTGCTTGAGCTGCTGCAGGAGGCTGGTGGTGAGGGGCTTGACCCCATGTGCATACTGCGAACTCTGGGTCAGGTGAAGACCGATATGTTAGACAATAAGAAGAGGTGCTCAGGGAAGAACAAAGATACTAATAAGCCCGAAGAATGGTAAGAGAGGAAATGAAGTCTGCTTATTCCAACTAACAACCCTGAATTTAACCATAAATGTGTTTTTTTCAGACCTCCCTGTGTTTTTAATGCGAAGATGAATGGTCCTGCTCCCATGGAAAGAAATATGGTGAGAAAATCCTGGTGCATTGCCCATTGCACATCCTCAGGTGGAAGGAGGTCTGCTTCTGACAACAAATCTTGAATAGATCTGAATTAAAAGGGTTAAAAAGACATTTTTACTAAGAAGCATGTATCAAAAATACATGCTAAGTTTCTCAGGATCTGCAACGCCCTCCGTTTAAAGTAAACCAATCTACTAGTGCTAGAGTCACTTAGATAACTGAGGGAAAGATATGGTGACAAAGTAAGTTTAAAATTAACATGAACTATGTGAATCACCGTCTGAACTGTAAAGCATGTGAATTCTTGTGTGCAAGTCTGCTTATAAATGGCTGTATAGTGTAAGTGCATAATAAAAGTTAAACAAAACAAGATTTTGCTGTAGAAATGTACGTAAATGTAAATATTATTGAAATAAATAATGAAATTCTCCACATATTTGTTTATATACAGTATATCTTACACTATAACATTTCAGTCAATAACAGTCAGAAAAAATAGGATAAAAAGTAGGATTAACATACATCAACCTCATTGTACAGGTAAGAACCTCATAATAAAATACTGAATAGAAATACAGATTTTTTACAGACCAAGTTCAAGTAAGATCATGGATCACTGAGGGTTTGTAGTACTGATCAGATCATTGTAGATTATGTTATAACGTGTATTTATTTTCTCTGCAATTTATGTAAAATAAAACAAAGCAATAAAACAACGATTAAACAAATTTATATTAAAATCCAAAACAGGAATGATTCTAGATTTAAACCCAATGATGCATGAAAGCGTGGAAACGAGAGGCTTTTGTTGTTTTGTGCTGTACGACCGACCAACAGCTAGAGCTGAGAGCCTTCCGATTCGGCAGCCAATGGGTCTTCGCCTTCCGAAGCCGTACGTATGTTGAATGATATGATTGGACGATTTCTAGCTACGTCATATGCATTGTCCAATGGTGTTTGAGAACCGAAGCGTCGTTTATATTTGGTTGGCGTGTGGAGCTTCGGTGTAACGAAAGGATTAGTTTGTGCAAGTCACAACACAGTTGTTGCACAATCCATAAAATCTAGCATTACTTTTAAACCCATTCTTTATCCTTACCATGTTTTAATCGCTCTTCTCGTTTCAGGTGAGTGTGCTTTTCCTTAATTGGTGTTTTGTTTGGATGATAAGATGTGGTTATATCGCTTAGCTAGCTAGCGTTTTCAAGCTAAGCATTAGCTTAGCTTGAACACTTAGCCAGGCTAAAACTTTCACTTCTCGTTTTTGCAGTGACCTACGTGATAGACGCTAACACGTAACAATTGTACCTCGTTGTTAGTATTTCCACCCGTACTATTTAATAAAGAAGTCTATCGCGCTCGAGATATAGTACTCAATCATCCCAGCTAGCATCGGCTAATGGTGACAGTTACCTGGTTTAAAGTAAGAAAAAGAAAACCTTTAATAGTCACACAATAGGGAAATTTCGAAAGGTGTCCGTGCTCTCGTGTTACAGCGTCCCTAATTATAAAGATCAAATATGATGTTATGATTCATTTAGGTATTTTCTTCGTACTTGCTGTGGGCAGCAGACATGGTAGAGCCAGCAACCCACAAGTTTGCATCCCTAGAAGAAGAACTGGGCTTCTGGAAGGATCAGGCGTTGAGACATCAGCAAAGGTAAAAATAAGAGGCAGTTATTTGAAGCTACTTACTATTTGTTTGTCAGCATGTGCCTTAAGTAATGTAACATTGTTTTTCGTAATCAGAGCTGAAGAGGCTCACGATGAGCTGCAAGAGTTTCAGCAGATGAGTCGAGACTATGAGGCAGAACTGGAAACTGAGCTGAAACAGTGTGAGCGGCGTAACAAAGAGCTGCTGCTGGACAACAACCGACTTTGCATGGAGCTGGAAACCATTAAGGTAGAGCACCTTGAATATAAATAGTATTGCCCCTGCAGACATGGATAGTGCTCCAGTTAGCAACATGAAGACGATGGTACAGGGCCCTCTAGAAACATACACGCCCACACACAACCTACCTTTATACCATCTCACTGCTATTTCTGTCCAGTGTTCTATAGGGAAGGGAACGTTGATGAAAGACCAGAATGGTAGATTGTACTAAAGACCCCTGGGGACAAGTAGATGGAAAAAGAACATTTTGTGGGATTTCTGTTTTAGCACAAATGATTAAAATCAACACTGCCACGGCACAGCGCTGCTGGAATTGTCTACAGTATGTCAATTAGATGCTTCTTGTCTGATGGCAGGAGAAATTTGAGACCCAGCATTCTGAAGCTTTGAGACACATCTCAACCCTAGAGGACAATCTGACGGAGACCAGAGCTGTTAGAGATCACCTTCAGAAGTACATCAGAGAGCTTGAGCAGTCCAATGATGACCTGGAGAGGACCAAAAGGTCAGTCGGGAAGATCTCATGTTATCATAGTATTACATGACTTATTTTTCAAAAACCCAAGTGACTGTTTCTTTAGAGAAAATAAATGGTGTATAGTTAATAAACCAATATATTTGATGTATGATGATTTTATTGACCAACTCCTTCTGCATGTCCCAGGGCTACCATCATGTCTCTGGAGGACTTTGAGCAGCGCATGAACCATGTCATTGAGAGGAATGCTTTTCTTGAGAGCGAGCTGGATGAAAAGGAGAACCTGCTTGAGTCTGTTCAGAGACTAAAGGATGAAGCTAGAGGTGTGCACACATACACAGTAAATTACAATTCTGTGTCTCTTTTGTCAGCATGCTGAATTGAATGTGGGCAGTGAATTATTTGTCTTGCATTAATGTCATGTTGACAAACCATTTTTGTTTTATAGCTAATGTTCTAAAAGCTGCTACTTCTGTGTTTCAGTTTCTAGATTGAAGTTGTCGCTTAAGTGTGTCTGGTTATGCTATGGTAATTTCCCCATTGGGGCACAATAAAGGTATTCTATTCTATTTTTGTGGCAGATCTACGCCAGGAGCTAGCTGTACGTCAGAAGGAAAGACGTTCATCCAGCAGTCTGTGCAAAGATACAGACCGACTAGACCTGGGTTGCCCCCCGGCTGGAAGCCCATCCATCCCAGTCACACCGTCCAAACCTCTGAACTCGTTTATGACGCCTCCTGCTTCCAGTATCCGGCGAGGTAAATACATTGCACAATTCGATACCAGCCAACTTTGCATTAGCATAAAATGTGTTTACCTAATGTTTTGCTTTGTTTTAGGTGACTCTCTAACAGGGACTCCCCTGACAACGTCAACAAGAATATCTGCACTCAACATTGTGGGAGAGCTTTTGAGAAAAGTTGGCGTAAGAGATTTTACAGATATTCTCTTAAACCCAGAAATCTTAGTGATTTACTTATTGATCAGTAAATGTACTGATTTTTGACATTTCCAAATAATCTGTATTGGTCTGCTACTGGGTATAGTCAGTCACTACTGGAAGCATTTTATGCAACTAAAATTACTTGGTGTATCAGTGTGAATGACTTGCTAAAATACATACATTTATCTTACATCACATGGGCTATTGAAATCAGCCTTTGAAAAGTCTATACCCCCTGAATTTTACCTCCTACAATATTACAGTGCTATGATTATAACTGAACGTGTTTTTCAATCTCTGCTAGAATCTGGAGTCCAAGTTGGCATCCTGTCGAGACTTTGTGTACGACACGTCTGTCAGCAGACCAGCCCTTCCTGCTGTCCCTTGTAGTCCCTCTGGTTTAGAAACAGGCCCTGAGGTCCAGGCTACCAGCATGAGTCCTCCTCCTCAGTATGACAGGTGAGGTTTAAAAAGACCATTTAAATCTAACATGCTGCCTTTATCCTCTGTACTAACTTTGTCTGAAAATTTGCAAGATGTGCACTCTTATTACATGTCGTTCATTCTGGTTGTTTTGGTTTTTTCGTGATCTTTTTCTTGTATGCTGTGTAAGTAAATTGTGACCAACTCTTTCAGTCATAGTGGATACAAGTTGTTGACTGTGTGCTATATCTGTCTCACAGTTTAGTGAAGCGGTTAGAGTTTGGACCAGCTCCTTCAAGAGGGATCTCTCAGGGTGCCCAGTCCCCACAGGGAGGGGTCAAGATCCTGCTATGAGACAAAAGACCAGCCTCCCCTTCAATAAAGCCACCCTGACCACAAATACACCCCCCCTCCCATAAATTACAGCAGTGGGACTTTGAACTGTCTTCCCTGCACACCGCACCTGCTGCTCTTTACCTCACGTAATCAGCGCATGAACGTCTCGTATCTCACGGTGCAGAACTACAGCTTAAAACCCAGGAATGCAGGACCTGCTCACACCATGTCTTCTGCTGAATCTTTGATGTTACTGAGTAGCTTCGTGTGTTGGATCAAGCACAGCAGGGCTTTTGAAACTTTATCTTTTCCAGAAGACACACATAGGGTAGTTCCACTGTAGATGAAAATCTGGTTGGCTTCATTTCTTTTTGGAAATGTAAAAGTCTGCTTTTATTTGGTAAACTGTTGCATGTAGGATTAATCAAAAAGGCTGCTGTGAAGTCGCTGATGAGTGGGTCAATGTCAAGTGGTGCAGTTGCGGGATTTCTAGTCTCATTAGCATAGGAAACCTTAATTAAGGTTAAAAAAAAAAACACATTTGAGTATTAGCCTCTGTTACTCTGTGTGTACTTTAAACATTCCATTCCAGATTCTAAACTACATCAACAGCAGGTTTGCTAAATTGAAAGCTGCCCAGGTCAGGTAGCAATGACATTTACAGCTTAGTCTGATGCTAGTACTTATTCATAAATGTGGCAGCGTGGAAATTCAATTACTCCCTTACCTAGGAGATTTAGGCATCACTGCCTTCAGTTTTAGCTTTGTACTAAACGTTTTAATGACCCTGATACCTTACACGCTTGTTAGACACACAAAGAATATTCTTTATATAAACATCTGATAAATGTGAAAAAGGAGTAGGTTTCTGCCTCTGATATGATTTGCCATGTTGCACATTTATGATCTCCTCCTAGAAAGTTTGAACCGCTGTTGTTTGGACTTTAGGGTTGTAGGTCGGCATGTGCACTGCTGAATGTGAAGTGATATATGTCTTATATTTGTATGTGAACTGTTATCAAAGGTGTGAATGCTTACAAAACCAAGCAATAATAGATTTTAACAATTGAAGATAAGCACAGTTGATCGTATATTTGTGTAAGTAAATACAGTTTATCTTGAAAGACCAAATGCTAATGGACATTGTGTAAAGGGAAATAATTGACACATGTTCCCCTAGATGTGGAATACTGCCATTCAACGGCTCAGTAAGCAGATAGTACAGCACATATCTCAGTATCAAAGCTGTACTCACAGTAGCGTATGTGTAGAAATAGCTTGATCCATGATGCAGTTCCTGCTTCTCTGCTGTCGCTAACGTTAATTGGAACCCACGACCACTGTGTACTGTGCGGGTTTGTATACTGCATCTGCTACTGCATTAGGACTTTAAACTGTATGTGCCTGAAGTACGAAACCCAGCATTTAACCTGTTGGTCTGCTGCTGACGTTTTCTACTGTATAATGTTCTGCTGGGACCGAGACAGAAACATTAAAGGGAGAAAGTTGACGCTTTTTAAAAAGGCCTTTATTTCTTGTGCAAGTGGTTCAACAATTAATACATATGAATGGTGTCATGTAAACATCATTGATTACATATAATCGTATCAAATGAGAATGAATTGGTTTGGAGTAATGGGGGAGGAGCTTAAACTTGTAAATCTGGACAAGGGAAGACATTTTTAAGACGTGAGTGCAGCCGAGTGGCTCCTACTTGGAAAAACCTGAAAAGGCTTTTTGCCCTGAAACACCGGAATGTGAGGGATCTAAACTCTACAAACAATACAGGTGAAAGTAATATAAATCAGTGAATTTAGACAAAGGAAATATTTGTTGGGGTACAAACTGCAGCACTGAGTTAAAGTAGACTGGAAAAGCAACATCTGCCCACATATCCAATCTGATGAGCCACTTCAGCGCTGCTCTGAAACACTAACAGCAGTCACAGGCATCAGAACGACATTCAGTGATTGTTACAGAGCTGAAGATTTACACAACGTCTCTACTACAGGTTCCATGGTGACTTATTGTGGAGACTCGAGGCCTCGCTGGCAGGTAAGTGTAATTAGAAGCACCTATTTTCGTGGACAAATCCTTGCATAAGACTAATGAGTCATTGAGTGCCGTACAGTACAAAGTCGGTGTAAATGAAAGAAAATCTGAAAACAGCAAATCACACATCAGCAGAGCAGAGCCACCAAAACAAGTCACCCAGCTGATATCAAGTCTTTCTAACTGTATTGTGTTAAAAAAAGGTGCAAGAAGACAGGTCACTACTGAAGATGGAAGAAATATATATTTTTGAAGTGACTTGGAAGAAGTAAATAGCACGGGTGTTAGTTATTCTTCGTCGTAAGCGGCTGGCCCCCTCTACTCCGTGGACTTGGTTCCGTTGAAGTCGCCCTGAGAGTCGGCCTCCTCCTCCGAGGCGTCCTCCACCACCCTGCGGCCTCCGCCCATGCGGCGAGGCGCGCTGCCGAAGGACGGCTCGTTCCCGCGTCTAGAGGGCCACAGACAAACAGGAAGACGAGAACACGATGAGCGGTGAACAGCGCACATGCGGCAGCTTCCGGGGTCGTTAATGTTCGTTTGAAACCACTGGGGTGTTACACACTACAAGAGGAACAATGAAATGCAGGATCACAAGTTACGGGTTAAGCACGCTGTTTTCAATGGAACTCATTTGAATCCTGACTCAGGAAAATGAGTTTGGTTTATGGCAATTAAACCAAGCACTGAGAAAAACATGGCCCCCAAAAAATGGATGGAATGGAGTTCAAATAGTGCGGTGTAACATTGTCTTCCAATGGGCAATTATTAGCAGCTGATGAGCCATATTTCTCTCAGTCAGGCTCCATGGCAGAAATGACAGGATTAAGAGTGTGCACGGGGGAATGAAAAGTCCTGGAAGTTGATGGAAAATGGTGACGGGAAACTTTGAGGCACAGAGGTACCTGCTGCTTTACTCCTTGGGCTCAGGGTTGCCTCTGGAATAGAGATGGACATTGTTGTTTTGCTTGTACTTGCTAATAGAAGACTGAATTCACCAACTAGATAATAGACTGTTTCCATTGCTTCAAATGTGTGTTCATATTCGTCTGAGGAGGACGGCTGCTAAAGTGGAATTCTGTGCTTTCTGTAAACAAGCGTACACGCATTACATCCAGATCTGGAGAATGTGTAGCAATTGTGTAATGTTGTAGCTTCACATGAGTGGCGTCCATGTCCACGTAAGAAAGAAATCCGTCCCTGGTCCCAGGACTGAGCTCTGTGCACAGACCCGCCCCTCTCTCTCACCTGAGCTTGCTCTTGAGCGAGTTGACCTCGCGGCTCATGGCGTCGTTGGCCTCCGTGGCTTCATCCAGCTCCCGCTGCAGCTTCCTGCGAGCGGCCGTGGCTCGCTGGGACTCCTCCTCCGACTCCTCCAGCTGCCGCTTCAGCTGCTTCATGCGAGCGTTGGCCTTTTCCGCCTTTAGAGGGGGTAATAAGCGAGTAAGTGTTTGCTGCACTGGAAGCGGAGCCCGTCACCCGGCTGTGGACGCCTTTACCTGATCTTTGTTCTGTTCTGCCTGTTTCCTCTCGTCTTCCACCTGCATCAGCAGGTCCTTGAGCTTCTTGTCCTTCTGGCGCATACTCTTGGCAGCAACCTGCTTGTCTCTGAGAAAGAAATGATTGAAAGAAGCGCTTAGGAAGAACGAGAAATAAAAGTAAAGCAAACAATGAAGCTCAAAAATTGGTATTTCATAAACGCCTTGCTTTGTGTTTTCCCTCCAACCTGTTCTCCTGCTCCAGCTGCTCCTCCAGCTGCGCCACCTTAGCCTCCAAAGCTGATATAGAGGACTTGAACTTGGACTTGACCTGGTTCTCCATCTCCTGCAGCTTGGCCTTCAGCTCCTTGTTCTGACGCTCCATCTGCTGCCGCGCGCTCTCGTTCTTCTGAGAGGTGCTGCGCTCCGTCTGCAGCTCGTTGTTCAGCTGCTCCACCTGCGGAGGGCGAGCGTTCGGTCAGCGGGGTGCCGGGCGGCCCGGGGCCCAGGCCGTGCGTCTGCGTCTGCCTCACCTGCTGCGTGCTCTTCCTCAGCCTGTCGTTGAGGATCTCCATGTTGCTCTGCTCCTCCTCCAGCTCCTCCTCCAGCTGCGATATCTTGGCTTCCAGGCGGCGTTTTTCGTCCGCCAGCGCTGACCTGCGCGCAGGGGAAACCAAATGCAGTCACGCTTAGTTCACGCGTTCGCTTCACAGGCAAAGTGACACCTACTTTCCAGAGGAGTTACTGGCCAGCTCATCGGACAGCTCATCCCGTTCAGCCTCCGCCTGCTTTCTTGCCCTCTCAGCCGCAGCCAGTTCCTACAGACAGATCAAAGGTGCATTTCATGTCTCACGTCTCTCAGAGCAGCTCTTGGCTTGTTTGGAGTCTACTTTGCGTTACCTCCTGTAGCTGCATGAGCTCAGCCTCCAGACTCTTGGCCTTCTTCTCACTCTCCTTTGCAGTAGTTAGCACCTCCTCTCGGGCAGCGCGGGCGTCTTCCAGCTCCCTCTGGAAGTCCTTCATCTGGCCCTTTGGGAAGACGAGACAGATCGGAATGGGAATAGTTGCAGATGCAGTAAGTACTTTACAAAAGCATTTTGTTTTGACTACTTCTCGTAAGGAACACTCTAACATCTGTTTTATTCAGGCTTTATTAAATTCTGTCAGTCTTACTTGCAGCTTGCGGAGCTGTTTAATGGCCTCATCTCGTCCCTTATTGGCGGTTTCGATCTGTCCCTCCAGATCCTTCATGTCTGTCTCCAGCTTCTTCTTGGCTGCTGCCGCCAGGGCTCTCTGTTTACGTTCATCCTCCAGCTCTGTCTCCAGCTCACGAACCTGCAGTCAATAGACATTGTTTCATCGGTCATTCTGTGAATCCTCCCTCCGGTCACTGAATGATTTTAGACGGCTTTACCTGCTTGATGAGCTGCCTCTTCTTCTCCTCTCCCATCTCATCGCGTCCCTGGAGGTCCCTCTCGAACTGGGCCTTCAGGGCCTGCATGTTGACCTCCAGCCGCAGCTTGGCGTCCTCTGCGGCCTGCAGCTCGTCCTCCAGCTCCTCCAGCTGAGTCTTCATCTCCTCCACCTGGGCTTCCAGGCCCCGTTTGGACTTCTCCAGCTCGTGGACCTGCCGTCAAAAGAGTGGACAACACATCGGTATCTACGAATGACTCCCAGGCCAACAGTATGATGGTTTTCTCATGTCTGTGGTGTTCTAGAACTAACATTTTTTCCCACGTCATCCTTGGAGCTGATCAGGTCCTCCATTTCAGCCCTTAGGGCCTTATTGGCCCTCTCCAGCTCCTCTCTGGAGTCTTGGGCCTCTTCCAGAGCTCTTGCCAAGGATAAGGCCTTCGTCTCCTTCTCTCTGGCCTCGGCTTCGGCACGGTCTCTCTCCTCTGCATATTTACTGGAGATACTCTTTTCTTCAGCCAGCATCTGAAGTTCAGAGAAATGGTGTCTGAACAGTCTGTAGTGTACACTTCCATTACACTTTTGTAGTTATTTGACAGTGCTATCAGCTCCCTGTTTAATCTGACCTGGTCAAACTTCTTCTGCTTTTTCTCTAGATTTGATACGTTCTGTCTCTGGTTGTCCAGGTCCATCAGCGTGTCCTCCAGCTCCTGCTGCAGACGGGTTTTGGTCTTCTCCAACTTGTCGTATGCCGAAGCCTTTTCCTCGTACTGGGTGTTGGCAGCCTCCAAATCTCGGTGCAGACGTTTCTTACCTTCTTCCAGCAGTTCAATGTTTCCTGCCATTTCCTCTAGCTTCTTCTTCGAGTCGGAGAGCTGTGGACAGGTCCAAGGTGTGCTCGGTCATTGACCACATTGTTAATCAGAAGAAATAGTTTTGTATAAATTAACTGAGTGAAAATTATTCATCTGAATTGCTTTCATTAGCATATTCTCCATAATTCCACCTTGTGAAACTGTTAATCAGTGACCCTGGAATTGAAACCTGACCTGGATGTTGAGGGTGGACACGTGCCTCTCCACGTTCCTTTTAGCCTCCATCTCCTCCTCAAGCTGCTCTTGCAAGCTGTTCTTGTCGTCTTCCGCTTGACGAAGCTTCGTAGAGAACTGCAGCTTCTGACGCGTCTCCTCAGCCAGCAACTCCTGCGCCAGCACACCAGACCAAAGTCAATGCTTTCACTCTAGCATGTTGACAGCGTTCACAGGTAAAGTCACACATGAACGGTCTTTGGGCATATACCTGTGTGTCTTGAACTTGGGAGGAAAGGGTAGCGACGTCTTTACTGAGTTTGATGTTCTTGCCTTCTGCTTCATTCAGTAGCGCTGTCACACTCTCCAGTTCAACCTGAATAGAGATGTAGCACAGCTGTAACTATTCTGTTTTCTGGCACATATCTATATATTCCATGCAGCACAGATGTAAACTTTTATTTACAGTGATCTTGGAGCAGCGCTCTCCCAGCTCGGCTTTCTGCTTTTCGCTGTCGTTGAAGCGTGACTGCAGGTCTGTCACCTGACCTTCCAACTTTTTCCTCCTGTGCTCCCCGTCTTGCTTAGCCTGGGACAGTGAGCGCACCTCCATGGTTAACTCTGACATCTCCTTCTCCAGCCCTTGTTTAGCCTTTTCCAGGTTTGTCTTCACCTGAGCCGAAGAGAGAAAAAAACATGTTTCTAAAAACATGTTTCTACATCATATAAGAAGTCAATGCACTCCTAAAGCATTTGTCTGTATGAACGAATGCTGGCCCACTCGTTTGGACTGCTCCAGCTGTTCTGTGAGCTCCTCCACCGCCTGGGTGTGTTTTTGTCTCATCTCCTGGATCTGGGCTTCATGGGTTCTGTTTTCCTCCTCAATGGCTCTTTTCAGCAGGGTCACCTCCTGTTCACGTTTGGCTCTACACAGCAAATAAGTGAATCATGTAATGGTTATAGAGCAAATATGGCATTGGCATGCTTTTGGGTATAGTAGCAGTGCCTTGCATTGTGTATTGGTGCATTTCCTAAAGTTCAGTATGACTCGTGGACACCTTAGTTCTTGCTGTGTTGCAGTGGTGTCCAGCGTATCCTCCAGCTCAGACTTGAGGGCCTCCAGCTCCTCCCCAAGGTCCCGTTTGATCTTCTCTGCCTTGTTCCGAGCTGCTCGCTCAGACTCAAGGTCCTCTTGCAGATCAGATATGTGTCCTTCCAACTCTCTGATCTTCTTCAGAGCATTGTTCTTCTGGGCTGTCTCATCTTCTAACCTTGGAAATTAAGCGTCAAACCAGACATCAGTGATTGTAATCACTATGAATTCACAGAAAGAATAACCAAGAAATTATTCTATTATTTTTATAATAATATTAATGATATTAAGTTACTTGCAGATTATCGTGTACTGAAGATTAATGTGTAAAGTCATATTACCTGGCCAAGGCATTCTGTAATTCCTCCTCTTTCTTGGCAAGCTGAGCTTTAAGGTCAGCGATCTGAGCCTGAAGGTCGGCAATCTGTTCCTGTAGGTCATTCGACTCTGCCTCCAGCTTACGTTTGGCCTTGTCCAGCTCCTGCCGACTCTTTTCTTCTTTCTTCAGTCGGACTGTTAAGTACAGAACAGGATCCAAGTATGAACACAAATCATATTGAATCATCATATTTAATTCAGAACATTACAATGTGTAAGCGCTGATTACCCTCTAGTTCTGAGATCATGGATTCATGTTTATTTTTGAGCTTAGTGAGGTTCTTGGATTTCTCCTCCTCTTCAGCCAAGTTGGCACTGAAGTCTGCAATCCTTTCCTCCATCAGCTTGCGCTCCTACAAAGCATTGTGAAGGAGTTCATGTATGCCAAATTACAGCAGCATTTTGAAAAAAGGGCAGATGTCCTCACTTACTTTCAACAGCTTGTTGTTCTGGTCCTCCATTACCAGAATGTCATCCTCCAGCTTTTTGATCTTCCCTTCACAGGTAACCTTCTCTAGTTGTAGTTTCTGACGGGCATCTTCTTCTTCTTCTAAATGTTCCTCTAGCTCCTACATGAGACATAATTATTTAGTTTTTAGTTACACTTTTTTCATAATATTGTAAAAATGTATTTCAAATAAACAAGAACATAAGCAATAACAGAAGAAGTATCAACAAACAACAGATGTGTTGACCTGCATCTGCTGCTGCATTTTTTTCTTGTCCACTAGAAGTGCCTGGGCACGCTCCTCCTCCTCGTCCAGCCTGGCCTCCATCTCATGAAGAATCTCCTCCAACTCTTGCTTTTTAGATGCAAGACGGACTCTCATCTCCTCAGCCTCAGCGTAAAGCTCTGTTTCTGCCTGAAGCTGCTCCTGAAGTGCGTTCCTCTCTTCCAAAATCTGGAGTACAAAGACCGAGACATATCAGGAAATTTACTGGGGCTCCAAAACCTAAACTGAAATGTATCTGATCCTAAATCAAATCCATTAAATCCAGTACAGTTCAACAATGTGTCATTTGTTTCAGATGTATTATAGTTTACCGATGCGTGTTTCAAGGTGATCTCCTTCAGCTCAGATTCAAACTTTGTTGCGACCTCTTTTGCTTTCAGCAGTTCCTCCTCTTTCAGACTCATCTCCTCTTCCTGTCGTGTCACTTGCAGTAGAGGCTTAACCTGTGGGTCATTAGGTATTTTTAAAGCTGGGTCATGGCAAGCTATGTATATGTCTATACAAAATCCTAAAATAGACATCCTAAAAAGCACATTTGTACTTTGTGTAAAAACACAGAATGTTTGTCTGACCTTTGTGAACAGCCTCCACCACTGCCAGTTCCTGAGTTTGAGGTAGGCAGCACAGTTTCTCTGGATTACTTTCATGGCTGTGAGCTGTTGTTGCCTCTTGGCAAAGGCCCTTGAAAATACAAATACATAATAGTATTTTATATCATAAACAATGTTATGCATGTGTACTAGATTTTATTTTATAGTCACAGAAACAGCCATGACAGAATTCCTGTAAATCCTCCTTCTAAGGTTAAAATGGCACTGAAACTTAGGGGTGAGTTACTGTATGCAGAACTTGAAATGCATCACAGACAGCAGTTTGTTTTAGGTTAAAATGGGGGGATAAACAATCATACTTTCTGGCCAGGAAGCCTCGGGCCTGAGCTTGGAAGGCGATGATGATCACAGTAATCTTCAGATCTCTCTCCTCCTCCAGTTGAGCCAACACTCCCGTGCGGAAGAAGATCTTACTCTGTCCGATCCTGTACAAGTTGGGATCCAGGTCCAAATGTTTGATCTGCACAAACAGAGAAAGACTATGACTATAAAGGTACCTGGGCACAAACAATCTATGGGATGGCACTGACGTAGACAAAGGCTAGGATTCTTCCTAAAATTTACCATGAGACAGCAGGCTTGTTTACCATCCATGAAACCTTTGGGAATAGCACTAGCAGCCAAGATCTCATAACTGCAAGAAAGAAGAATTGCCTAGTATGATTAGAAAGCTTTGCAGCAATGGTGTAAACCAAAGTTAAAAATATCCCGTTCCATCAGATCACACTTACCGCTGGCGGAACTCCTGGAAAACTATGCGGTTAGGGAATCCTTGTCGGCAGATTCGGATCCCCTCCAGCACACCGTTGCACCTCAGCTGCTCCAAGACCAGGTGCGCATCCAGCTTCCCTGCCTAAGGCAGAGAGGGAAGGATTCATTAAACTGTGATGCTAGTACACATACTGTACACAGCACATATTCATATCAGCAAATAAGTGCTGATATAAAAAAACACATGACTTGTTGGAGTAGTAGTTTCTGTTACCCTCTTCTCATGGTTGGGGATGATGCATCTGACAAAGTTGGGCTGGGTGTTGTGCAGTGTGGTCATTAGCTTGGCGAGTGACTCCTTGTAGAGTTGTCCCACTGTGCGGAACATGCCCTTCTTGGTCTTTGAGGCACTTGGCATGGAGGTGTCTGTCATCTTAGCTATAGTGTCAAGACCCACCACTCTGTCCGCTGTAGAGACAAGGCATCGATGAATGTCAATGACGATTCCACAAAACACACAGAATATTAATATAACCCATCATCTCTGTCTAAGATCTTACCATCTTTCCAGAGTTCTTGAACAAACTGGCTGGAGGAGTTGTTGAGCAGCCCTGTGACGTTATCATTTAGAGGGTCCATGTTCTTTGTCAACCAGGCTGTGGCGTTGTAGTCGACCTACAAATATAGTTTTTGAGTACTTGTTTTATGTTATGCGTCATTGCATCATATCATCCTTTTCTGTTTGTACGCACCTTGCCAGCGTAATGAAGGATAGAGAACTCGGTTTTGTCTTTCAGTTGTTTAGGTTTGGCAAACTTCATGTGGTTTCCTTGTGTGTTCATGAGCTTCTCCACAAAGGAGATGTCTGTGGCTTTGGGGAACCAGCACTCCTCATCCAACAGGGCCAGGATACCAGGAGGGTTGTTCTACAGAGAATGACACATCCTAATATCCCACTGTGTCTGCGTCTAATTGGGTGAACGATTGAGTAGAATTGATGCAGTAGCATTTTGCTTTCAAAGTCACTTACTGGCCTCTCGATAAGTTCGATACAGGGCTGCAGGTCAAGGCCAAAGTCAATGAAGTTCCACTCAATGCCCTCCCTTTGGTACTCCTCTTGCTCCAGGATGAACATGGTGTGGTTGAAGAGCTGCTGCAGTTTCTCATTAGTGTAATTGATGCACAGCTGCTCAAACGAGTTGTCCTGCAACCACCAATAGACAGGATAAATATTTCTAAATTAATTACTGTTTTTCAGTCTAGTTCTTGTTCATGGGCAACACACATACCTCAAAGATCTCAAAGCCAGCAATATCAAGGATTCCCAGGAATGAGGCCCCCTGACGCTTGGTCTTGTCCAGGGCTTTGTTGACTCTTGACAGTATCCAGCGGAAAAGTCGCTCAAATACAGCCTTAGCCAGAGCTTCAATAGCAAAGTCAGCCTGAAAATGCAAACAGAAAATATCTAGTCAGAGACACAAGTTCTTGTTTGAATAAATTTACAAGCTACTCCTCCTGTCGTACCTGCTCTTTGGTCTGTGCCTTCTGCACCACCTCTCTGCCCACTTTAATTCTGGGAGTGAGGATGGCACGAGTAAAGTCTGTCACGTTGATGCCCTGCAGGTGACAAACCTTCTGAGCCGCTAGGGTAAAAGGAAAAATGTTTGATATCTCAGCAGCACAAAGGAGGAATCCAGAAACATCCAGTAGTTCTGTCAGAGAAGCCACATGGCGTCTCACCTGTGTTGTCTGGCATGGTGGCCTGCTCCTGGTTCCTCTCCTTTTTGAACTCAATGTTTCCCAGCTGCATGACAGTGGAGCACACCTTCAAGATGTCTGAAACACAAGACTCCATCAGCTGGGAAGCACAGGGACATTTACCCTCTTTCTGGTCTAGCCATCAACTTCAACAAATGCACGGTACCAATTCTTTCCTCGTCAGTAAAGCCCATGATGTTCATGGCCTCCATTGTCTCTTCATACATTTCATCGTCTTGCTGGCCGGGGATCTGAACATGGCCTGCGCTCAGGAAGCGGTAGTTACTGAAGGGCTCCAGCAGAAGCTCCTCTGTAAATTACACACAATGGTTAGTGATCACTAACCGCACAAAATAGACAAACCAAAATCAAGACTGACGTCCTTCTATTCTAAGATTTTTGAGCTTTTACATGATTGTGAGAAAGTGAAACATGATTTGGAAAACAAAGATGTTTTAGATTTCCCGTTGTCTTACCACGTAATTTGTCCTTGGCTCCAGCAATCATGTAGTAGAAGATGTGAAAAGCCCTTTCTGTTTTTGCTTGTCTGATACATCGAGACTTCTCCAGCAGATCTGAGATCAGTCTGCTGTTAAAGAATACAAACATATAAACCTTTTCCCAGCCCCAAAATAATATCTGACTCTAAATACTCAATATATTATCAATATAATTTCATATCTAAAAACACAATTTAATAAGACATTTGAGAATAATCAAGGATACAAGTCTCAATATTGGCTCCAACAATGTAGCCGGTCACATCAAAGTTGATACGGATAAATTTACCCTGCGAGACAGACAAAACCTTTTTACATAGACTGGTATTTGGATCAAAAATGCTGTGGTGTAGGAGGCCTTCAATAAACACCAGAAATAAATAGCAAAGTATATGTCTTAAAAACTCACAAATCGGGAAGAATTGTCATTTTTGATGGTCTTGGCATTTCCAAAGGCCTCCAAGATTGGATTGGCCTGCAGAAGTTGCTTCTCAAGCTCCCCCTGGTGATAACAGTGATATACCAGAGCATCAGTGTTATGTAGTGTTTTTGAGGGACGTCAGGATAAAAAAGTGCTGGGGAATGTTCACCAACAACTGAGTAAAAAGAAAAATAACAAAGAATAATCAGTGTCTCATGAAACTTTATATCTGTGAACAACAGTAAGGGGACATTGCCTCCAACCTCTATATGTCATTTAAAAAACATAATGTAGTCTCACAGAAACTGTAAAAATGAAGTGGAGCTGTTGTTCAGGTGAAACTGAAAGTGAGCTAACAGTACTTGGTCTATACATTGTCAAACCAGGCTAAAACCTTTAAAGACGTCTTAGCATTCAGTGTGTTGCCAATTTGGAAATGGTTCTAATTCACTAATAGACATTCGGACAGGCAATGTGTTTGCAGCGTGACTGTGGAGCCAGTGGACCGATGGGTGGAGCCGAGCGAGGGTCAGTAAACGAGGCTGACACCCCATCACTCTGCATCGAGCTAATCCACCTGATCAAAGGGGTCCGTGTCAGCCTAGCATCAAGGTCAGGTGCTGTAGACTTCTACCTTAAATACTCCCTTTCCTAAAAACAATACATTCAGCTGCCCTGTAAACGAGCTGAAGCCATACAGAGAAAGAAAGAAAGTAATACTGTAATAGAGAAATAGACTGGGAATAAAAAAGGGTATACATGATCTCTTCTTTTCAGAAGAACACAATCCAATAAAGTTTTATTCTGCTTATAATTCATCAAAAAATATTTTGCAATAATCACAGCAAAATGTCTATTAAGTCAACTTAAGATGTTTAATTCACAAAGAAAAAAACAGAAAAACAGCAAAGATACAGACCAGTTGACGAGATGCAGTTCTGAGCTGGCAAAGCAGAGAGGAGGAGGAGGAGGGGCCTGTTTATTTATGTCGCTGAGTGAAAGACAGGAGATCCAAGAAACACAGAAAGAGGGCACAGGAAAATAGCAAGAAGGTAAATGCAAAAGCTGACAGGAAGACGTCATTTGAGATTGTGTTTGTATATATAAAAAAAATAAAAAAGGAAGAAGATAACAAGCAGAAATCAAAGCATTGCCTGAACAGGAGAAGAAGTGAGAGCAGAGAAAAAGGATCAAGCCAATGCTATTTCTGTTCTGGCGAGGTCTGCGGGAGCCTTGACAGCTTACAGAGAAAAAAGTGCAG
Source organism: Betta splendens (assembly GCF_900634795.4). Taxonomy (NCBI): domain Eukaryota; kingdom Metazoa; phylum Chordata; class Actinopteri; order Anabantiformes; family Osphronemidae; genus Betta; species Betta splendens. The sequence goes on from NC_040881.3 coordinate 14,911,915, forward strand.
TTCCTCTGGCTCAAAACCACAGTGAGCGAGCGGATGGATCCTTCTGATACCTACACTGATGCCACATCAACACCGCAGACCATCAACTCGTGTGATTTCTGTTAGTCAAGAGGCCGACTGAGCTCGTTTCAGGTCAGTCAGGATGCTGAAGCATCAGGAAAGTCTCACAACATGGGTGTTCCACACGGTGCAAACCGCAAGGTCCAATACACGCTACAGAACCAGACAGGTCAATGTCAGGGCAACCGGCAGGTAGGGGGAGGGGGGAGGGGATCTGTGGTTTACAGACAAGAACAGGAGAGGGGCATGCTCACACTGTGCACGTTGATCTGTGAAAGACCCTGTCACTGCCAGGGGGCTCCCACCTACTCTCCACTGGCAGTGAAAGGGTGGTCATCAGAAGACGGAAAACACAAAACCCAACACCATAAACCAGTCCAGGAGTGTGGGACACCAGAGATGGAACGCTGAACATTTTACAGGTTTAACGGGTCAATACTATGATGATGATCATGCAGCTCTCACTGGGTAAAGAAACAGAAATGAGAAACGCCGGCCAAAGCACCATCTTTAACCCAAGAACAGAATGATTTGGCGTCTTAACTGTGGTGTAGGAGAAATGTACAAACAGAGAAAAAATGTTTTCTGGGTAACTTAGTGATGCTACCTTCATGCACTTTTCTAGCACACAAAGAACACACAAAACCACACGCCAGGCATTCCCCGTTACTCACGTAGGCCAATTGTGATCCTGATTGTTGCTATTTGGAGGAAATGGCGATATACATGATTAAACTCGGCAGATTCCGGAAATTTGCAAAGTGAGGGAGTTGGTTGGTCGATCCCGACTCTAACTACAACAGGACGGCCTGACATGGATACTTACAGCACTGCTGTCCTTCTTGCCTTTGTGTGAGGAGGCCACAACAGCCAGATACTGAATGACCTTCTTGGTGTTTTCTGTCTTTCCAGCGCCAGACTCCCCACTGGGGAAGGACAAGAAAGAAGGGGATTAAAGAAGCAGCGGAGAGATAGTCACTGAAGGAGAGGGAACAAAAAGATAAGCAGTAATGGGTCTTTGCTTTTTGACAAGATTATCACTTCATTTTCTGTCTTTTATGTCTGTACTGTAAATGTGAAGCTTTAAAAGTAGAGACGAACTTTACATATTTATTTATTTCAATCTGCTTCTTCTCTGAAACGATAGAAAGTGAAGCTAACAAGTTGCAGGCAGACGCTTCACGTTTAGCCGCGGATGCTGACATTTTAATCCTTTCAATAAATGGTTGATGTAATCGGAGAACGAAAGGAACTCAGGCGCCAAAGCAACATAATTGGCATTGCTACGGTTTAAGGAGAAGCCTCATGACATTTACAGGACGATTGAGTTGGTTAAACCTAAAAAACGCACTGTCTCTTAAAAAGCAATTTATATCTCGCTTCTTGTCAAACAGAAGCAGGAACACATTCTTTCCAGAAAACTTAAAAGACTGAAAGCTGAATGATCCCAGAGCCATCAAACAGCAGTCCAACACACGGACCCATCCCCAGACATGGGTCCATAAAAGGCATTGGATGCACTCTGTGCTAGCGCTTTGGCAGCTCTGACAGGAATCTAATTACTCTGTCCTGTTCTGCTCTGCTAAAGACGTACAGCATCCAGACTTTGGGCAGCTGTTAGTCCAGAATAAATTCAGAAACTTTTTTCCTGCATCTCCAGCATGGAAGACCATTAGAATTAAGATTATTCATAAGGGTAGAATGGATTTAATTAACTGTCATATGAAGGACTCTTTTCTTAGGACTCATGATAAAATGTTTTATAATGAATGAGCAACGTTTTGGCTCATCTTCTAGAAAAAAACATTTGAACAACTTTGACAATCTCTATAGTCTTGAGAGATAAATTAGGGGATTGCATTTTCTGGGCATCAGTAGCGTCAGGAAAGGTTGCGACTCAGCACTGTTCAGCAACATCCTGCCACGTTTTGACCACCATCGTCATTCTTTCATTCCAGACTTTCACACACAAAGGCAGAAAGTACCAAGGAAACGGGTGACCCTGGTAGATGAAATGTCAACATCTCGAGGAATCTAGAAGGCTCTCAGTTATTTCCCAGGGCAAACTCTACTGTGTGGAGGAACAAAGTGATAGAAACATACAGCTGAACTTCATGCAGAATGTAAAACACAATAAAATAATCTGACTGGAGCAGTTCTTTATGTTCATCAGTCATGTTAATAATGTAATACCTCTGTGCTACTATACTTCCAGGATTTAGGAGAGTTAACTGCAGCCATGTGGTGATAATCATCAGCCCTTCGCTGATGTGTTAACACTATACAAGTGGAAAACACACAAGCAGCAGTGGAGGCAGATGGAATTCCTGCTTCACATCATCAATCTGGAAAGGGTCACAATAGGCAGTTGCCAATCTTCCCAGGACTGAACGTCCCAGCACGCCAGATACTGCAATGTTCAGAGAAAAGGAAAATCCCAAGAGCTACATCTCAGACCCCACAGGCCTCACTGAACATGTTGAATCCATGACAGCATCAATAAAAGAAGACAGGGCAAGTAGGGTTGCCAGTGGAGAACATCTTCAAAGAGCTGCAATTGGCTAATCTAAATTTGAGCAAACAACATGGTGTCTAAAACAATGCCCTGGACAAATGAGATTAAAGTGGTGTTGATGGAATTGCTGGTTCCATTGTGGGCAAATCCAGACACAGCATTTCAGACAAAAAAGCTAATACCTAATGTCAAGCAGAGCAGTGGAGGACTAATGATTTGGACTCGTTTTGCAGGAACTAGGCACCTTACAGTCATGGTAATAATTAGCATTGTCTATGTTGAAGGATGTTATCTATAAAGTGAAGTTAAAACCAGAATCCCCAGATTATAGTGAAATTAATCTCTCATGAAGAGATACTAAACAAATACTTCAAATAAACTTCATGCCATAGAGATAAAAGGCAACAATTCAATTGCCAGTGCAATACAAACATACATGTACACACTCACACGTAGGGCAAATTTCATACATGACATTCCATGAATCGCACCAGAAACATTTCTCCCATATATGGCTCCAGATGCCGTTAAGACCAGCTGTGCTCCAAAGAGAAGCAGGCTCAGTATGACTGCACACACACACACACACACACACACACACACACACACACACACACACACACACACACACACACACACACACACACACACACACACACACACACACACCAAGACAAATGCTCCCAAACCTGAATAAACAGAAAAAAGCTTGATTGTTGAGGAAATGGTCTGATGTGATCTAAGAATTTGCTGCATGTTGACATCAGTAAATTTACAAAGAAGGCCTCGAGGAGAAAGAGCCCTTCCTCTCATTTCCTTTTCTGTAACAACTGGGTGTTAAGCAGCAAATGTCTTCCTGTTAACAGCTACATAACAAAAGTATGATAAGAAAATAAAAGACATTTTAGCTTGTACAAGCTGTCATTAACTTGGACTGCTGTATACTCAGCATCATGCACCTTATCTCCTTCATAATATACATTTCTAGTAGAGATGTTCAGCAGAGAGAGTGGGAGTGGATCTAATTAGTAAATGTACAGTATCGTGTATGAATTAACCAACAGAAAACCTACAAATGTAACAGCTTGCTGGCATTCAGCCAAAAAAAGCTTTATACGCTTTCAGAAACCCGACGTAAAGTTCATGTCAGTTCACACATCAGGTTGTTCTTTTTTTTCCTTCGATGTCCAATCAAGTAAAGGTTCTAATTTGTTTAAAATAAACAAATACACCACACAGAGCCCAAACATTTGGAGAGCTAATCTCAGTCCTCCATCATACTTCCTGACCAAGGGCTCCGTGAGGAGAGTGGGGCCACAGCCCTCTGAATACATCAGTGCTGATTCATGCTTACATCATTTCAATGCGACGCGACTCCCCTCCCTCAAAATCTTACAAAGTAAAGGCACTGTGAATCCAGACAGCAGCATCAGTATCTCTGCTGTATTGTGCGTTATTTCTCGCTGGTTGCGATGGAGTTCTGAGAGACCCAAGAGCTGCCTCATTAGTTCAGCTCTGTGTTTACATAAGCATTATGTAACCGTTCCTCCAAAGATACACAACAGCATTAATCTGACGCGAATGAAGACGGGAAAGGAAAGTTGATAAAGGTGAGTTTGAAAGTAACTGATCTTTACTTACGTGCAGAGAATGGACTGGTCCTCGCGATCTGTGGAAACAAACATACAGCTTTAAGGAAATTTCAATGTAATTCCTTCTGCAAAACATGTGGATGAGTTGGAACGAGATATACCTTGACATACAAGGAAATACAATGGAATAATGCAAAGAACTCACCAAAACCTATAATACAAATGAGTACATTAAAAAAGTACAAAGTATGAGGGATTCATATACTGTACAGTATATGTGTTTATAGCTATCCACCAATAACCATAAGTATCCACCAATAACCATAAGTAACAGATCAACTATACAGGTCAGCCTAGAGTACAGACAAAATAGAGTCCAGCAAGTAAATGACGGTGCACATGCTTGTGGCTCCTAAAGAACATTTTAAGTAAGAAAATCAAATCTAAGCAATGAGTCATTGCAAAATTTCCCAAAACACTCCTGAGCGACTACACCAAGTCCATTTATGGCTCTGTCGTAACTGTAGCCTTCAATACAAACTACCTTTGATAATTATGAGTCTTCCTCAAACCTAAAGCCTGCACTGTCAAAATGTAGTGGAAGACACAACACAGAGCCTTCACCAACAGTCATCCTCATGCAGTGAACACATACACATACAGTTACAGCACAGCCTGTCCTGAACTATAAACCAGCAGAGGTGACGTTTCCAGTCTGCACATACACACACAAAATGCAGCCTGCATTCCTAACTATGGGCAGAGAGACAGAGGGGACCAGAGGTGTGAACAATAGTGAAAGATCCAAAAGAAACACTTTAGTCCTACTTCAGCTTCTTAGAGACAAGAGACAGGTTTGCAGTCAATACAAATAAATAGGAATATCTTTGCAAATCAGATTTAGTTCTGTGAGAAATCCAGTAAAATAAAAATGCTGTGTCTCTGTTCTCTATATGTTTAGCCCTGTTAATACACTGAGATCAAGAAAAACAACACATCAGTAAGTTAGTCATTTGCCACAGGGGACAGAAAACTCCTTTAGGGAATTTCACATTTTTATCTTCCTGGACATCAAACACAGAGGACAATTTTCCAAGGAATGGGATCTGTGCCAAGATGCAGAAAGAATGCTTCAATGCTCAGGAGTGTTATCTGGATCTGTTGTAGTCATGGACCACTTCCCTTGTAACATGTGAACTATTTTAACTACAGTACTGTACACTTTCCATTGTTTGTCACTACTTCATGGGAAATCCCATTAAAGCATTAATACTGTAGCATTAACCACCCCCTGCAGGACAGTATTATGTAACAAAGACTTGACATGGGAAGGTTGAAAATGAACACTCTAATAACAATGCACAAGTCAATTGAAAGCATTGACTGATATTTTTACTGCCACCAATGATTCTGTTTCCTATTAACTTCAAATATGAGCTTATATAAAATGTATAATCTGAATGGGTGGTCCACTAGCCAAAATGTTAATGACCATTACAGTAAATACACATATCATAAGCTCAAGCTAATGTCTGCTTTGTTTAGTCTGAAACAAATGCACAGCCTGGGTGGTAACAAATGTGTGATCATGTCAGTATTTAAAACTTGTCTCCCAGTTGCAGCTGTGTGGCTCCTTTTGCTACAACGATCTGATGAAAGTGTAAACCATACACAAACATATATCAGTCCTCCCCACCACTGTTTATCCATGACACTGTGTTTACTCACTAAAGCTGCAGAGCTAAATACAATCATTTCCTGTGTACTGCACTGGCTAAACTTAAAGTCTTTCAATGTGCACATATTACTGACAACTGTGTCCTTGTAGTACAGTAGGTGAGTAAGTGGTGAACATTATACTACGTTATCAAGGACCTAATACAGATTTAGGATATTTAAGAATAATGTTGCAGCTCCACTTTTTAATATTCTCTGTATCCATTTCACATAATAAACTGTGCCCAGAAGCCAGATGCAGGTTATAATTAAAGCACCACTCAATAGATCACCCCCTCCCTTAAAACACACACACATTACCAATAAAAAAAAATGATTTATGCACATAAAACACACTAAACCCTTCACATTCAAAACACAAAGGATGTGACCACGTCAGGGTACAAAGACAAAGCAGGTCCATAATCCAAAGCACATAATCACAGTTACTTTTAGAAGACTGCACACTTTTTATTGAGACTTATTATCAGGTATGGTAATTTTTTTATATTGTGTGTTTGGGTGTCTGGTGGTCAGCCACAGCTCTTTGGAGCTGTCTAAACAGCGCCTTCCTCACATTACTGAGATTGTGTCAGAAACCTCATTAAACCAAAGGAGAAACATGCAATCCCAAACCAATTTAACCGAAGCTTTAAACCGATCTTTCTCGGAATTTTAGAATAACCAAAAGAGAAAAAGTAGAGTTGAAAAATTTGAATGGGAAAGGGAAGCTTCAGGAAGTAGTTTACTGCCCTCCACCCATCTCAAAGCAGATGTCAGCTCCTCTGAGAGAAGATCCTCACGTCAGCATGAAGTCCAGTGGGCACAAGGAAGCGGTTCCACAGGAAACCAGCTGCTCTAAAGCCATTTCACTGCCAAGAGCCATTTACTGTAAGCAGGATCCTGCCATCGCCACCATCGTCACCTCCACGACACACTGAGTCTCTAACAGCCCTTAAAGTTCTGATTACATTGTTCTAACCAGCAGATGTTTAATAAGCCTGCAGCAGGCAGATGGAGCTCTACGCTTGTTATTGGACTGGGCTTAATAATAAACAGTTCTGCTTTTCAAGCTATCAGCCTGACAGTGTTGGTGGTTTTATCGAGCACCGTGTCAGCGTGACAAAGCCAAATGCTGCGAGCTGTCATAACAAGACAGAAGTGAGACTTTGACAGCTGATGCCCAGTGGTGCAGTGGTGTCTGTATACATACAGTGTTACAAGCAACTGTAGTTATTGTATAAACACAGTCCATAGTAGTAGTACAAATATTGCTGTATTGTGCTTTTGTTTGTCAACAGCATACAGATATTGCTGTTATGGAGTTTACCTCATTTTTTTCAACTGTAACAGACCAACCGCTGTGAGGACTGAGACCTGTCAAAGGCTTGTTGTTTGAGGTACATCGCATCCTACCTTGCATCATGTTTCTGTAGGCGTTATCAGTGATGGAGTAGATATGAGGGGGGACTTCATGTCGTTTCTTCCCTTTATACATGTCAATGATCTTCTCTGAGTAGATTGGCAGCATTTTATAGGGGTTCACCACCACACAGAACAGGCCAGAGTATGTCTAAGGGAAGAAACAATAACAAACAGAGAAGGTTTTGTTTTGAGCTTTACATAGGGAATAGTTGGTGGTCAACAAATTTAACCACAGTACAGTTAATATTATAGGTGCATATTTATGTTTTCATGAATTAAGTGTTTTACGAGCACTGATGTTTTTGTTGCATACTTACATAAATAAGGCCGGAGAAGTACCTCTCACGAAGGTTGTGCAACACGGACGCCTCGTTCAAGCAGGTGAGCTCAGCCATGTCCTCCACCTTGCTGAATTTGGGTGGGTTCATCTTCTGGATGTCATCCTTGTTCACTGTCATCTTCTTGCCGTTATCAGCCAGCTCCACCAGCACCTCGTCGCCGTGTTCCTCCTTGATGCTCGCCGCCTCGAAGCCATGCTTCTCAGACGGGACCCACACCAGTTTTTTAGCCGACCAGTCCGCCTGTGCCATGGGGCTGTTCAGCAGGTCTTTATCAACGAAGAGGAACTTTTCATCCTCACTTGGGGCCTTCTTGGACATCTTGGAGTACAGCGATGGGCCAACTGGAAGCAACAAATGTAAATGGATGGTTGGAAGGTTAAAAAAACAGCTAAAAGGTCAAATTAAGGAAGGTACTGTATCTAACAACACAAAGAGGTAGAGGCAATGCAATCACATAATGTACGATACACCTCACATCAGATGAAGTTTTTACTGCTAGACCTTTGGTTTTCTTTTGGGCTAAAACAATTAAACAGGGTCAACAAGGCAGTTAGCGATAAGTCTCTAAAGGTAGAAGACGCTTCAGACGTCCCTGTGGCTGCAACTCAAAGAGTTAATATGTTTTATCTAGTAGGGAGTTGGAGAGTGCAGCCGTTCTCATAAACCTCCAGCCTCCGCTCAACCCCACACTTTCACACACGTCACTAGGGACATGGACAAAGCATTCCCTCTCTCATTTAGATACACAGATTGAGGCTAGAGAGTTGATTTTGATAAAATCAGTAACAAAATCCATGACATTTCGTCAGCGGTCCTTTATGAAATATCTGTGGGCCATTAATGTTTGTTGCTCCGGACTCATGCTTTATCATGAAGTCACTGCTTAATTGGCAACATCCATTATTTTCTTTCCTCCTCCATCTCTCTCTCACTCTCTGTCTCTCGGCCACGAGGCCTCAGTCTCGTGCTGCGATGACCATATATGGGCTCCTTCTCTGGAGCAGGACTCTTTTCTGTGGACCTAAACAGCGAGGCAGGAGAACACCCAAACAAAGCCCATATAGGGAATAGTATGTCTCCCGCTGGCCCCGGCGTTTACGCCAAAATGATAACAGCGAGGCACCGGGCCTGAGGGGGCCGGCAGCCTTAACAGTCGTACCTCACAGGGGCCCCTAGCGGCACTGGCTTTGAAATGCGCCAGTAACTGGTTAATTATGAGCAAGGACGATGGGATGTGCAAACAGAAACAGTGCAGACACCTGCTTGACTTTAAAGAAAGATTAAATATAGCCTTGAAACAAATATGTCTCTCCGCTCGGCCGGTTCTGCACTTGTGCCGTCACCAGCTAGAGTCCAGTGACCCTAATCCTGCTGGGATCCTTAACAGGATTTAGTGGATTAGATAATTAGATTAGATAACACTATATGAATGAAGTGAAAAGATGGGAGGAAATCTAACATGTTATTGCAATATAAACACATTATAATGTATCAAATTAAATAGACTCTTCTACTAATTATGAAACTGAGACATTGGTTCTTGGATTACGGACAACCTGTCACTGCTCTGACTTCAACCACTTTCTACATCTGTGTACACTGAGACTGGCACACATGTTAATTGAGTGTGAACTATGTAAAAAAGCCACTGAGCCTCCTGAGAAAGCTTACAAATCTGGCACAGAGACATGCCAAACCAAACCAAGGCAGAAACTACAAAAACTATACAAATGCAGACCAAAAACTGAGGCAGATGCTTCCAATTTTCCAAAACACTGCACATTTATAACAAAATAAAGAAGAAGCCAGCTGATTTCTGAGTGACATGTCCTTACACTCGTCCTGTGTCCAGGTATGTGAAGCTAACCCCAGTTCTCCTCTACAGCCTCTCTATGGTTTAATACCTTTGTAAAGCTCCTCTCTCTCATTCCCTGTTGCATCAACAAAGCTTTGTACTCAGCCGCTGAATGCTGAAGACAGACGTATGAAGTGGGGTTGACAGGTTAACAAGTTGATACGTGGACATTTAACAGATGACAAATCTGTGTCCACAGAAATACATTCAGTTGCTACAGAAATAATGGTTAATGCACAATAGCACAATAATGTCACATTCATGACACAATCTTGAAGACCTACTTAGGTGAATGTAAGCAATGTCCCATTATTATACACATCACTGTTACAAAATATCAGGCATCAAAATATATAAATTTCTTGTGGTTTTACAGTCTCTATTAAAAAAATAAACATGTGGGAAAGTCACCCTAGAGACTGGATGACCTTTCTATTTGTGGGGAAACAGATTGACCTGCAGGGCCTGTGAATGAGTTTACTCATTTCCTCTCTTCAATCTTTCACAAACATTCTTCCAGCTTTCTTAATTAACATAACACATTATGATTATGATGCCTCTGTAAGGCAGTTAGGGTCACAGGAAGAAATTCATTAGATCCTGCAAAATAAAATAGATGAATGAAGACATCTGACGTTTTTTAGGGCAGTGGTTCTGCTGAGCTGTGACCACAGGACTATATGTTAGTGAATTCATTACTGCTCTGCTGCTCTTATAAGAACAGTAGAGCAGTAATGAATGAACTACAATGTTCTGGTGAGAAATCCTGTGAGGATGCTGTCTCCTGTAAATATAAATAGCACCGTGTCAGTGAGCAGTGATGCCAACATTTCTTAGCTATACAACAAACATGTCCTGCATACCGTGACACAACCTGTCACTGATGTCAATGACAGGTTTACTGTCAGCGACTGGTTTATTGTGTGCCCTTCCTCCAGCTTCTGCACCTTCAGCCACAATGTTCAGTTTGACCAACGTGGCTTAATACAACTACATAAAAAACAGGAAACTTCATGGTTACAGCCAAGCCCTTATCTGAGAAATTCAGACTGTACGTCCTTTTACTTCCTTACTACTGTACAACGCCTGCGAGTTATAATAACGTATCGACATAATGGTACTTGCTGTAGAACCTCAGTGAGAGCTAATTAATTCAAGTGAGTGATGAACAAACAAGGGTACAGTTAATCACTATTAATACGCAGCCTACATTGTGCTAGCTCACAGCGAGAAACTATGAAGAAACATTCGATGGGGCGGTTTGACAAGTGCAGCCCCGCATCACAACTCGTAAAACGACTGTACAGCAGTTTATATACTTACATAATGGGCAGAAACGTGTGTTCTGGGGAGTTTAGGAAACGGAAGGTTAGGGTGTGGAGCGGCCGGCGTTGACGACGTACTCCAAAAAAACCAACAGTCGAAGTGACCCCTGGCAATTTCCGAGCTTGGCCATTTAAACCGCGCACGGTGGCGCGCGAGGGGGGAGCTTCGCGCGCGAGCCGGACCTCCTCCAGCATCTCCGGCCAGGCGGGAGGCAGTGGACATGCGCAGTGCGGACAGACGACGCTCTGTTTGCGGAGTTCACAGAAAAGCCCGATTTGAATGGAGGAACTTGCGGATCACTGACAGACGACTATGTGGGAAAATATGTAAGTTACTAGTGTTGGATGAGCAAAGATGTGGGCTACTGCACACGAGGGCATTTTCATTGAGACTGATCTAATCTGCTAAATCAGTAATGCACACAAACTCCTACATAGCTAAAAGTACAGTACTACCAGTAAATGCATTTAAGTATCAGAGGGAAAAGTAATATCTCTGCTATGCTTATAGTTATTATTTATAATAATATGATTTTATTAGATTGTCATTACTATTTTAGCCTTCTCTCTTTTTCTCTTCCCCATGTCACACCTTGTTTGACCATGAGGCTGGCACCGTTGTTCAGACTGGACCACATTCAAAGTAAACACAAGTCACCAATCAAGACAGGTGTGCTACACCTTCATTACACCTGGATAACATGCATACTCTAAGCCCAATACAAGGCATCCAGCCCAGCAGTAAACAAGTATTTTGCACGTTAGACATCTATTTGTGTACTCCAGTACCACACCCAGTAAATTTATGGATTATGTAATCATCTCTCACTCCTCATAAGGCAAACTAGCTGTTCCCAGCACAGGAATCCCCCTTTACTGTAACAGCTCCAAAGAGGTCCCCTCCACAATAAACACTTTATTCTGTATGTAAGTTTCTTTGTGTGTGTGTCCTGTCTATCCTACGCACACCACATTCCACTATCACAAACAACCCTGCTCCCTCCATCCCTTTGCTGCATCCCTTCTGTTTGCACTTTCTTTCCAGTGGAACTTCCTATATAAGGACACTGTTCATTGTGCTTCAATAAATCAAGCCGCTGTTTGATAGGTCTGTTGTGTGCCAAAGAGTCACAGCAAAGCATCATTGCTTGAGCGTGTCTATTTGAAACAGAATGACAAACCGAAAATCACACAGAGGATCCCCGGCCACCTCTGGGCAACATCAAGGAGGTAGAGTGGTGATCACAGAGAGAAATGTAGGGTTGAAAGTCTTGGGGGAGACAGTGGGAGGAAAGAAGAGGAGGAGGAGGAGCAGGAGGAGAGGAAAGAAAGCAGTAGATACACTGAACAGAGAGGTTGCAGTGTGTGCCATATAAGGACAGTGGGGTCTGTATGGAATCTCCACAGCTTGCTGTGGAACTTTCACCCCAGGCTCCAGTGACTAAATATGGTCCAGCACCAATACCATTGTTCAAACAAACAAAGTTGCTTCTATGGGGATAACTTTATTTACTTCTGTGACAGAAAGGTTTGTAGCTTATCAGTCTCCACGACACCAGGAAGACAAGGAGCTACTGTATGTGGAAGGCTCCAGCAGCCTCTTAATTCATCTCATTTCTGAGGAGAAACAGTATTTTATCATAATTAATCTCCCATACTTAGACTCACGGATTTGTTCAATATCCCCACAGGTTACAGTATATTATTAAACCATTAGTCTATGAATGCTGTCAGAAAAAGGGTCATTTTTATGTTTTCCTTTATTGTGATATATGCTATGTACTCACGGGAGAACAGTCTGCATTTATCTAAGAAATTAAAGGCTTCACTTGGATGAGTTGCAGGCACTCTGGTAATAAAATGAACACAGTCAGTACGTGAAGCCTCCCACGGTTCACTGAGACAAAGAGTAATGTCTAAGTGAACACAGTAACAGTTCACAGAGATAAAGAGAAGATGCATTAGAGTAAATACAAGTAAATCCCATTAAAAACCATTATTTGTGTATTGTGTTTTCAAAAATTACACTTACACATTTATACTGGAAAAATATGATTGTGGAATATTTCAAGTTAACATAAGGGGAATTCAGTTCCAGCAGCACTTGCACTGTATGTCTGTGCATCACTGAGTGAGTGTTGTTACCTATAATATCTGTAATGTTTTTCCACACCCCCGTGTCCATAGATGGCCATCTATTGGAGAGAAAACATGTTTATGGATATGTCTGACCCCAGTGGAATGCAATCGCATTCTAATTTGAGTCCAGTGGCAAACATCAGTGCACTCTGCTGTGGAGTAAAGACCACAGCATTCAATAGTATTATACAGCTGTGCCTTTTCCACCCAACTAATTTATACAGAGGAGAACTGCTACCAATTGCAGTGCAAATAGTAATACAGTCATATAACAACACAGTTGTATAAATTGAAGAGAACACTTGTATTTGATGCCAATAAATTAGAAAACTCATGTCCATAGCATTTAAAGGAAAGTAAGGTTTGCTCCAATTAAGTAAACTCAAAAGGTTTTAAATAAAGACGCATGAGGAACTATTTTCAGCACAACTAAGTAAACCAATACTATGTCTAGAGGCGATGAGTTAGAATTTGTATAATGTAAAGTGTACTTTCTACCAGTGAATAACTGGATCCCATACTCTCTCTATCAGAAGCATAGATGTGGGCTAGATGTTATGACCTCATTGTTCAGTGGATTAAATTGAGAGCTGTGATCTCACCCTTCAAAGCTGCTGCAATCAAGAGCGACAGATGTGGACATGGCAAAAGACGCCGAACAAATAAACCCTCGAAGCCTAAAGAGGGTTTAGGCATGGGTTAGGTTTGAGGTGGTAGAGAAGGCATCCAGCATTAGCAAACAGGCTGAAAAATAGAAGCTCTGTCAATAATCAGTTCCAGAAGCGTATGGGTTTAAGATGTGAGATAAGACATTAAAGTTCCCATGAATGGTGAAAGTGAGGTACAAAAAGTACTGGCTTGCATGTTCCATGCACAGTTGTTGTTTCTTTGTCACAAGCACACTGTTAAAAATTCTTTTGAATGACTTGTTAAAATTGAAGGACTCGAGCACAGCAAATAGTGTTGCATGACCACAAGCTATCATCTCCAGTAGATAAACTGAAATCAGGCATGTCACGGGGACTTCACTTCTGCTTTCTTAATCTTAATAATCACAAGGTGTCTGCCTACTACAGGCAAATGCCAGAGATGTAGCGTTGCTAAAGACGCTTAGGCCCAGTCAAGGGTGATGCTGTGGCAACGTGGTTAGGCTGCAGAGAAAAACACAATGAGTGTAAAAATGTTAGCACAATCACAGGAAAGGATAAGTCAATGCGAATTGAGGGCACTTTCAGGTGCAGTATATTTATCACCTCTTAAACTGTTCTATTATCAAAACTCTACATACGTTCAAGTGGACATGTACAAAAATCTTACAACTTTCATATGAGTATTAAAATGTAAATTAAACTCAAAAACATCAATGCATGCAAACTCCACATTGTTTAAGAGCTTTACATCTGCTGTGTTAATGCAAGAAAATGCATACTTCCATCTAGCACTGCATATAAAAGTTGACTTTTAGCCCAACACACGATTTTCATATGAAAGTAAGTGATAAGACATGAAAAAAGCTCACGGGCCTCATGCATAGCCCTATGTTAGCCAACACTGCCACCATGTGGTCACAAACTGAAAAGCATCTCCAAAAGTTTCCGATTCAAAGCACTGTATAAATATAAACGTTTATTTTACAACAACCACCAAATACAAAAAACACAGAAGTATACACAGTTATAAAGGAGAGAAGGCATCAAATGCACTTTCACACTTCGCCTGAATTACTGAGAGAATGTGTGATAGTTAAAACTACTGGTAACGTCAGGCATTACATTTAGAACATGTTGAGGCATCTGAGCTCATTTGGCAGCAATGCAAAGGCCTTCAGATACAACTGAGGACAATTCATACACCTCAGATACTGAAATACAGTATGCTCACGTGAAAACAGTCCCATAACCTTTGATAGGTCTTTGAGTGTCAGTGCGTCCATGCAGTTCCACCTTCAGGCATCAGGTCCTGGTCTTGTGCTGCTGGCAGTTGGACCAGTTGGCAGAGAGGTACCCCGCAGAAAAACCCTGCCTCCGCCCTCAGTGTTGTTCATGAAGTTAGATATTAAGCCATAGAGAAGGGGTCTGGAAGGTAAAATGTGGAGAAAATGTAGAAAAAACTTTAAGTGGAAAATAATAGTGTCCTAAGCCAGAATCAAAAAGTCAATCAACAAAAAAAAATTATTAAAGTAAACTACATAGCCAACAATTTGAATGAAGTACTTTGAGTTCTCTTGCTGTGGGTAGTACAAGATAAGAGTCTAGAGAACACAAACTAGAAGCCTTGCTTCTGTCCAGCAGTGGGCCAGGCTGTGATAACATGAAGTCTCAACTTAGTTTGAAAACAAAATGACAATCATGAAAAGAACGAATGGCGCTCATGAATTGTTTTTCAAATACCTTCTTCTCTGTGTAATAATTACCCAAATATTTTAGTTTTCTGTACATACACAGACTTGGAGCTTGAATCTTCTGCGACTTTCAGCTCACTGGCCAGGAACTGTCTGTCCAAGGGCAGTTCGGGTTGACCTGACTCTGAGGAAACAAACAGCTGCGTGTTTCTAAAACAGCCGCAATATCGTTACATTGTGATATTTCTCTAGTACTTTACTACCAGTTGCAAAAAAAAAACTGGACATGATTTCACTTATTGAACATAGGCTTCGACAAATGCTAAAAGTACACGATGCAGAAGTTATGTGTCGACAGCAGCCGTTAGGATGTGAAATGATTCTGGTGCTGGGCTCCGGATCCTCTCACCCACCTGCCGTCAGCACGGACGCAGTGTACCTGTACTTGTTGAACTCCAGGTACTCCCTGATGAGCTCGTTGATGAGCAGGTTTTCGTGGGAGAGCGGCGGCCGGGGCTCGCGTTGCTCATCCAGGGCGCTGAACACCTCCGCCCTGATGCGCGCCTTCAGCTGACCCAGGACACCGCGAGACTCCAGCGTTTCCCTCACGGCTACAAGGTTCACATTTCACCCAGTTACTCTCATATACGAAGAGGCTACGTGCCCCGCTGGTCAGATGAGAGGGGCTCTGTGCCTGACAAGTGCTAGTTTTTTTAAGATGTCCATTCAATGTTTAACCGTGTCTTGAGTTAGTAACAAATAAGTAGGTCGTTATAATATTCATCACACTTTCCCTATACTCGTTTGCAGCTGATGCTACGAAGCTTTCTAGCTAACGGTAGCCACCTAGCAAAAGTTAGCTAAGTATTAAGTACCGTGTTTGGGAGCAGTACAAATACTATAGTAGTTAAAAAGCAATATTATACGTCATATATCCAAGTTCTCTGTTCCGAACTGAAACGTAGGCTTTAAGAATGCTAAAATCAATGACTCTATGCAGTCACATCTATATGTTAGCTGAAATGTCAGTGTATAAGAAGGGCGTTGTTAAAGTCAGTATTTAGCTAATAGCCATCGTTGTTGTCGACGAGCTGTTTGTCGTGTTTCTGCTAGGGATGTAGTAATTAATGCTAAGCATTACAACGACAAATTTTGATTGCAGCGCTTACCACACTTGAGCTCAGTGATGGTCGCCATTACGACGAGAGTAATAAACAAACGGTTGCCACTGGCTGAGTTGTACGGCGGCTCTGAGAGGACAATAGACGTCTGAATCGCGAAGCTGTACCAGCCCTTCATTTTTATTTTCAACTAACATCAATCAAATGGTTAAGACTTGACTGGTGGGACCTAATAAATTCAAGACCTCATCCATTTATGGCAACACAAAGGCTAAAGCATCTAAAGATTGCCCTCTAATTAAACTTTATAATCATATTCTATTTGAGGCTTTAAACTGTTATGTGACCTAGAGATAGAATCTAACTGAGACTTAAAATCTTTTTGCCAACATATTCTGGCCAAGAAAGAGCACAGTGACGTTTGTGAAAACAACAAAAACGATTGCAAATCACAGTGTTCCAGAATGTAAGCACTGAGCTGACATTCATTTACAAAATGTCCCCAAAATCCACAAACACAAATGACGCAGAGGCACGCTTTTGTCTTGCATTACAACAAAACCAGCCCTCATTTTGAAAATCCCTATTTAAATTTCAGCTTTTCCATGAGTGACTCAGCTTGGCTAAAAAACAAAAGGTTGCAGAGTTTCTTAATAAAAAAAAAAGACAAATCCTATGCTTTGTTTTTAGCCTTTACGACGAGCTTAAGATCAAGCAAAGACTGCAAACCATTAAAACTGACCTAAATCTGAAAAAAGCCTGTATGTCAGTACGAGCATAATCATAAATACCAAATTGAAACATGTTAAATGTGAATTTAAAGTTCTGTCAAGCTTGTTTTTAAACTTTAGCCTAAAACAAAAATAAATAGAAGCATAACCATAGTGTTCAATGAATTTTATTATCCAGCATGATGTACTGTTTAATACAAGACAGTACATTAACAGTAAATGGTCAGTGAAAAATACACAAGCTTGTTATAAAAAAGTATAAATATAATGTAATCCTCAGAATTTTAAGGACACTTAATAAACTTTTGTCGTATGACATAAATAAGCTTATGGGCTTCTCTTAGAATATATTGTCTAAACCAGTAAGACAAAAACAGTAAATGCCTCTTCTCTTTGAAAAGTTCATAGGGTTCTTTCTTTGAATCAGGAGCGAGGGTTAACATGGACTATATACAGCCTGTCATGTCAGCACCAGAAAAAAAAACAATATTTTGTTTTCAACTTTGCACATGTGTGTATGGCCTGAGTTTGTGTGGAGGAGGCAGAGAGACAATCACAGACATCTATCACAATTGTTTTTTAGAAACATTCTCTTCATTCATGGTGGTTTTCACTACGGGTGTCAGGTTAAATCTGACCAGCAAGGTCTCTATTGGGTTATTTTTATGTGTTTACTTTGACAGAAATAAACA
Organism: Betta splendens; assembly: GCF_900634795.4. NCBI lineage: Eukaryota > Metazoa > Chordata > Actinopteri > Anabantiformes > Osphronemidae > Betta > Betta splendens. Next base: position 14,929,768 of record NC_040881.3, read on the forward strand.
ACAGCCGCAGCATAGTTGGACGAGTGCTAATGTCTTGGCTCACTTCAATGTTTTTTTCTTTCTCCCTGACATATAAAAACTCTACATTGGCTGCTTCAAGCTTAGACTTCCCCTGCATTTGCCAGGCTTCTGAAGTTTAGTGTGTCACAATAGTTTCTGTCCCAGTTTCTGGAGCAAGAAGACAAAATAGATTTATATCGATTTATAACTCCAAAATTGCATCTTTTTCTAATACAAGCAAAAAAAAGAGTAAACATCAATGTTTAAGCCTGAGACAACATGAAAAATATGTCATGTGCTTTATAAACTCTACAAAAATATGATCTCATTCAAAAGAATGACAAATCCTTAGACGTATGGTAATCTTTCATTTTTACTGTTCCGTCCATGGACTGAACTGACTCCGCTACTCTATGTACAATATTTATAGTCTGGAGAGTCTCAACTGTTCACTCTAGCTTTGTTCTGAATGTTCAAAATGTGAGGTTAACACAGTCTTTGTCTGACTTGGAACAGCTTTTCTCTCCATGTTAAAAAGCAACCAATACTTGTAGGAGCTGCGTCAACAGCTGCTCTTGAGACTCATCAACAATGCCCATTTGGGAAGGCGTTTCGAGCTGCCAGAAATCATTGAATGGCCCCATTGAATTTGTGATGCAGAGCCAAACAAATAAGGTGCCCCATCTGTATTTCAGGTCACCAGCTCCATGCCACGAGGTCCAACAAAGACCTAGACCAGCCCAGCTTCTCTGCACATTCGGTAGAACTGTCCCCGTTTCGAGAGGAGGTTGGACGGAGAGTCCATTTCAGAAATGTGGCCTCTGTCCATGACAATCACTCTGTTGAGCAGCAAAAATAAAAGAATCACAGATTTAAATCCAGCAATTCTCAATATTAAGAATTTTTATTATTATTATTATTTTATTCTTTAAGTTCATGTCATGTGGTTACATGTTGTACTGTAACATACCTAGTGTAGTCCATGATAGTGTTGAGGCGGTGAGCGATGGTCAGGACGGTGCAGTCTTCAAACTGGGTACGGATTGTTGACTGGATGAGTGTGTCTGTCTCCAGGTCCACAGCAGCTGTCGCCTCGTCCAAAACCAGGATCTTGGTTTTCCGCAGCAACGCCCTGGCCAGGCACACGAGCTGGCGCTGACCCAGACTAAGCAGAAAAAAAAACAAAAAAAACGTGTGAGGGAGAAGGATGGAGTCACATATTAGGGCGAGTACTGTTCGTACCCTGCGGCTGTATTTGGATGTCGTACTATTGGTGACTGACATGGCGGAACAATGCCTCGTGGTTTATCTGCATTGTAACGTGTCATATTGACCTGGTTACTGTGTTTACCTGAGGTTTTCTCCTCCCTCTGAGCATTCATGGTTGAGTTTGTCTGGCAGGTTGGAGACAAAGGTTTTGAGGTGAGCCAGCTCCAGTGAATTCCACACCTCCTCATCTGTGTAGCTGTCAAAGGGGTCAAGGTTCATCCTCAGCGAACCTGAGAACAGCACAGGGTCCTACGAGGGAAGACATCAGCGTTGTTTACTACCAAACTATCCATAAGGCAACAGGACTTTTAAAATTTGAATGGATTATTTCATTATTTTATTATGATGAAAGCCATAGCTCATGTTCTTTTATTTTTACTGTCATACCTGAGGAATGATAGTAATGCGCGATCTGAGGTCATGGAGTCCAATATCAGCAATGTTGACTCCATCTATAAATATCTTCCCCTTTGCTGCCTCTAAGATCCTGAAGATTCCCAACGCAAGGGAGGACTTTCCTGCTCCCGTTCTACCAACTATTCCCACCTGGAAAGAAAGTGTGAATGACTGTGACAATTCTTCAAGTTAGGCAATTTTTTTGAGGAAGATTACACAAGATAAGCCACCTTCTCTCGTTCGTTGATATGCAGAGTGATGCCCTTCAGAGCCAACTCAAGGCCTTTGCGGTACTGCAGCCCATAGTCTGTGAACTCTATGGTGCCTGTCTGGGGCCAGGCCTGGGGCAAAGAGCTGCCTTCTACGCTCCAACTAGCCTGAATGACAGCGTATCGAAGAGTGAGTAGACAGCAAAGCAGCCTTCCTACCGTAAAGGGAGGATTTAGAGATTTAGCATCATCAGCACCGGTGTGTGGGGTGGGGTCACGAACCTCTTTTTCAGTGTCAGCATACTCATTGACTCTTTCCACAGAAACAATGTTGTTCTCCACGTCAGTCCAGGACCTCACAATCCAACTCAAGATTCCAGTCACCTGAAATATCCAAGACCAATAAGTATAAGTCATAAGTCGGATAAAATGAATCTGCTGACTGAGCAAAGCAGGGCCTCTGTATTTCCCTCTCGCCAGTTTCGCCTCTAATTGCCACTTGCAGCCTGCAGCTGGAGAGAATTCCCACAATAGCGTGTGTTGTATGAAAACAACGGCCTCTGATGGTAATACGTGGGGTTTCAGTAGCAGCGGGTTGGAATATTACTGGGGTACGGTACAGTAGATCCTTTTACCTGGAGGGAGTGTGACACGGCCAAACCAACGATCCCCGGGCTCAGCGTGCTTTTTCCCATCACAGAGAGAATGGCAGCGGCCAAGACCACACCGTTTCCAACAAACTCCAGATTGACTGCCAGCCAGCTGTGGATGTAACATTTGATTTAGCTGTGGGCAGTCAAGTCTCAAAATGTGTCCTCATTACTAAAGCCACATGTAATTTTGTTTAGCCATATAAATCTTAGCCTTATGAATCATTATGCCTCGCTTACTGTTAACTGAGTATATTATTGTAAAAAAAATCAAGTTATAAATCAAAGTTATAAAAGGTTATAATTATATCATCTCACCGGGTGGCCACAAATCGGGGGAAGTAGGAGGTTTGATTGAAGTCGACCCTGTCATTGGCCTGCAGAATGAACCTGGACTGCTCTCTGAAGGCCCGGATGACACTGGCGCCCTGCACTGTCTCATTGAAGTGGGTGTAGATGGGCGAGCGGCTCACGGCTTCCAGCCTACGCAGCTGACAGGATGTGGCGACGTAGAAGCTCTGCGCGGTGGAAAAGTAAAACGGCGGATTTAATGCGCGAAACCGACAGGGAACACTCAGGGCTTTCCCATAATTCATAGCGGGTGTGAGCGAAATGTGTGTCAGCGGCTGGAGGGGGGGGGGTGAAATACGAGGGAATGGCAACATCAGCAGGGCTGGTTTTGGAGGCCCGAGCTTTCCAATAACATACGGTAATGAAACCCAGCCCTCGTTCAGCCAATGCTCACATGCTTGAGTGAAAAGAAATGGAATAGTGGCGAGATTGGGGCGAAGGAGCCGTACTGTACCTGAACAAAAGCATAGAGGAAGGCCAGAGGAAGGATGATCACGGCTGCAAAAGGCGTCGCCATCAGCACGATGATGCAGACCTCCATGAGTTTGAAGACGTAGCTCAGCATCATCTTCAAGCCGTCGGGCACCATGCAGTCGATGGCGTCGATTTCCTTGGCGAAGCGGTTGAGCAGGTTGCCGCTGGGCGTGCACTCGAAGAACGACATGGGCGAGCGGAGCACGTTGATCAGCAGGTCGCCGTGCAGCTGGCGGGAGGCGATGATGCCGCAGATGGAGATGGCCACGGTGGTGCCGAAGATGGCGATCCCTGCGCAGGACGGGAGAGCGTTAGCGAAAATGGAGGCGAGCCGCGCTGTGTCAACCCCCGTCCGGACCGACCTTGCACAAAGCCCAGGGCCCCGAACACGGTCAGCTTCAGGTCAGTGTCGATCTGGGTGCCGTTGACGACGGGGTCGTCGGCCCACATGCTGAGCCAGTAGTTGTAGGCCAGGGAGGCGCCCTGCTGGAAGGCGTAGAGGAAGACGATGGGGATGATGATGGCCAGGCCGATCGTCTTGAAGTACTTCTTGTACATCTCCAGCCTCACCTGTTTAAAAACAACCCTCCATCATTTCACGCTTCTATTGGATCTAACGCTCCTGCTGACGGCCAGCCGGCCAACGGCAGGTTTTAGAGCCTTTTCTCCCAAATAGCGATGTGCTGCAGCCAAGAACAACACAACGGAACATGAAGGCAGCCACTGGGAAAACCAAGACAATAGGCTACAGGAAGCTGTAAAGCTCCGTACAGCCCAGAGGAGCTGTAGAGATGATCCTTTTGTGGCTTCCACCGCTGTGAGGATCCGTCTGAAACCTGCTCAGCTGTTTTCATTGCTCATACACAAATATCGATTCTAGTGGCTTTAAATAATAATATGTGTAAGCGATGGCCATGTTAGACGTACCCTCCCAGTGCGGGCCTTGTCGACCACGGTCAGCTTGCCCAAGTCCTCCGGTACCTGCTCTTCGTCTGTTTCCGTCACAGGCTCCATGTTCTGCAGGTTGGTATTGGTGGTGTCACCCCTAAAGAACAGAAAAGAGGTCAAAGGTCAGTCTCATCAGATCAGTAGTTGATTCATGGGGAAACATCAAGACATGTTTACATTACACACCCAATGAGCTGCTCCTGGGAGAGATCTCTGGAGAACGGCATGAAGTCCACCATGCTGAGACGAGCGTTGGACCTCCTGGAGCCAGCTGCAAGATGGGGACATGTTGAATGCTAAGCCTGGCAGTTCTTGAATGCAGCCTGTTGCAGGCTGTCCTCACCTCTCTGTATGGGGCCCTCTTTTCGCTCTGTACTGGCGAAGGTGTGGATGAAATCGGCAAAGGCCCCGTGACGACCGAGGAGCTCCTGGTAGGAGCCGCTCTCTGTGATTTCCCCATCTACCAGGACGAGAATGAGGTCGGCCTGCGGCAGGAAGCTCATCCCGTGGGTCACCAGGATGCGGGTCTGCACAGCGAGCCAGAAAAATAGGATTGTAAGCACAATCCAACACCAAATTGAGGCTTTCTCAAAATAAAAGGGTCAGCAAAGTGGTGGTTTCCATATTATGACAACAATAGCTCAGGTCGTGTATGTGGTTCTGGTACAGTGAAAGAAGCTACTGTAGACTGCACTTTGAGCTTGGTGACACATCCTACCTTGTCTCTGAGGACTCCTTTCGGTCCGATGACCTTGTCGAAGATGTGCTGGCCCACGTGCGCATCAACAGCAGACAGCGGATCATCCAGCAGGTACACGTCCGCCTTCCTGTACACGGCCCTGGCCAGACTCACCCTCTGCTTCTGTCCGCCGGAGAGGTTCAGCCCCTGCGTGGGTGACATCATGAGAATACGAAGACAGAACTCTTGAGGATTAAAGACGATATCGAACATTTAGTGCCTTTACCTTTTCTCCAATTTCTGTTTCATCCCCAGCAGGGAGGATGTCCAGGTCGGGCAGCAGGGCGCAGGCCTCCAGCACGCGGTGGTACCACGGTTTCAGCTTGTCGCGGCCAAATATGATGTTGTCCTGGACCGTGGCGTTCTGGATCCAGGCCTGCTGAGGAACGTAGGCCACAGAGCCCTGCGGAGGCAGATGTCAGATAAATATTTATTAAGTTATACCCTCCAGCTATGAATAGACCTGTACATCAAACACAGATGCAGCACCTTGACACTGACGCAGCCGCTCCTTTTCTCCGTCTCACCGAGCATGGCGGACAACAGCGACGACTTTCCACTGCCCACGTGTCCCACCACGGCCACGAGGGAGCCCCGCGGCACGCGCACGCTGATCCTGCAACAGCCAAGCCAACCGACCCCGTGAGTCACGCCTGCTTTTTATCGCCGTCGGCACTTCTGTAGTCCGGTTTTTCATAATTCGTACCTTTTGAGGCAAGGAGGGCCCTCTGCGGACCAGCTGAAGGTGCCGTTTTCTATGGCCACGTCCTCCCCATCTAAACAAAGCAACACGTGATTTGTAGAAAATGAGCAGAACCAGCATAAACACTAACAAAACATATTCTTTCAACCTGAGCAGCAAGACCCACGTTTAAAACAAAACTGCCCTTTGAAGTTCCTTGTAGGAACAGTCTGGGCATAATTACATGTGAATTTGCTTGATCATACAAATTAAAGAGCTGCTGCGTTTTCACAAGCGAACATAGGAAGTGTTGACAGGTTACAGGCTCAGATGTGCACTTTTTCCTTTAAATTTCTCTATGAATCATTATACGTCTGAATTCACGCTGTGATTTACGTCCGACCACTAAATGCGAACATCCTATAATTACCCCGTCTACCAGCCACCCTGGGACCCAGGAAGTGACAGTGCACATGATCCATGCAAGGCTGCGGTTCTCCGCACATATAAACAACCAAATTTTGTGGGCTGCTTATATTGATCATGACAGCCTATGATTTCAGGCGGTATGTTTCTGAAAGGAATCAGTGCAGTATGGTCTTTGTTCATTGAGTATTTGAATGGGTGGGGCTCCTACCAGAGCTCAATGGAGCTTTGGCAACATTGTCCGCTTTGAGTTCCTCCGAGCACAGGTACTTCCCCAGGCGCTTCAGCGAGACCAAAGCCTGAAACGGAGGCGGTGAAGCATTAAGACCCCACTCTGTGGTATTCGCTGTCTGTGATGGAAAATCAAGGTCACCCACCTGCATGGTTGTGCTTATGGCGAATGGAAGCTGACTGAGGGGGGTCTTCAGGATGTTGATCAGCGCCATTGAGACGAACACCTTCTGGGCATCCAGGACGTTCCTGTCATCCAGCATCACGTAGACTCCAAACATGGAAAAGGCAATCTAAGGGAAAATGAAGCACTTAACATTGAACAAGTGGTGTTTTTGTGTGGCAGGTGATATTTAAAGCCACAATTAAGAGCATGAGGCTGGTGTTATACTGAATTTCTGTAATCGTCAATATATCCCATGAAAAGAAGAAAATGAACGATGCTTTTAGTCTGTCTCTCCCCTTCGCTCCTGTGATTCCCACCCTGTCTGTGGCACGTCTCAGCCAGACATTATCCTTTATACTAAACATAAGCCTGCATCATCAGCTCCAATCCCTCTTTTTTTGTTACCTCAGCAGCGGCTACGTGACTTAAAACGGAATTTGTACCAAACATGCACGTCGCACAGACGATGAATGAAAGACCTCGGTGACCTGGGGAATCAAAGGGATGCCTCAGTCTGAAGCGCGTACCAGGAAGGAAGAGGAGTTGAATGATGCAATGGAGATGGAATAAAGAATCTGGGACTTCTTCAGGGCCTTGAGCTCCTTCTCTCTGTAGCCCAGGACCTGCTCCAGGAAGGCCTTCTCCCAGGCGTAAAACTTCAAGATCTTTATTCCGTTGAGGATCTCGTTCATCAGTCTGATGCGGCCGTCCATGAACTTCATTTGGATCTCCTGGAGTCCAGACAGAAGGCAGAAGGAGGCGTTTATTATTCAAAATTTAAGCATAAGCACTGGAAAGTCAATTATCGGACAAAAGCAACACATGCACTCGTGAACATTATTTGTCTGCGCTTGTTGTAGCCGCAGTCGTTTTCCTGAACAACACAGAACTTGCTTAATTCCGTTCAAATTTACTGCTTGTTACATTTTAGTGATTTTTACGAGAAGGAAACAACAAAGAGCCGGGAATGTGGTCACTGCATTCAAACTTCAATTCGATTCAATTGGCATCCAAATGTACAGAACCGTTTGTTGTTTCTCCAAAGAAATGAAAAATGATGTCTTCCTCCTGCCCACCCTTTCCTGTCATTGTTCTTCAAACGCATTATATGGGTCCGACATCAAAAGGACAAGAGAGAATGTACCATCCGGGCCAAACACCCACACGGCTCCTCAGCCACTATCTAAACCAGCTGTGGCATCCCTGACCTCCAGTTACGTGCCAGACGTCAGGGGTGTTCTCTTCCAGTAAGAGCTCCTACCTGCAGCTTGCTTCTTTTCTTAGCAATGAATCCGTTGAGTGGGAAAATGAGGATGACGGTGGCGATGCCCGCCAAAGCCGACGGGCCCAGGTGCTAATGAGAGGATGAGGGGGAGAAACTGGGTTAGGCGCAGTTCCAGTGTGCATTCGTGCAGCGAACGGAGTGTGGTCCCCGTACAGTACCTGCCACAGGAAGAAGAGGCAGAGGGCGATCTCGATGGGCGCCAGCCAGACCGCGTTGAAGTAAACCACAAAGTCCATGAGCTTCTGAGTGTCGGCCGACACCAGGTTCACGATCTCGCCCACGGTGCAGCTCCTCCTGGCGGCGCTGTTTATCACCAGCGACTGCGGGGAGCGAGGGGATAGAGCAGTTATTCACGCGGGGGCTTCACGCCCATGTGTGTGTGTGTGTGGGGGGGGCACGCCGTACCTTTCTGTAAACCAGGCCCATGACGGCCGTCTTCACCCTCATGCCCACCGTGAAGCACGTGTACATGTACTGGTGGTTGAACAGGGACTGGAGGCAGGACAGCAGGAACATGAGGGTGGCGTAGAAGTAACCCTTCCACAGGGGCGCGTCTTCGTCCCTCATGAAGCCCAGAAGAAGACTGTGGGAGCAGAGGACAGACACGGGGCGGTCAGAAGGCCGCTTCGAATCCTGCTGCTGGTAGCGAACGGTACAAATCACAGCAGCCTCAGGGGAGCTTTTATCCTGTCAACATCATTGTTAATGTGCTTTTCTTCCCCCGAGCTTGATATTATTTCCCTTTCATTGTGCGCTTCGAGCCAATGGGCTGCAGCGCTGCTGTGGTCGCTGCCGGACTGGTCCACGCCAAGTAGCACGGCTTGCGCAACAGCGCCGGGCCTGCGGCCGGGCTGCCCTCACGCTTGGCCCGGCGGCTCCCTTATTGTGGCCCCGACGTGCATTTCTGCCATTTGGAGCCTCGCTCCCCCCTCCGCGCGCCGTCCTCCGCGCTTGAAGCGCAGACGGCTGCGGTTTCATCTACTTTTCTCGCTCACTGCGCCGTGGCCCTAATTAACGCTTCCCCTGATTCGGGCCTGGGAATCAACAACATTCCAGTCTGCCGAGTGGGACGGCATGGCACTGCTGCCGGCTGCTGCTGAGCTGTAGGTGTCACAAATAATAAGATGATGTCTGATACTGTATGCGTTTGGCCTGCAGTGTTTTTGTCCCTCCACGCTCGGCTCTATAAATAAAGCAGGACAATGAAGTCGCTCAACTTAAATCTACAAAGTGAAGTTGACAGTTTTGCCACTAAACACTGAAACCCCTTTAAATTCAGCCTGGGAACATGTCCATCCAGCTAATTCCAGCCTGAGCTGAGGCTTGGCAATACTTCCCTTTATGTGGCACAGTGACATGTGGAAACACTCTTGGGTTGTGATACAGTTCACAAAGCATGGAGGCTCCCGCTCTGTCTCACCTGAGGACCTGGGGGATGGCGAACATGAAGGCGTCGTGGAATATGATGCACAGCGTGCCGGTCAGGAAGTACGGTCCGAACTTGCGCGCCAGCGTCCGGAGCAGGAAGAACCCGGAGCTCTGCTCCTTCTGCAGCTTCCGGAGGAGCTGAGCTTGGTCCGGCAGCCGGCTGCCGAGCGCCGCGCCCGATGCCAGGGCCTTCTCCTGCCTGCCACGGGAAAGACGTGTGTGTCAGAGACGCCGTCTTTAATGTATGAAACCAAAAAAAAAACCCCACTGTTCGTCAACACAATGACTGAAGTTAACAAGTGGCCTTCAAAGCGCTGGAACAATGTAACAAACCGTGAAGATGACACAGAGCTCATGTCATAAAATGATGTTACTGTATATCCTCAAACGACTCTTTTTTATTTATATTTGACCCTGGATGCCTCCGGTGATGAGCTATTGTGATGAAGTCCTCCTCTTCAACCAGCAGCCTATGATGTTCAACCGCAGAGCAGTAGACTGAGAGGAGAACTGTATGCAGGACCACAAGCTGCTGTCTAAATAGCAAACCATGATGAAGGACAACATGTGCGTGTCCTGTCAGTTTATCGTGCTCCATTAAAGGTCCAGACATCTATAAAGGCTTGTTTTGGTATCGCTACACGTGCTAAATGTGCGCGAGGCCTCAGCCGTCACCCATGAATCATCAGTAATTCTCACTTTTGCAGTTTGGCGCATTCGTCCGTCCAGTCCTCCTGCAGGTCGGAGATTATCTTGTGGGACGTGTCCTCCTCCCTCAGGGTCCACAGGTCCTCTGCTGCCAGTGGGGTGCGGTACCCTTTCACCACGAGCCTGGGGAGATGATTCACACGCACACAAATGTCAAAAAAACACGCATATTATTGTAAACAGGCGAAAACTGTTGCTGTAGCGATTCGTCCGAAACCTAAAAATGAGGGGGTTCGGAAGAACCATCTTACCCGGTGAACCACCAGAAGAGGATCTTTGACAGGAAAGAGGCATCTTTCACGGGACAGGGATTCTGCAACAGATTAAAGACCAGACCTCACTGTTGTTTTCGCAGTAAATCTCCCGGCGCTCGGAGGCCTTCGAGAAACACGCGCGGCTTTGCGGAAAGGCCACGTTCTGCGAGTGAGGGGTGTGTTTGATGGAGCGCCGCTGTGTCAACAGCACCGTCCAGTCCTGCGGGGCGCGATAAATAGAGCCCAGTGTTCAGTGTTCAGGATGGAGGTGACGTCCTGAGGTTAAACGCAGACGGAGCGGAGATGTGTCATCAGGCCGGTCCCGCCGGCGTCGTCTCATGCGCTACGGCATCACTCTAGCCCCGTGTTTACTCTCCTCCTCACCCCGCTTCCCCGCTTCCCGTGAGTAACTCTAGCCATAGCGGAGCGGAGGAGGTGGGGAAAGCGGAGGATGGGTGTGTCCACCGCCAGGCTGCGGCTTCTCAAACCCTCAGCCTCCTCGGCATCGGCACACCGCCTGTTAGGGACTTTTTCCGCCTATTTTGTTCATCACCGGGGGAACTGTTACGTCACGGCTGCGTGAAGCTCCTTCTCATTCACCTGCCATCTTTTCCAGGCTCGCGTTTGACGGCTCAGTCGCCGGTTTAGCCGGCGTTTGCTGCTGTGCGGGTACGGACTCTGAGCAGCGGTCAAGATGCTGCACCGAGACTCATCCTGAAGGCATGAAACACGCACGCTCGCACTCTTTCACGCCGACAAGCCAAGGCGGGAGAGGAAGGACGGAGGGATGTGAGTCACATCACCTCCTCCAAATGGGAGAAATGTCCCGACAACAAAAGCTGAAAACCACAACATAGCATGTGGGGCATTTTCTATCCTGGGTGTCGGATCCGAGTGGATGTTTTCGACGGAAGTGGGGAACATTCTCCACTGCCTACCTTTTCCAGGGCTGCTTTTCCCTCTGGGGGCCGGTCGGCGAAGCAGCTCAGGAAGAGCTGGGCCAGCTGGATGGTGAAGTATGAGAAGAAGGCGAGGTATCGCACGATGTCAGAGGCGATGCCCTGCGGAGCACACAAGCAAGCGGAGGCTGCATGGATGAAGGCCGCTGGAGCGGATCAGTGCTAGCTGGGTTTACTGAGTTTAGTTGCTTTAAGTAGTTCCAGACAATTTTGGAATGTGCCCTTCATTCTAAACCAGGCCAGATTTAATTGAATCTGCCTCATGGTTGTACACACGCCACAGAGGAATAATATTGTTCTTCCATCCAGGCATAAGGGTTTCAGTGGGATCTAATTGTTCTTTGGCTGTTTTAGGTTCCTCAGCGTCACGTAACACATCACAGAGGATCATGGTGGTGTGCTGTGCCACTTATCGGCCCGGTGGCCTCGTGTGCAGCTTCACAACAACACTGGATTCATCATCTGGCTGCATCATATAACAAAGGTTACAGTTTAAAGGATCACAGGCACAGTAAAGCATTTAGGATCAAGCTCAATCTAGGTCAAGCCCTTTGTCGACTGGTGGACTTTATGAAGCAGCAGTTAAAGCTGAGTCACGCTCATATCTGTAAATAGGCAGATTGTGGCTTCACAAACCAGCAGCCATGCTTTCAATCAAAGGAGCAGCTGTGATATTAACCCTCAGAGGCTTTTGTGAAAAGTGGGACTCACATGTTATTCTTGACATACAGAAACTGTGGGTTCTGGCAGAGCCATTGTTTACTACTGGGTCAGTGCCACCGCCACGACTCAGAGCCATGGCAAACAGTGAAATGATTTTCTGCGAAAAGTGTGGCGGCGTGCCCAGACGGGAGATAGAAAGGGGCCAAATGGGATCTGGCCGCACGGTGAGGAAAAGAACAACTCGGGCTCAGGATGGTCGTGTAGTGGGTGAGAAAAATGTAGGTCAAGTGGCTAAGAATGGACAGGATCCACAAACATGAACTCAACTCGACAGGTCGACCATCACTGCTGCAGTGGGTTTTAGCGACTTTCCCTATAAATATTTGGAAAGTGCGTGAGTGGAATCTGTAGATGAGCTGTGCAGCACTGGTTTTGTTTGTCTCATGCATCTTATAGCAAAAGAAAGAAAATCTTTTCTACTATGTCAGCCTGAAAGAAAACCACAGTAGAAAGTCTCACTAAGCTACAAAACAAAAAGATAAATATTGATATTTCATAAATCAAGGAGAGATGAATTGGAAGATGAAATATGAAAACTAAAAACTAAAAACACATAAGGTGTTTTAGTGTAAATAAACTTTTGTTGCCAGGAAAACAAACATACAGTACTGACTTTAGTGACTGAGTTTACACTATAATGATTAATGAATCATTTACCAGCTTCATTTTTATAGTTATCTTCATGGGTGTCTTACAAATTTTATCTGTCCTGCGCTAATACGGACTCATCTGACGCCTATTGGTTCCATCCGCTCTCTTATCAAGTAGAAAAGAACCTGAAAAGTCGGTGATGAGCAGAACCTGAGCATTGAGCTTCATCGAGACGTATGCGACGCGGCGATGAACCGCACGGTGGCCATGTGTGCGTTCTGTGCACGCGTGTGGTTGTATGAAATGAAAACATGTGTGTCCAAATCCTAAATGGCCTCGTATTATGTGCGGATGCATAGATTTCCATCTGGCTGTGTTTACGAGTGTAGGCCTGTAAACACTGCGCTGGCGTTCCTCTGGTCTGACCCTGGGCTGCCATGTCTCACCAGCATTTATCCCAGGCCCATCATTACTCTCCTCCAAGCAGTGTGGGAATGTCACACGGAGGACGATAAAACAGAAATATGGATGTGTGTGTGTGTGTGTGTGTGTGTGTGTTTGTGTGCTTTTATAGAAATGCAAATGTGACTGGCTGTGTGCGCCTAAATAGAATCTGAGCCCATGCAACAATGACTGCAGTGTCTGACAGAAGACACAGGAAGAAAACGAAAACTTAAACACACACGGCCTTGACCAGAATTGGCAGTGTCATCCTCCAACACTTGGTTAACTTTAGGTTACCTTGGTTAAAATTGGGGGAGGAAATAGAAACTCTCTTGCTGACACAGGGTATATCTCACGCTGGGCTTCTGGAGTCCTCTGTCTAGACTTTGGGCAGGAGCAGACCTGATTAGATATCCCTGCACAGTGTTTTGACACTTCAGGGTTCGCAGAGTTCAGTGTTCAACAAACACACTCGCTCAGGATTGTCCGAATACAGAGAGGCTTTGGGATTTACAGCATTATGTGTAAATACGTCGTCGCAGTATTTCTTTTTAAACGGTCAAATGAATGATCGGTACCTCGTCCATGGCCAACTGGATCTTTGCCCTGAGAGGAACCAGGGAGCAGACGACAGCCAGGACCCAGAACAGGAAGAGGAACACAGAAGAACGGCAGCCTCTTATCCTCTCCAGCTGGATGATGCACAAGGCCAGGATCTAAAGAGCGACACACAGACACACAGATGATTGATTCGAACGTTCAGGTGTGGTTCTTAGTGTCAAGGACCCAGAGGAAACATCTAGTGGCTCGATCCCCTTCCGTATTAGCCGCCAGCGCTTTGAGGACTTTTCCTGGGATTTCCCAGGCCATGGGCGCAGATGTGATCCGGCTGGCGTGCGCTTACAAAAAGAGGACGTGCAGCAGTCGATGCAATAAAAAAAACAAACAGAAAAAACAAAACAAGACAGATTCAGTCACGACTAGCTATCCTCAAGGAATTCATACATCCACTATAATTGGCCCCTCTGCAAGCGGTTGGCCAAGTGAGACGTCACTTTGTCATGCCAGCTCATCACCAAGTGGAGAGAAAGCGGGTTTAGGTTTCATAATGAGCACCGCATCGGCTGCGCTGGGACGAGCCGCAGCACTGTCCTGTTATAAACTACGGCGGTCAGGTAATTATATAAGTGTTGTATGTGGAGATGTGTACACGTTTGTGTGTGGTGGCCAAGAGGGCGAATATCTTTATATGCCCTGGTGGATGTAAACAGCATTGAGGGTTTTTCTCGTTCATTCACTCCTCATACGTGTTTGAGTCCTTCCCGTCCATTGAGAAGGACAAAGACATGCCCTGTGTCTATGGGGAATTTAGAGTCTCCTGTCCACCCGACTCGGACGTCTTTAGTGGAACCAAGGACACGTCTGTGGAGGCGATCTAAATACAACGCGCAACGCGCAAAGGCGTTTCCAAGAACTGTATGGGGAACAAATGGCCAAATCCAGTCCATTGCGCCGACTTTTAGTTCCACCTTGTGATTCCAACCACAAGCAAGTGAGAAGTTAAGGAGAATTTCATCCTAATATTGTTGCGTAAGCCTCATAAACCAATGTGCATGCCAACTGAATGGAGCCAGGAAAGTAATCGATGAGCTTTTATTCTGATACAGCGATCTAACAAGTGAGATAACTATGTTCTCTCCTTTTATCTTCCAACCAAAATGTTCCAAAAACAAAGTCTAGCTTTGAAGTTTATCTGCCTTTGGGCACGGGACGCCAATGGACAGTGGGCTTTCCAAAAAATTTGGGAATCTAAATATTCATAAACAGGCTAAAAGCCAGGAGATAAGGCTCTGAGGATTTATTATTATCACACTGAATTAGCTCTAGCCTGCGCTAGCCGACAAGGCTGAGTCTCCATCAGCTCCACTACACAGCGAAGGCGAACGAAGACGACCCTGGACTCAGCGAGGGTCCCTCCATCCCTAACTAAACGCTCTGACTTGTAATACAGCTGCAGCCCTCAGCTCTGTTTGTACAAGCTAGCGGGTGGAACTAAGTCCATCGCTAAGCCTCGACTCAAAGCCATGCCTTGTAATTACACGGCAGGAGCGCAGGGGCAGGAGCTTTAGGTCGTCTTATAGCCAGCGTCACTCGTGTGCGCTTCATCAATACTGGCCTGAATGGGTGAGTTGAATGGGTTCCGATGCAAGGACATGAGTTTAAGGGCAACAAAACAAGTGGATCAGAACAACAGGAGCACAGTGTTCCCGGCCTGCACCACGGAGCTGGTGGTGGGCGGCCACAACGAGCATTTCCCAAATGATATCCTTTAATTCAGAAAGGCCTGGCAGGAGATGTTCTTAATCTGATCGGGTAGATGCTTGTCACTCGGGCCCCTTGGTGCGATAAATGACGTCCCTAAAATAAACGTTCCGTTTTAAAATATATTCCCTGATACAAGAGACGTTTCAGTGTGCTTTTACAAAAACATGTGCTGGTATTTGTTCAGGCGTCTGACACGACCACAGGTGGGCAAGGCCGTCTGACTGGGAGAGAGGGAGACTGTGGAGGACCTGTACGCGGGCGGCGTCGTGAGCGCCGGTCTCTGAGAGCTCCTCCGTCTGCATTGTTCTGCCTCTAGACTTGCTTCTGAGCATAAACAGCGCGTGGCGAGCCACCCGCGGCGCGGCTAGCGCTCCTCTCCTAGCTAGCGCTCCTCTCCTAGCTAGCGCGCCGCTATCATTAAAGGCCCGCTGAAACGAGGGGGAGGGATGTTCTGGGAAACACTCGGGGCAATTTTCATCAACGCAAGCGACCGTAACCGCGTGTCTGATTGCACCCAGCTTAACTGCCATAAATGCCCTGCAACCCGACCTGTGACCGAGCCAGGTCCAAACATCTGCGCAGTGAGCGAAGCAGCTTAGCTAATTCCAAACGTCCGCTTGTCGTTTGGTCACTGCTTCGTTTTCTACATTGGCATTAAAGTTAAACACTTTCCATCTTAAATACAGTTTTGGTCAGAACAATGGCGCTCAAGGAAGAGGTTGCACACCTGTAGTCTATATTAAGACTGAGCTATTGTGTGTAATTACGTCCACCATAGGCTACAATTGCTTGTATTATCACCTTTGCTTTAGGTGGTTTTGTGTTGTTTTTTTTTAAGAGGAACCAAACAGCTGGATGGGTTTTGTATGAACTCGACTGCCCCCACTTCACACTCAATTTGCTCCTATTTACACTCGGAAGAGAAAAGAACAGCTCGTACTGCGTTTAGACCTCATGCCATACTATATAACAGTATACAGTATATATAACAGACACATATTTCTTTGCACATACACTATAGGGTCCATATCAAACAGTAACTGATGTCATTATGTATGTACTCAGCACTTTTTGAGTGATGGTCAAACACAGGCTGCATTTACATGCTGCCGTGATGTTTGCATTGCATTCAGCTCCATAAATCTGTCTCTGGTCGTGCATCTTTGCACCTAAGTGCCTGTGTGCGCCTTCATGTGCTGGCACCTCGTCACATTCCAGATACGCATGGACGCACCGGGCTCATCGGGAGCTACAGCACGAGATTCACCTTCACCGTGTCTTTGTCAAGCATTGGAGGATCACGACTGAAGCAGCAGCCTAACAGCATTTCAACTGTGCGGCGTTTAAGTTGTTTTGCATGTTGCTACAGCACCTACAGTCCACCTCTTGTCACGGATATGCTCATGCTTGCACAGGACACCCTAAGCAAGGAATAATAATATACATTAAATGAAGAAAGGAATTCAAAGCAGGGGCCTTACCACTGTCATGCTGCGTATTATGGGGCTGAGTAGGAAGACCATGTGCTGCTGGATCTCCTGACTCCTCTCCAGCAAGATGTAGAAGAACTCCACGAAGCCAAAGGAGGCGAGAAGGAAACCCAGCACCTGAGCCGGACGGGAAAGTGGCCGAGAAAAAAACAAGCAGAGGTTTGTTGTTTGCTTTGGTACTGTATTTTCTAGTCATGGGAAAATTCTTACAACAAAAACAATACAAGAGAACCGGGCCAAACGTCTCACCATTTTGGCAGTGCAGAGGCAGGACATGTGAATGCGTCCACTGTCATGGCAGTAGAGGTGGAGGCAATAGAAGGGGGCCAGCAGCCACAGGTACACACAGGGAACCCACACCAGCACGGTGTTCTGGAAACACTGGGTCAGGTCCGGGTTGGCCGTGTACCACGTACGGTTCCAGTCCTGCAGCAGAAGGTCAAAGGTTCACATGGAGACAATGCAGCCAGGCTGGCCGGGAGCTGAGGTCAAACTGAGGCAATATATTCATCATCTGACAGCGAGAGCTGGCCAGGGCCGAGCTCAGAGGATCCAGACTTGGGAGCAGGTCCTACAGTTCATCCATCAATCACAGGAGAGCGAAACCACGGAAAGTCAACAGAAAATGGGCCTGCGCTCCATCGTGAGAGAGTTGGAAGAGGGTTTTTTCTTTTATTTTATTGCTAAAAGGCTGAGTCAGTTTCGGGACTTTTCTCAACACGCCTCTGGCCCGTTTTCAAATCTCACCAGAACGCTGAAAGCTGTCAACGCACTTTAAACCATGATGTTGAGCACAGCACCAATAGCGAAGCTCATGACTGATCGAAGGCCTGCGCAGACGGGGTGCGATGGGCAAAACGCTGCCAAAGCATCTGAGATTATATAACGGCAGCAGCAGCGTAATAACAAGAATAGGTTGATTAAAAAAAAACAAACAGCCGAGCGGCCTGTTGTTGTCTGGCTCTGCTTGTTTATCACCTCGCTGGTCTAATGAGGGGCAGGGTGTCTGGCTGCGCTGCGGACTCACCACAGGAAGTGGTTTCCAGCTTCCAGCATGGCACAGCAGTCTGGCCGCGCTGGTAGACTCCCAGCCGGGAGAAGGGAGAGTGGCCGCAATTAGTGCCAGCTGCAGGGTCATTACGTAAACGAGCGTCCGCCCACAGTCGGGCCGGAGCGCCACCGCGGGGGAGACGCTCCGACGGGTGAGGCCCAGCGGGGGTCCGGGGGCGGCGGGGGTCTGATTGGGCCGTATCTGTAGCCAGTCGCCGCTCCCGCACTGAAGTGGAGTCTGGTGCATGTTGGTCACGGTTACATAACAAACACGCTAATCTCCACATTACTGGTGGCCTCCAGGCACCGGTGCCCAAACCAGTTAAGGCCATAAATCTGCTGGGCAGCGAGTGGGAGGCTGCTTTCGCAGAGCGGTCCGACTCCTGCGGCCGGCGGACGGACGGACGGACGGACGGACGGACGGACGCGACACTTGTCGAACCCTCTCCAAGCTCTTTCTTGTGCATTTTGCTCTGCGCGTATCCTGTTTCTCACTCCCGCTTGAAGTGGTGGCACTAAACTAACAGATGCCAAAGACCCGGGCGCTGCGTGGTTTCTATTTTCGCCCGGCAAACACGGGGATGTGAACCGGGGGGGAAGAGAGAGACTTTTACTGTACTGAAAACCTGCTGAGTGTCCATTTCTTAGTCACTTCCCTGTGTAATGTCAAGGAAGCGAGTGTTGGGGATCAACGATCGCTCCCCCCACGGTTTCGCCCTGACTTTGGCCCGTTGTTCAAATTACAGGATGACATCATTTACAGTAAGTACAAAGAAACTAAACACACAGTTAGTTTCTAAATTTGCTCCTCTCAAACTTGTCGCCCTTCAAAAGCCTGCGCGCCACGTGTTTATGGACTGTGTCACCTACAGTACGTGGAGCTGGAGGCCACATGTACAATACGCACATATACAGTACGAGAAGTCAGTCTGATGTGCTCCAGCATCAACCACACGCACAGTTTAAATAATGCAGAGCTTAGCAGAAGTACTGAAATCCTCTGATTGGCTGAAGAACATCCAGAAATAGCACAAACTGCACAATGAGATACGTTTGAACGCATATAAAGCAAGTTCTTTTATGCACGCTGTAGCTTTAAGTAGATTCCCATCTAATCCCTTAGGCAGCGACCAGTGACTCAGGCTGTTTCAAGTATGCGAGGAACTGATTAGCACAGTTCATAACTGGAGATCGGCCCGTTTGATGTGATGTGTTGGAGTAAAGAACATCACTCTGTAGTTCAGACTGTCCTGGCAGCGATATGAGGAGATAAAACCCGGTGCCCTCGCGCTCTCCGTGAGCTTTGATTTGCGTCTGCCTGTGGCTTTGCAGGGGTTAAACTCCCTCCGTGTTGAGAAACAGGGGGAGTGGGGAGCATTCGGGACTGAGGTCATCCAATAACTCTGGTGTCAAATGGACCGCGGCCATCCTTTTATTTTCACAACGTGGAGGTTTGTTATTGTACAAAAGCCCTTCCAACAACAGCAACTTAGTCAGTGAGACACGACCCTGATCCTTAGACTCTCGCTTTGCTGAATCGCCTCCTTAGAAGCGTATTGTTCTGAGTCACAGCTGTACAGTTGGGCCCGTGGGGCTCTGATCCACGCTGGTTCAGACTCTTGCATACCTCCAGGCCGGAGGATGCCGAGGTGCTTTCTCCCCCGATGCTGAGGGCGTCTAGCGGCGCCGACATGCTACCATACAACGAGCACGTTATTTTTGCTGTGTAACTCAAGGCTGGACGGTAAAACTAATCATCGGAGCAACATGCTGACGTGATTAATGCTCACGCTGCTCATCAGTGACTCGTCACACAAGCCACAAGCGGAAGAAAAAGATTATTTCAATGTGTCCTGCACGCACGTATCCCATAAATAAACATCGGCTCCGCTGCGGGGATCAGAAGACACAAACGCACTAAAGCCATGTGTGTTCAGGGTCACAAACTCACCCACAGAGGGTCCAGACCACTGAGTCTGCAGAAGGCATCCATCCACTCGCTCGCTCCTTCCTCACTGATGCTCCACTTGTTGGGGTCGACCAGCTCCTTCTCTCACGCCAGCACCAGGGTGAGTGTGTGTGTGTGTGCGTGAGGGGGGGGAGATGATGTGTGTGTGTGTGTATGTGTGACTTTTCCTGTCTTAGCTAAGGTGTTTCTTGTGCTCAGCTAGTTCCTTGTTGTCTGCCTGGACGACACACTCAGGGTTTATTAGTGTGTGTTGGGCTTTGTCTGGGTGACTTTTCCTGCCCTTTAATTAAACATCTCCTCTCAATGAAACCCTGGCTCTCTCGCTCTCTCTCTCTCTCTCTCGCTGCTTGAGCTTCTGCTGCTGCCCTGAGATCCTGTGTCTTTCTGACTCGCACTCTCTCTGCCTGCTGTTTATGAGTGTTGCTCCTTGTTGGGTGGGTGGAAATATTTCTCTCTCTCTCTCTCTCTCTCTCTCTCTCTCTCTCTCTCTCTCTCTCTCTCTCACCCCTCTTCTCTCCCACATCTGCTGGATTTCAATCAAAACACCACAGTTACTCCCTCAATGGGACGACAGTCCCACACCCAGACACTCTCCTCCTCCTTTTGCTCACTGCCCCTTACCTCCTCTCCCCCACTTTCCCCACATCCTAAAGCGCCAGTCGTCTGATCGCACAGTGCGTGTTTGTGCTCAGACAAACCTGACAGCTTCTCGTGAGACCTTCGCTTACATAAAATGCAGGACATCAGCATCACAGACACACATTGTACACACCTTTACATCCTGTATGTGTGACCAGCATGTACAAGCACAAACCTCTCCCAATGAATGCTAATAACATTATGAAACCGTGCTGACACATGAATCAAATGGAAATCAATAGATTGTTTGGGTATGACAAAAAATGCACAAATGTCACAATGAAGTCAAGCATGAGCAAGTATTGCAAAACTACTTGCTGATATGGGAACTAAAGAGAATGAATTCTGTTAATTAGTCATCTCATTGGGCTGAAACTTGCACTGCAAGCGGAAAAATGCAAATCATTACATGACTCTGAGACACAGTGTCACACTGATGCAGACAGTTATAAATGCTTTTCGTCACTAAAGGAACACTAGGTTAAAAGAAGGATCTAGGGTCACGGCAACATCAGCGATCATCAGTAACATCATGTAAATCCAGGTGTAACCAATATTATGACTGAGCCGCACACGCAGGGTAGCGTGAATTAGCAACAATCCAGACAAATGTGGCTCTAGAAATTTGATTTTGCACTTCACAAGCACAAAAACAAGTTCGTCAAAGCGCTTCGTAGGCTGAAGAAAAGCATCATCAGCTGACGTGGTGACGGTCACTGGTGGAGGCGCAGGGGAAAACCTCAGCACGGCAGCGACGCAGGAAAGTCTGACAGCGTCTGGACTGGGACGAACAGCACCGCCGCCATCATCGCCACAGAGGAGAAACATGGAAAATCTGGCCAAGAAGCAGACCACCACCAGGCCCTGTGTCTGGACATGTGCAAATATCACATTATTATTCTTTTAAAAGTGAGTCACCGGCTCTCGGTCCTCGTCCAAGCCGACAAACAGAGATTTTTATGCAGCATTTCAGCTCAGAGGATTATGTAATGTGACGTGGATCGTAGATTTTTCTGTTGTGCAAGTGAAGATGACATAAAGGCGCAAATCTGGGACTGTGGTTAAAAATATTGGTTGGTGTAAAAACAAAATGCTGCCTGAGGTTTGGTGAGCAGTGGTGGATAAAGTACCCAGATTATTTACTTAAGTAAAAGTAGCAATACCACCATGTAGAACTACACTGTGGTACTGTCTGCTACAACACTCCCACTCAAAAATACCTCTTAAGCAGAATGGCTCATTTCATGTCACTGTATATGAATCTGAGCGCTGACGCATGCTCACCTTCATCACTTTCACAGCTGCAAACTGCCCTATTTGCTGTTTAGCAGACTTTAAGACTTTTGTGTTGCTGGGATCCAGCAAAACAAGGGTCAAAGGTGACACACACTGAGTGAACGGGTGTAGATACTGAACCACAAAAGTCGTCAAAGTCCACAACGTTTTCATTAAAGTGAACATAAACACACAGGAGCAAACGAGGCATAAATTAATGACACATGTGAGGTTTTCATTCTGACTAATGCATGATGGGAAGTGTGCTGAAAATGAGAACGACTGCCGGCTTCAGCGTCGACCAAATCATACACAAAGGCTTAAGATCAAATAAATGAGAGCGTTGTGCGTCCAAACCAGCAGCCACGGTCTGACTCTCTGTTATGTCTCCATCCCACCACCTGGCTGGAGTGTTGCTGAAACTAAGAAATGGTGTGAAACACCTCAGACGGCGTACCGCAACCAGTGAAAAGGGTGTTTCAGTGTTTACAGTACCGTGTTTTTTTTTTGCACCCAAATAACACCAAACACGTGCGGTTCCATGCTCCCGCTCATTGTGTCCATTCCACCCGTCTTGCGCTCCGCTGAAACTGCTGCATTGTAAATGTGGCCCACAAAGGCCAGTAACTCTGCATCCTGTGTGCATTGCATGTAGTGCCATTTACGACTGGAGCTGAGGCGCGTGCCAAGACAAATCTTCGGCGCAGCAGCACGTCGGAGGCGCAAATAAGAGTCAGGCGGCTGCGATGGCGCACTGAAATGAGCGCCCTAATGTAAACACGCGTACGCGTCTGTCCCGCAAAAAGCCGCATGACGTGCCGGGCGACGGCACCGGAGCGAGGCCGCTCGCGGTCGCGGCGCGTAGTCGCAGAAACGCGCGCCGGGCGCTCGCAGGGGGCGGCGGCGGCTCGGCCGATCCGCGGCCCAGCGGCGGTTTACCAGTCTGGGTCACCTACACTTCCTCTGGCCTCTCTCCCCGGGAGGAAAAACAGTCTAGTCAAAATAATGGTGTCATTTTGGCTTTTTTTTTTTTGCATTCGAGCGAGTGGGAGACAAATTTAGCAACAGCAAAGAAGGGAGGGGTGTGACGCCGGAATAAGAAGCAAGCGGGCAAAATCTCTGTTCTGTTCTTTTTCTCTCTTAAATAAGTGGTGTTAAGTGAGCGGCGCAGCTTTAGGGCATCCTGTAAATTCAGATGTGTCAGCCTACGCAAGCAATTACAAATGGGCTCTGGCTTCCGCCTCGCTCCCTCCTCCCTCTGCCCACAGAGTCGTCTTAATTTGTCCTCGCTGCTGCTCCGATCTGCTTCCGGACTGTTGGCAGGACCGCTGTGGTGCAAAGTGCTATAATGACGTAGGCGCTGTGTGTGTGTGTGTGTGTGTGTGTGTGTGTGTGTGTGTGTGTGTGTGTGTGTGTGTGTGTGTGTGTGTGTGTGTGTGTGCGCGCGTGCGTGCGTGTGTGTGTGTCCGTCGTGTGACTTTCCTCAGACTCTAGACCTTTCTCACATGCCTGTGTGAGTGGGGTGATGCTAGTATTTATCATCCACTGCCCCGTCACCTGCTGAGGAGCGGCTCATTCATAAGAGGAAAGCAGTCTCAGCTTCACTGATCGCACGCTGCTGCTGAAGAGAGCAATGAGACGCGCGTGTGTCTTCGAGGAAAGACGCGTTGCTTAAAGTGAGATGATCAGGATGACAATAACAATATTACGATAGTACGCAGCCGTTACTTTTTTACATTTGGGGCAAACAGTGAAAATAATAACATAATAACATTAAAGCAACAGTGACATGAATTGAGAGTAAGACACATGTAAACTGGGACTTGAGGACTGGGTTTAGGAAGATTAAAGAAAGATTACGGTTTAAATGTAATCTAATAACACATGAACCACACAATTCTTTAATGCAATTGAAGATTGTGTGTGTTTATAGTAGTTACTTCCTTATTTCGCTGTCTGTAATAAAAAAAACGTCCTCTTTTTTGCTTTTTAAGCAACATATTCCTCAGAGAATATCCCGACTGGGCCTCATTTCAGTGAAATCTGCCGCCTGTGTAAATTGTAGGCTCCAAGTGTTTGT
Organism: Betta splendens; assembly: GCF_900634795.4. Taxonomy (NCBI): domain Eukaryota; kingdom Metazoa; phylum Chordata; class Actinopteri; order Anabantiformes; family Osphronemidae; genus Betta; species Betta splendens. The sequence continues at coordinate 14,953,529 of NC_040881.3, forward strand.
CTGAGGGTGATTACAGCATGGACTGACTCACAGAAGGCGAATCGGCTCATGACCATTTATTACCGGTCAGTACCAACTTTCCAGTCACTGTTGTTGCCTGTTGGTTCCTGTGGTTTTGCCTCTGAGGTTCCTATTAATGAACTGAACTGTGATCATAGACCCAGAGGCTCATTAGCACAATCCTGGTTTTAAGTTGGATTTTCCTGTCAATATGAGCGCAGCCGAAATGAAATCCGTCCATTTCCAGGGGTTCAAAATGCTTTCGCTCACCACTCGCCTAAACCTACACGTACAAATAAACGTTTTTGAAGAGACTTGCACGCTCTTATATCATTTGGACACTTAAGCTCTTTTTGAGGATTCAATTCAAACCACAGACTCAGTTGAAGTCGGCTGTGCTGGATGCGTCAGCCGGTGGTGAGTTGGAGTTGGATGACCTGCCTGTGCCTCGCTGCTGACCCAGCCACAGTCCAGCTGTTTCAGGCCGCTTCCACACGCACGCTGCAGTGATCACATCCTGTGGAGTGCTTAAAAGTACACATTAGTTTTGTTTTAGTTATACTCTTCTTTAGGTGCTATAATATCAATTAATTGATTTACTTTATAATCATGTAATATGTTGGTGATTTTTATCCATCATTCATCTTTGAGACTGACTTAAACACTGATGAATCGCTTTGAAATGGCTTAATAGGATATTGTGGGTTCTCTCTAAACTGAAAACAGACCTGCTGCTCACACCAAAAATAGCCGTAAGTGGAAATCCACGGGACGGCCCCCCTTCACTTGTTGCCCAATAATGTGAGCAGCTGCCTCCTGCCTTAATAGACCCCGGAGCCTGACTCCCACTCGTTCCGGCCTCTTGTGACGTGTGGAGGCACCAGCTCTTTGCGGGTCATCACACCAGCGTGGCAAGGCAGCGATCAACAGAAAACAACACGAGGACCGCACTGCCGGGCCGAGCCCCTCTAAAAATACCACCAGGAAAAGTGAGGGGGAGGCTGGAATCACGGCTGACGCTTATTGGGGAGCTGCGCGCTGGAAAAACAGGGTGGGAAACAAACGGGTTGAGGACAATGAGGGGACGGCGACGACCAGTAACATTTGCTAGATGGCTTCTGGTGCTATAACATCATATTTATGTGCTGGGACTGGCACAGAACTCAGCCACAGCCTCCACTCTGGCAGCGATCGTAACAGCAGCAGAGGTGGTTAACGAGCGTTTGCCTGAGCAGCAGCAGCGGCAAAGTGTATTAAATACTGTATTTATGTATTTGCTGAAATTTGTTTTTTAAAGGGTCAAACTCTTTCAAAGAAGCGAAATTGACACACACGCAATTCTTCACTCGTTCTTTTCATTGGGATTGTTTGTTTTACAGTATGTACTCGGGTGAGCCACAGTTCGCACTCTGTAAATCAGAGACAAACGGGACTTCCGGAAAACCATATAGGACGAGCGAAGGCGAAGCGCGAGGAGCCACATCCTGTGGCCGACAGGAAATGCTGCTCAAATGACAGGTTTCGTAAAAAAGAAAGGGCTGCTGGGCTTTGCATCACACCCTGCAAATGAAAGATTCCCTAAATGCATCTGCCTCCACGTTTGAAAATCGGCGTGAACGTGAGAACTGACGTCTCTAATCTGAGCCGCTGCGTTGCACAGCAGCTCGCAGAACGCGGCCTCTTTCACCCGCTCTCCCACTGAACACACCTCCTTTACATAAACCAGCAGATGTGTGTGAGCTGCCGTAAGTGAAGCGTCTGTTGGCTGCAGGCTGTACTTTTGACTCATTTTCCCAAACCTGTTTACATGCTTCCTGACACTGTCAGGTCGCTATAAATGTGTTTTCTTTATAGGCTTCCTGTTGTGAATGGCAGTTATTATAGGACTGGGTCCGTTCGGAAATCTGAGCGTCTTGACGAGGTTCGCCTCAACATGTGCACGTTTTTCAATTAAGCCACAGATTTGAACATTATCTCTCCGTGGTGCAACAAACTCACTTAAGCAGGAGAGCCAGACAGACAAGGGCCATTTAACTTGTACCAGACGAGGCTAAATACACTGCAGTGTTCATGAAAACAGGCGGTTAGGCTGTGATTTCACTGGGCCTGTACGGACTTTAAAGCGTAAACAATTCAATAGTGGAAGAGAAATCACTTTTCTCTGGTTTTAAACTTGTACAGCCATCTATAAAAAGTGTTAGGTGGCTTTTTTAGGAGACTTGGAGAATTTAAATCAGAAAATGTACTATTTTATGAGACTTATTGTCTTTTTCAGAGGGATACCACCAAACCATAAAGTAGTTAGCTTTTTAAAACAATGTTGCATAACTTCAATTTCCCCATAAACTGAAGAAGTGTTGTTTTAAGGGGAATACCAGGCCGCCCAAGAATTTCTACTGCCAAGAGCAGCTACACTGATATTTGTTAATATCAGTCCTCCACTGACCTCTGGATTAAAACCAAAGTGGCCGAGGCCGAGGGCTCCAGTGGCCGCTCTTTGTTCCCGTTGACCTTCGGTCAACTTTAAAAAGCCAAAACCGGTGCTTCAGGTTTGCAAGTTGCCTTGTTCTTGTAACAGGTTTTGGAGGAGAAAATGTATTGACGACCAATCCAGGCCTGTTGTAGGAGACTGTCTCTGCACATTCACATGTGCAGGGTTCATAGAGAAAACATAAAAACACCTTAACAGAGGTCGTTTACTCTCCCTTGTGTGGGTGGATCTAAATTTAGGAGGAACTGAAAAAGCTGAACGAGATAAAATTGTCTTGGCTATTTTTGTTTTTGGCACTTGTACTGGCTCAGTGTGGTTTTTCAAAATGTGAACGTGTTGACAGGGGTTTTGGATAATTCAGTTTTTCCTGAATTGGAGGGGAAATGCTATACTTTTATAAATCAACATGACATAGTTTTCTGGGTCCAAAATTCCAAGTTATTTCAAGTCCAAGTTACACTCAGTAAACCTTGTTTTGTAAGTTACACTGAAACTTCTACTCACTGTTGATGTATATCCATATATTGTATTCAAATCAAATAATGATAAATAATTGTGACCTTTGACCTTTTCACTATGTTTCTGAAATCTATATTCAAAACTATGATACACACTGACACTGACATTGTTGAATCCAATATTTTTAAGGACCTGAAGAAAAGGTACTTTTCTTAGAGGTCTGGGGTTTTATGATTCAATGATCTAAGGACAGAGGGTGTCACATTCCTTTTTTTTTTAATTGACCTACATGAACATAGTTTAAAGGACAACTTCTGGTACTTTGTGAAAATCCACTCAATAAACATCCTCCTATTTGCGAAAGGCCAGTCCAGCAAATATGCTGTAACTTTTTTTCAAGTTTTATACAGTTTTATTCCACAGGGCAATTTAAAATTTCATTGCCTTCATTGTTTTTTTTTGTTTTTTTTTTATATAGGAGAAATTCCCTCCAGTGCGCACGCCCACACGGAACCGCTTCCACAGAGGAACGTTGGAAGTTTCCACTTTGAGATGATGCAGATCTTCACCCCAAAGTGAAATGTCATCCAGAGTTAAAAAAGGATAAGATCATAACAAAACCCATTGTTTTTTTCCCTGTGTACTTAGGCGTGAGCACAATATTATGTGTGTAACCAGGCACTGAGACAAATTGCTGTCATATATTTTACAGTTTTGGGGAAATAACAAATTTTTGTTACAGTAACATCACACACACACACACACACACACACACACACACACACACACACACACACACACACACACACACACACACACACACACACACACACACACACACACACACACACACACACACACACACTTTGGGAGACCCACCACGCCACTGAGGAACCAAATGAGGCAAGACCTCTCATGTCTCCTCTCAATGAGAGCAGACATTGTTGACTCACTGTAGTCTAGAGCCTGCGTCCCACCACAGCTATGCACTGTCTGACCAGAGCCTCGGAGCAAGGGTGTGCAGACTCACACACGTCCATGGGTGCATGAAAACACTACACAAACACACGTACACATACAGGTACATGGACACACACGCAGGCCAGCATCCACTCATCAATCATACAGTAACACACAAAGAGACTTTTCTATTGGTCTCCTCTTCAGTCGCACTACTGAGCGTTAGACTCACTTATCTAATGTATCTGCTAAAACCTATGAGGGACTGTTTACTCTTTGGGCAGACGTTCCACCTGTCAGACGGCTCATTTAAAGCCCCGCTGAACCCACTTGGGTTTTCTCTCCACAGATCCTCAAACCACTTGGCTCATGTGCGCAGACATACTCCAGCCTGTCCACAGACATCACGCCCCTGCCTGTAAGGCCCACTGGATCTGATGTTTAAGTAGCCCAACACACACGCCCGCTTTAACCTATTATGACACACCATGCATAAATCTTAAAATCTCCCTTAACTTATTACAAAGTAGACAAACACAGGATTTTTATAGCATTTACAAGTCACAATTTGTATTTCTTTTAAGCTAATAACCAAAATTGCTGAAGTAACAGATGAGCTTGACCTGTTGACTTAAAAAGAACAACTTATAGCTTAAAGTGTGCCAGCAAATATGACTTGCAGTTTTTAGGTGTTGCAAAAACTGTCCCTCCCTTCTCTGTGCACATTTTATGTAATAATCATATGCTGTCACAGCGGAACTAGAAACAAGTAAATGTGCTAATGTCTTCATGTCTGTAATGAAACAAATATCAATTAAATGTTGAGGCTGCGCTCTTCTGTGTAATTCAGCCTCTACAGGCCTGTTTTCAGTCCAGCCTCATACCTGTGACCTACACTCACACACACACACATGACAAAAGCAAAGCCACACATACCAATGTGCAGCCACACATGCGAAGCCACCCACAGTCAGACAGTCCGATAGGGAAACACAACCGGTGTCTCACCACAAACACATACACAGACAAAACCGACACACCCCGCCATTCACTATCCCGGCCTTGTTTACTCACGACCATCACCGCTCTGTAGCAGTCAACCTCATCATTCCACAGATTCCTGTGTTCCTGCAGTATTTTATGTGCTTTGCAGTGTTAGTGTCAGATTATCAAACCCCGAAATCAAACCTACATACCTGGGAAGTCTAATAGTGCAGCATTGTGCTTTGCTTCGATGGACAGCAAAGTGCAGGGACGCATTTGGCCGAAACTGCAACAATAAACTGAGCTCACGCTTGGTAAAAGTCAGACAAGTTTATCTGTGTAACACTGCCACCTGTAGACCATCAACTACAACTCAGATTGCGCCACAGACTTGCCTGATTGCTTTATTGTCAAAGTGGGCCTTACATAACAAGCCTAAACAAAAGATCCACTCATGATTTGTTTGACAGAGAACGGCTCAGAGTGTCTGGCCAAAAGGTAATTTTCTATATTTACTTCATTCTTTTAAACGCTTGGTTTCCTCCCACAGGCCAAAGATATGTGGGCCCAGGTGAACTCGGTGAACACTGGGTGTGGGTTTGTTTGTGTCCAGTGACAGACTAGGGACCTGTCCAGGACACAGAGATAGATTCCAGATGACCCTGGGACTGTCCACAACAATAAACAGCTACAGTGACTGGGTGATTATACAGTAAGCCAAAGTACTGTAACTCCTCCTGAGCCGAGTGACTGCAGCAAAATAGACATACACAAAAAGCTAAAATCTCAATTTATGGTGGGAAAGATCACCTTATTTTTTACTATTACTGCAGCCTTTTGCTAAATCATTTAAGTTCATTTTTTTCTCATTAAATGTACACACAGCACCACATGTTGACAGAAAAACAGTTTAGAGTTATACGAAGAAAAACTAATTATAACTGGTCACAAGTATTCAAATCATCATCATCATTTTGTGAATGATGCAGGTTTTCCACCCCTGGATTTGAGGATCCTCCTCCAGTCCTTCTTGCAGATTCTCTTCAGTTCTCTTGGGTTGGTAAATGTTGGTGAGCAGCCATTTTCAGGTCTCTCCGGAGAGGCTCCATTGGGTTTAAGTCAGGGCTCTGGCTGGGCTGTTCAATAACAGTCAGAACAGAACAGTCAGAGTTATTGTGAAGCCACTCCTTAGTTATTTTAGCTGTGTGCTTAGGGTCATCGTGCTGTTGGCAGGTGACCCTTCGGCCCAGTCTGAGGTCCTGAGCACTCTGGAGAAGGGTTTCTTCCAGGATATCCCTGTACTTGGCCGCATTCATCTTTTCCTCCATTGCAACTATAGTCGTCCCGTCCCCCACAGCTGAAAAACACCCCCACAGCATGATGCTGCCACCACCGTGCTTCGCTGCTGGGACTGTATTGGACAAGTGAGGAGCAGTACCCGGTTTTCTCCACTCGGCTTAAAATTAAAGCCAAGAAGTTATATCTTGGTCTCATCAGACCAGATAATCTTATTTCTCACGATTTTGGAGTCCTTCATGTGCTTTTTTAGCAAACTCCATGCAGGCTTTTATGTCTTGTGTCATGTGAGGGGAGGCTTCCATCGGGCCACTCTCCATAAAGCCCCGACTGGTGGAGGACTGCAGTGATGGGTGACTTTCTACAACTCTCTCCCATCTCCCGCTGCATCTCTGGAGCTCAGCCACAGTGATCTTTGGGTTCTTCTGTACCTCTCACTAAGGCTCCGAGGCTCTGATAGCTCAGTTTGGCCGATGGCCAGCTCTAGGAAGGGTTCCGGTCGTCCCAAACATCTTCCATCTGAGGATTATGGAGGCCACTGTGCTCTTAGGAACCTTAAGTGCAGCAGATTTTTTTGTAAGATCTGAGCCTTGTCACAATTCTGTCTGTGAGCACTTCTTATTTGCTCTGACATGCACTATGAGCTGTAAGGTCTTATATGGACAGTATAATCAAACACAGCTGGACTCAAATGAAGCCGTAGAACCATCTCAAGGATGATTTGAAGAAATGGACAGCAGCTAAGTTAAATATGAGTGTCACAGCAAATACTTATGACCAACTTATGACTTGTGATATTTCAGTTTTTCTTTTTTAATAAATCTGCAAAAATGTCAACAATTCTGTGTTTTTCTGTGTGCAAAATTTCCCCATTCAGGAAAAGTCATATCTTATGTGTATATGTGTATCTCACTGTATGTGAATTTCTGACAATATATCAGAGACCTAATCTAAGTTCTTCTAAGTAAAGAGAGAAAAACCCTGACTAACTTCCAAACTGTGTATAAAACAGCAGATACAGTGAACATTTGTTTGTGGGTGAATATTCTCATCCTGACGTACTGTTATTGGTTTATTTAACCAAAACCCTTAGTGTCTTCTGTCCATTCATGGTCAGTGAGGTAAACTAGTTTATTTCAAATATCATAATAGCCCAGTAATAATGTTGTGTTCATTATTGTTATATAGTGTTCATATATTGGCAAAAAATATACTTTTATTTAAAGTTAGATGGAGAGAGAAATAACTTTTGCTTCGGACTGACGACCTAAACCCTTCTCTAGGTTATGATAACACGTGTGTGGAGGGAGTGGAGTGTGTGTTCAGCTTTGCGCCGGTCGTTACCCTCCTACGTCATCGGCCTGCGCCACGTCGAGCTTCTGACATTCAGCGACATTCTGTGTTTGCGCTGTTTTCCCTTCTGCAACAGTCAAACCATAAAGCTGATGTCATGCAGAGAGCTACACAAACAGCTGCATGCTGCTGGGCTCACACTGTCGGCCCTGCGATGATTCGCCGGTGCTGCAGAGGTAACCAGTGGGTTTTTGTAGTTAACATTAGCAGCTAGAGCTAGGAGCTACCGTGCTAACATGCTAAAAACACGTTATCATCTCCACGGGATGTATACACTGCAATAGCGTTATGGTCTCCTTTTTTTAACTGTTCACCCTCTATTATATACACGTAGTATATATAAAGTATACGTAATAGTAGCATTACGAATTATGAACTTATCAAAAGTATTTGCTAACGGATGTAATTTATTTACAACCGGTGCCACAGTTCGAGCCTTGGCGTCGTTCTCCGTCATGCGGGGTTGTGCTGCTGCGCTTGTTGCAGGCTCCCTGCAGCAGACCTCGCGAGCTTACGGTGTGGTGCCGCCCCCGCGCGACCATCAGGAGAAGGAGATGCTGCACCGAATCCTACGCGTGGACCACGCGGGTGAGTACGGTGCCAACCGCATCTACGCCGGCCAGATGGCGGTGTTGGGCCGATCCAGGACCGGACCTCTCATCCAGGTGCGGACGCGGCGCATGAGTTTGGAGCTGAGCTTAGTAGATGGTTCTTTGTGCTGTTTTTATTTAAAACAAAACAAGACGCACTGTGTTAATTCAGTATTAGCTTAATGTGACAATGTCCTTATTCTACAGGAAATGTGGGATCAGGAAAAGAAACACCTGGAGAAATTCAATGAAATTCTGGCGGAGAACAGAGTTCGACCCACAGCACTCTTACCCTTCTGGAACATAGTTGGCTTTGCATTGGGTTGGTACAATCCATAAACACACTTCTCACCAATGTAGCATAGCTTAGTTTGATTTGGATTTATACCTTTAATGAAAAAACTAACAAGGTCACCAACACTTGCTGAGCCTCAGACCTGTTTATAGGCAGGAGCTGCACGCCACAGATGGTAAGAATCTGGTATTTGTCTTGTTTGATACCTCTTAGGCGCATCCACTGCCCTGCTGGGAAAAGAGGGAGCAATGGCATGCACTGTGGCGGTGGAGGAGAGCATCTCTGAGCACTACAACAGCCAAATAAGAGCGCTGATGGAGAAGGAACCAGAGAGATATACCGACCTATTAAACGTGAGTCATCTCATTATTTATTTCGGGTTGTAATAACATTTGTTCAGGCTTTGTGGGGCCTGACAGCCTAAAACTTACTGTAGCCTAAATCTTAAATCTTTTGTAACCAACTTTGCAAACTGCAAATAGGTAAACACAGTGTAAACATGCAGAAAAATAGAAGGCAAACTCTATTTTGTATGTTAAATAAAGAATAAAAACTGATATCACTGTTTATATTTACTTTAGTTAACACAAAGCAGATGAAAGCTGTTTAGATGAGCTGAAATAATTTTCTGAATGGTTTGGGGTGTATTTTAACAGATAATTAAGGAATTCAGAGATGATGAGATGGACCATCATGATACAGGACTGGAGCATGATGCTGAAACAGTAAGAATCTTTTCATGTTTAATGTAACATATTATTTTTACAATTTAATAAATCTAATATTTTATGTGAAGCGGTCTGGTTGATAATGTCTGGACATGTAAATTACTGTGATAATGTTATTAAAATATTATTGTATTAATTTGCTTTTATTTCAGCTACCTGGCTACTGGTTCCTGAAGAATGCAATACAGCTAGGCTGCAAAGCTGCAATATATATTTCTGAGCGGGTCTAAGTTTATATGAATTTGTTTTTGTTTTAGTAAAGGTATGTTGACTTCGTTTTTGTAAGATATTTACTTTCTATTTAAATTCTGCCTCATTAAAAAGGCCTCTTGTGATACAACATATTGTTGTACATTTGACAGGTTAAAATATTAGAGTAAAGCATTCAGTGTTGTCACAAAACGACCATACACTTTTGGACAGGTTTGGTTTAAGACCGACAGGATGAGTGAGGGTGAACCTTGTTAGGTTCAACACCAGGCTGTTGAACTCTTAGGAGGCCAAGAGAAACCGGGAGAAATGCCATATAATCTTTAGTTATAGTACATGACCTCTTTACAGTGTTCTTGTCATGCCTTAAGCTACTTCAGGATTCCTGTGCCTGCAAGCGCTGCATAGACAACGTGTATGAGCAGTTAAAGATCTCACGCCTGCCTTTGAACAAACGATAAATACCTAAAATACAAATGATAAGGACATATCGATACTGACATATGCGTGCCATCATACCTTTCAACAAACTCTCCTCTTTCACATGTAATAGTTCATATATCAAGCTGAGCGATGGCTTGTCATCCTGGCCTAACAGCTAAGCGTCCTCACACAGCTGTTCTGGGTACATTGGGCCACTGAGAAAGATGGATTGAAAAGAGGCTTGTCCAGAGCTTCTCGATCTGTTAGGCCTCGTCTCTTAGTCAATATCAGGTTGTCTGTACTGTACGTTAAGTACTTGGCCTTTACTTCAGATTTTATAAACATATGTGACATGATTCTTCAGGTCATGGTTTAGTTTTTAGTCTTTGGTACAGCTGTGTAATTTGCCTTGTGAGAGAAGGAACTTCATAATTAAAGATTTTTATACACATAAAATGTCATTTCCTAAACAACTGTAGGTTCAAACCTCATCAAGTCAGTACGTTTAGACATAAAGGTAAACTGAAGAACACTTGACCTACTGTTTAACAAGGTATAGGCAGCATCATGCTGAGTGTGTGATAGTGGCGCTGATGCATTGCATAAAATGGACGAGATGATACAGATGGACCAAAAGGACCTAAATTAAATAGAGTGACCAGTATAAAGAAACTGCTGTGCCAGAAAACCATTTAACTAAACTGCTCCACGGTTGATTTGGTCTCATTCTCTGCCTGTAGTGAGGTCATAAAACCTTGAATGCACTCAGTTATTTAGTCCAAGTACATCAAAAGCATTTTTCATGACTAATTAATGTCTGTGAAAGGAAATTAATTGCATTCACCGCTGTACTTTGTTTTTATTGTACTGTACTGAAGATTAGCAAGCCAACACACTGAGCATGTGAATGCGGTTGGCTTTTTTAACTTGCTACACATTGTGTTCACTAGAACTAATATCATAACTAACACACAGTAGTAAATGATAAAACCTGAATGGGCTGATTTGAACTGTAGGTCTCACAAAATCAGCAATTTGAACACGTCAGGAGAGACTTTAGCCAACAACTGACTGCCTATTCAGCACATTCATCTGTATTTAGAGTAATGATTACCTACATACTATAGATATTGGTATGTTTAACTCAGGTCTGAGCTGCATCTCTTTGCATATGGTCAAAGGAGTTATTTTAGCTGGACTGGGTCTTTGACCTCGGGGTTAATGTGCTGCATGGCCTCCACTACTTAGAATAGCTTATTGTTTACAGTCCGTCAGCCTCAGTAGAGTCTGAAATGAAACAGTCCCATGTCTGTGGTGCTAGCATTGCTACACACTTGACCATAGACCATATATTGCTTCCTCTCAACCTTTTATTGGACAATGTATGCAGAGTGTCTGTATCTGACAAAAGCATTCATGTAACCCACCAACACCAAATAAGAAAAGTAGCTCTGTTTGACAAAGGTAAGTCTTTCAGTGACATGGGCTATTGATCAACTGCACAATTTAAAGTTAGATTGTTAGTAAGTATCTCTCACTCAAAGTAAAAGCGCTGTCAGTAGATAATAAAAGTAGTTAATAAAAACAGGAGTGATGATTTGGTCACAGTCCCAGTGTTGGATATGAGAAATGTGCACACACTGTTTTCCAGCTGGGGCAAATATGATACATATATAAGGTATCCACCTACAGAATATTCATTCACTGTAGCCGTCTATGGCCGTCAGAAGTTCAATTGTTTAGGTTCTTTTCTTAGAATTACATCCAAAGGAATCTACTGAAATACTGACTGAGAAATTGGCAACGAGCATTTGAAGAGGGCAATAAAACAGAGCCTAACTGGGTCTGTCTCGCTACCCGTGAAGAATTGAGGTTGTAAATTTCTCTGCAGCATGAATAATACAAATCCCTATAAGTCATGAGAGGTTTCGGATACAGATCCTATTGCTTCTTGGCTTGGATGCATGCAGGGTGTCTGGCTGAGAGGGTCTCAAGGGTTTAAATGCTAATAGGTAGCATAAGTTCAGTCTTTAGCTTCGTGACATGCTGGTAGAACTATAGGAATTGACTTCGGAACCAGCAGCTTGGACAGGTTTCAATATTAACTTGTGTAGGAGGATTTATTCTCGCATTAGTCAATTTGAAATTATAGACTGTACTGAACTAATTTCCAGCTTTGATGTAAAATAATGTAATGTAAATACCAGTTTATTAATTATGCAACATCAGGTTTCTTTCTTTATGAAGGTGGCCCTGAACTGTCCCTCTCCCCCAATGTAATAATAATATATATACTCACTTTTAATTACCATTTCTATCATATTTTGGGAGATATTGATTTGATAAATAAAAAAAATAGACCACCCTGTGAAATAAGAGTCTGTATTTAGAACATGAGGCCACAATGGGACAATTTGCCTTGGCTGTAATGGTGCGTTTTGTCTGATGAGCTCAGCCCGGTCGACTGCTGCTGTCATGTCACCATAACTTTCACATTTGAATCATGGTATGTATGCGTTGCCCTGACTCTTTAACAAGGTTTTCTCAGAAGTGGGCCCGTTGAACCTTTCATACACCTCTGGTTATCCACGCCAGCCATGTACATGCAGTGGCATCGTCACACTTGTACAGCCTCGCTCACACCCTATAAATAGTGCACAGTAAACATTTTTACTGTTCTGTGGTATGTCTGCACATATAAGCGCCTGGGGTGCTTTACTTTACTGGGCCGCACACGGCGGCTAAGATAAAGGTAAATCCAAATTTAAGTCTGCTGATATATTTATTTCTTATGTGTAGAAGAGGCTGAGAGACAAGTAACAGGTCCACATGCGATGAGAGCAACGACCACGTGTCCACATGAAGCAACAACACATGATGCAAAGGGCTGACATCACTTCAGTCGGAATCTCAGATTTACAGCCTGTCACAGTAGCATCTACTAACCACTCTGCAGAATGAAAAACACCAAGGTCAGACTTCAGGGATGACTCAAAACTATCAAACCTAACAATTGAATAGATACAGATATAAAAATAATGTAATTCAATTAACAACTCAAAATATATCTGAATATTGGAGCATATAACTTAAATCATTTACCCCAAAGAAATGTAATTTCTACATGCTGAGTTTGTGCTAAACGACATCTTAGCTGAACCTCTGTGCATTTAGCTTGCTGTCCTGTGATCCTCACGTTGAGTCCTTCAAATCACTCTCTTCATGGCAAATCACAGTGCAAAACAAAGACGAGAGCGTCATTTAATTCAACCCTCCACGTTAAATGGGCGAGTAGACACGAAGGTGACCTTTAGGTTCATCGCCGCTTATCAAACGCTCGTGCAGCTGTTTGAAGCCGTTAGTTTGTGATAGTTGGGTAGCTGCGTTGCCGATCGAGTGGGGGGGGGGTGTTGAGCCTGGTGAGACCCCTCTGCTGGGATCCATCAGCGCACTGACAGGCCTGGGCCGAATCATCCAGCACTGTCATGAGCCGCGGCTGTGGAACACAGAATGTAGAAGAACTCTGATCTGATAATTATGGTCGGGGCATTAATATATGAGTCTAGAGAAGCCTGGATGAAGGTGGCTTGGTGGTACCGATGGTGAGCTCCTCACAGCGCTATGCCCGTTACATCACCCCTCTGAGTCCAACACCTTGTATCCCTGCCATCAACCCCTCCTCCATCCATCACACTGATGCGCTGGCATTTATCAGAAGGTTACCGCGCGAGGCCTCCTAACACCTGGTAGGCATAGCTTCTCCTTGTGCAGTGGCCCAGCACTTTACACGCGTCCTGCTAACACCCTGTCTGTCGTCCACGTTGATTGAGTGGGATCTCTGGCCGGACGCCGTATCTCTCGTCCCCTACGGGCCTCTGGGCTGGTGACGACGGGGACCCAGAGCGGCGCTGGGTCCCATCGTTGCATTACACAAAACACGAAGAGACGCCGCTGGGCACGACTGCGTTCGAATCCTGAACGCACCATCGCTGCGTGCACGCTGCAGATGCAGGAATCCAGCACGTGACCGCTGTTCTTTGAAGCTATGGGCTCGTGGGCCGGCGCCCTCAGCTCTTGAGGCCGGTGATGACACCCACGCTCAGCAGACAAAGTGCTCGGACCACCTGGGCTTTAGGTGTCCTGACCTTGAAGGTTGGCTGTGAAAAATAACGTGGGGGTGGGGGGGGTTATGCCGCTTATGCTGCACAAGGGTCCAACTGTTGACCTCGTCGGGGTGACGCGTGCTCAGTGAGCCCGTGGTGGTTTTCTGCACGCGCAGCGACAGACGCGGCCGATTCCAGACGCGATGGGCGCCGTTTGACCTGCGGGAGCTGCATCGCTAAAGGTGCAGCGCACGGATTCACTTCAACCCACTGATCTGAAGCCGGCTGTGAAAATTATATCATTCTGTCCAATTTCATATCAAAGAAAAACTAAATAGCAGCAATGCCATCTCTCAGTTCGTGACGTTCTGGTCAAAGCGTGATAGATTTACAGCGGCTTCTTTCGTTTCTTAGCTATTTGAGGTATCTGTTAAACAGATTGTTGCATTGATTTCTGGGAAGACAGATGGTGGTGTGCATGCTTCAAGACAACTAAAGGTATGAAGAATTGTTCAGCTCAGTAGATCAAACTCAGTATAGTGGTGTCCTTAGGGTACATTTTTATTGTGCGTAGGTGCATATGAACTCGCAGACAGATTTCTGAGTAGCTTTGTTTTCATCCTGGCCATAGTTGAAAGTACGTAAAATGGCATGAAATGCTTGAAAATGAGACAAAAATACCATTTTCTTTCCTGCCAAAGCAGTAAGACAAAGCCTAAAATATCTGTCTGCCTTGTTTGTAGGTCTTTAAATGGCTGGTGAGTATAAACATTTATTCTGCCATGTCTGCGCGTGTTTATGACCTTTGACCTGACTGCTACGTTCTAGTGAGTCCTTAAAGTTGAAATGGCTGGACGGCCATTTGCCTGTTGAACGCTTGTCAGTGAGTCCCGTTTCCTGAGGGGGGACTGAAGGTTGATTACCTTTTCCTCACCCCCGGTGAGCCCCGTGCAGCCGCTCGCAGCCTCCGGCCTCCCGGCAGTCGTTATTTGCTGTGATTGACACGTCGGGGGGTGGTGTGCATTTCATTGATGAGACGTTTAGAGACCTGGGGCTCGGGATCCTTCAGCGATAGGCGGTTCGTCACCCGAAAGCAATCCGCGCAGTGACAGATCAGCTCCAAATGCTCCGTCTCTTTCTTCACCAAAGGCAAACTAATCTGACTCACGGCCCACAGGGCCGCAGGGGTCCGGCCTGGAGGAGGAGGAGGACGGGCGTCACACACCGCCTGAAACCTTTCAATCTGCAGGACTGGATAAACCGTCTATCAGCCTGTCTGCTACGTTTATACACTGGTATAACTCACCAGTTGAAGCACTGTCTCTGGGGCCAGAACAGTAAACTGGGTCCAGCATCAAAGAGCGGATGTAGCAGCGTCTAATGTTTCCTATCAACCTATTCAGACCGTACATCAACAGTAATCTACACCACGCGTTATATCTGCTTCATGTAATGGTTTATGGGTGATAAACCTCTTTTGTAAGACAGCAGGAGGAGATTTGTTTATCAGAGCCTGTAAAAACTGAATTTAATCTAATTCTTTCTTTAATTAAAAGACAATTCCATGGAGCATGTTTTGCCTCTTTGAGCTGAGTGGCTTGTTTTCAGTGCAGGTGGAACTGCATCAAATCCAATAATTTACATCAATTTCAATCTTAATCATTGTGGAAACGTATCCAGTATGTTCCAGCCTATAGCGCATACGTGCATATTTGGGAACGTGTGTCATGCTCTCGTGCCTTGACAGCCAAACTGCCCCGCGGTGGAGGTGAGTGCCCCAGTGACCCCCCGGGGTCGCATGCCCCGCTGAACGGACGCGCGGCCCCGCCGAGCATGTAGATATTTAAATGAAAACGCTCGCAGTGAGAGGACGGTGGCGGCTGGGAGGGAGAAGAGAAGAGGGGATGGACGGAGAGCGGAGCTTTGGAGCAGCGCTCGGACGGAGAGAAGCAACGCGTACGCAGCGACGCGGAACATGCCGAAGAACAGACGCGTGTTATCTTTTCTCCTCGCCCTCCTCCACCACCGCCCCCCTTCAACCCCCCCCCCTTCACCGCGTGTCGTCAGCGGTTGATCACAGGGCCTGGCAGGAGCTGCGAGGGAAGATGGGGAGAAATCCGATCCATATGGTGGCACTATAAAGCTCACTGCTGATTTGCAAGCTTCATGAAAACCCGGTCAAGGCTTCATCACGTCTCGTGACGACCGGCATCCTCGTTTCACACCTGCTCACCGCACTCGCAACATCTCACTCTCTCCTCAGTAGCACCAGGTCTGTGCCTGACCCCGGCGGCGCCTCAGCAGAAACGCTCCAACGCTGATTCTTCTTAGGGAGGTAAGGAAAAGTTATTGTATAAAATCATATCTAATATTTTGGATAAGTCAGATTTAGAGGGGATATTACTTTTTTTCTCATCTCAGATATGAAGGTACTGGGCCATGTTGCTTTCCTGCTGTTGCTCGGAGGAATCTGGTGTCAGAACAACCGTAATGCTAAAGCTAGCGGCAGGTCCACCAAGAAGTCTGCTGGGAGCCAGGGAGGTGATGCTGGCCAGACTCCCTCTGGGGTGGAGCTGACTGGGAGCACTGGGAGCACTGGGAGCAACAGAGGGACCGGGGGCACGGGTGCTGCGGCGGAAGCAGGGCGTGAAGCGGCTGGAGGAGCCCGGGACGACATGAGGCTGCACTTTCTCAAGAACACGCAGGTTACGTGCAACGATGGCACAGCAGCTGGGTGAGACGTCGAGCGCCTGTGAATACTGGTGTTGGTGAAGCCAGCTTTGTTTTATTATCCTGACTGTCTCAATCCCGTTTATTTGTGGCTCTTTAGGTTCTACCTAAAAGAGTTCAGAGGAAGCCGCCGATGGCTCTTATTTCTGGAGGGTGAGTATTTAAAAGCCCCAACTGGTTAATTCGGTCCGCAGGTCAGCTTGTTTTGGCGCGACGCCCCCGTTGGAATTTTGACGGGCATGTCATCTTCTGTGTTTCTCCTTTTTTGGGCGCCTGCTCCCGCTTGAATTCTACCTGGCTGTAATGACGGGATACGGGATGCAGTGTGTACAGCCCGGAGCAGCGGCTCCTAATTAATTGGTTTTGCTGAACCTGTCAGGAAACTTGTCAAGAGAAGCCACTTAGCGGAAAATAAAAGGCAATTAACAGCCGACATTCAGGTGCTGACAGTTAAATTAGTGGGATAATTTGTTGCTGTATTTAGTCAAACTGAGCTGATGTCACTGTAAATGTCTCGCTTTGCGGAGCAGGTGCTCTCCCTCGGCTCTCCGTTCCCGACAGGCCCGTGTGACGGGCTAACAAGCGCCTCGCGCTTCCTGCGCCGGGTGTGAAGCTCTAATATTAGTCCCCATTATTTTTAGGCGGCTGGTGCTGCCACAGCAAGGAGACCTGCGATTCCAGGTACCAGAATATACCGCGGCTGATGAGCTCATCGGGGTGGCCCCAAACCAGGAGAGGTAGGTGGAGAACGGGGCGAGTGTGAGAACGCGTGTCATGGGAACAGAGATGCAGGAACAGCTGTTTGATTTACAGGGAGCGGGATCCTGTCCCCTCAGGCGGAGGAAAACCCACACTGGCACAATGCAAACATTGTGTAAGTACCTGTTCTCGCCGGCCGTCTGCGGTCGTTCCCGGAGGTTCACGCGGGCTGTTTTTCCTGCAGGTTTCTCCCGTACTGTTCCAGTGACGTGTGGAGCGGTACCGGGCTCGCTCCGACGCCGCCTTCACGGCCGCGGCAGGGCAGAGACAAGGAGAGGGACCGGACTGCGAACGCAAGTGGGTACCAACCCGAGCCGGTATATTCCGCTCCTCGCATGTTCGGCCCAGTCACGAGGTCTCTCCTTGTCACCAGCTGAGTACACCTTCATGGGGTCCCTGATTATCCGCGAGGTCATCAAAGACCTCATCCCCAAAGGAATCAAGCAGGCCAAGGTCGTCATGCTGTCTGGCACGAGGTGGGTTTGTTTCGTCGCTGTTCACGACCAGAACCTTTGGACAAGAGCCTGAAACCAACTGGAGGGAGTGGTGATCTGAGCCCTCACACGGTCTGTGGCGGTCTGAATGTTCATTTTATCGGCCCCTAACGGAAGTGAAACCCTTCGTTGCAGCGCTGGAGGGACCGGCGTCCTGCTGAACATCGACAGGGTGGCCGCTCAGCTGGAGCAGCTCGGCGCCGAGGCTCAGGTCCGAGGCCTGGTGGATTCTGGCTGGTTCCTGGAGAGTAAGCAGCAGAGGTCCCCAAACTGCCCCGAGACCGTTTCCTGCTCGCCCGAGGACGCGATCAAGATAGGACTCAAGTGAGGAGCGGGAGTTTACCTGAGCTCTGCCTTCGCGGCTGTGTTTCACCGTGCGTGTTGTTTTGTCAGGCTGTGGAGCGGCGTGGTGCCGGACCGATGCCGCCAGCTCTACAAGAGAGGGGAGGAGTGGCAGTGCTTCTTCGGACACAAACTGTACTCAACGCTGACCTGTGAGTTTTGGCTCATACCTTGACATGATACTTACTGGTACAAGGCCTTATAAAGTGACTTTGTAGTACTTTGTACTGGTGCATTTTGCAGGATTTGGAGCCACGTGAATGATTTGGGTGCTGATACTGGGTTCACTGTGTCTCCTGTAGCCCCTGTGTTTGTGGTGCAGTGGCTGTTTGATGAGGAGCAGCTGAGGGTGGAGAACATATACATGGGAGGACAGAGCCTATCTGAGGAGCAGTGGCAGTACATTCAGAACCTGGGCGGTGAGATCAAGGGCTCGCTGCGAGATGTTATGTAAGTTCAGAACAGCAGCGTAACGCGACACGGCTGATTGTGTTAAGGCAGAAATGAGAACTTGTGTTCATTTGCCTACTTTGAGCGGTGTGTGTGTTTTTCAGGGGCGTCTTCGCTCCATCCTGCCTCTCCCACACACTGATCACAAAGAGGTAGGAGCACTGGACTTCTGAGGCGTTAACACGTTTTTACATGTGGCCTTGACCAGCCTCCATCGTTGCCTGGTTACCTCATGCCACCTTTTCATTCTTCGTTTCATCATATGCCACTTCACCCTTTCCCTAAACCCCTGTTCCACTAGAACACACTCTTATGATGCGCACATGGGTGAGTCAACGCAGTAGTAATTATTGGTGGATTAATGGTTAGGACACGTTATGAAATGAGCTGAAGGTCAAAGGTCATTGTAGGCCATCTCTTCTGTGACAGTTGTTGCATTGAACAAACCAAAGGGGACCAAGGCAAACTATGATTCTTGTGATTAGATAACAATTCAACTTTCACCTTTGACCTTTTCTTATGCCAACATACCCCTTGACCCTTTATCCTCTTCTATAGTAACTGGATGAATTTCCAAGTTAAAGGCACTGCTTTGCCACGAGCCCTGCACTGCTGGGACAGAAGTCTGGAGGCAACTCGCAACAACCGAACCCCAGCTAAAGGTTGCCCATTCCACCTGATGGACGCCTGCCAGTCGCCCCAGTGTAACCCCACCTGCCCAGCGCTGGTGGACAAGGCCACCCAGCAGGAGCTCACCCTGCTCCAGATGCTGGTCGCCATGGGTCTGGACCTCCAGAGGCTCGGCCTGGATCCCCAGAGAGATGCTGATTCTCTGGCCAGCATGGTTAGCAATGGTGGCTAAGGGCTAACGCAGGTGCCAGCCAAAGCCAGTAAAGGCTTGAGGAAAAAGTGTGCTGTAATTTTAATGTAACCATAGAAATAGTAGAAAAATCTGGTTACTTCGTCTTGCGCTGCTCAGCATTCCATTATGCTCCATGTGTTTGTTAGATTGGTGACTTGGCTGGTGGGTATATCACTGCATGTGGGTCTGAGTGGTACGACTCCCCCTCTACTGGCCATCAGAGGAATGAGCTCTGACTTTAAACCAAATGGTGTCTTAATACTCTTGGTTGAAGAGCTTTGAGTTTTGGCAGGTGACTGGACATACTTCCTCCAACATTTCTTGCTGATCACTCTACATAAAAACTCAAATTCAGAGGAAGGTAGTAGAGTTGAATATTTTTAATAAATAGCTGCTTCTTTTTTAGACTGAAGTCATGGAAAAAATGCTCACCAAATAGTGTGGTGCTTGTATTTAAATCAGCTTTAAGTAAAGATTTATTTAGGCTCTGTCTGCCTAACAGCCATAGCAGGTTTTCTTTTTGATACACAGACTCTAAATCCAAATATATAAAAACTGCTCTCAAACTGATTTTTGTACACACTTACAAAGACACTGATTATAAGTAACTTAGTTTAGTGTCTAATGCTATGCTGACTTATCTACAATACATAATATATGAACCTAGTTTTTATGCATGTCACACAAAAGAGTACTTCGCTTTTAATATTTTGTCTCTATAATCACTGTTCTACCAAAATATCTATTATGTAAAGTGTGTAATCTAAAAAACATTTCACCAATTTGACATGTGAAGTCTGCAATAAAAACATTAAAAATAATGCTGTGTGATACTGTTTATACTATGTTAGACTGAGTTTTTAAGTGTATACCTTAGTTGTGTCACATATTTCAATACAGTTCTTGAAATGTTATGAAAAAAAAACAGCAGATGATAAAGCTGGAGCAGACATAAACCACTTATGTAGACCACTGACACGGAAATCCATAAACAGATTTTATAATACAAATATTAAATATATAAAATATTATATATTATTAAACAAAACAACATTTCTGTCAATACTGTCATTGAGTAAAAGATGCATAATTTGAAAATACATGTACAGTACTTTGTAAATATTTATATAACTTAGAGTCATAACTAGTTTAGTTCAGCAGCCTCACCAGAATGATCAGGTTTAATAAAATTAATAAAGAAAAAGAGGAAATCATTAGTGTGAGAGGTGTTGCGAGCTCTCCCACTTATAAAACGATGGCATGTAATTGTTCATCCTCAACGCTGGATGGTGCTGCCTTAAATTGACAATCACACCGCTTGCGCAAATCCATAACTCAAGAATATGTATTCAAACATACACCTTATATTAACAGTATTATAATATTACCTTCATATTAAAAAATACACAATTATTTTAATACACACTTTATATTATTCGAATGTAACAACCTAAATTAAACCCTCCAGCTGAGGCACACAACGTTAGTTGTATTTAGACGCGGTCTATCTTGACTCGACAAGGTCTTGGATTGTTTCCCATATTGCATTGCAGCTTTTTCTACTTCCTCTTTCCGCCATATTGCAGAACCGGTAAGATGTCTTTTTATTTTGTCGCTGTCAATCTTTCAAGTATCTAAGCCATCTGAATGTTAACAATTAAATGTTTACTATCAACGTGAAGCCAGTGTTTATATCAATAATTTGGCCTGATTATCGTGTTGATGTGTTCCTAAAGTCGAGTACATTCTAGCTTCAAAGTCTGTCTAGTAGTCCCTTAGCCTGGCCCCTAGGATCGATGCCTTCAAGGCGACATTAGAAACGTTTGTTTTGCGACCACACAAATGTGAATTTACTTTTAACAATCAGGACACACAAGGATTTGGTTTAAGTTTTCGCGTAACACCGTTTCTGTGTGGTCGACACCACTAGTTACCACTATAGCTGCATGTTGCTAATCTTCTCGGCTAGGCATCCGTTCTGTGCTAATGTAGGACCATGCTCTCGGTTTCTGCGCATTATTTTGTCATAACGCTTGTATGTTTATGATGAAAAAGGGAATATCTGCTATAGTTTGCTAAACTGCTGTTTAGTTCCATTAAGCTGCTAGCGTGTCTTAGTAAGAAGTGTTAGTGTAAAGACTTTGCGTCCTCGTTGCGTTTGTTAAACTAAGCTTTTGTTAACTTTGTCTTTGTCAGACTTTCCCTTTAGGGGAAGGGAAAAGGGTTGAGTTCTACAGGGCTGGTCAGGTCACCTCTCTGCCCTCTGTGTAGCGTTGATTATGGTGTCACTGTGATGGATGCTGGGATGTGGCCTTTTTGTTACCGGCATTAAACGTCTGATTTTCGTGTGTCTGCAGGCATCATGGTGCGCATGAACGTTCTCGCAGATGCGTTGAAAAGCATCAACAATGCTGAGAAGCGTGGGAAACGCCAGGTCCTCATCAGGCCCTGCTCCAAAGTGATTGTGCGGTTTCTGACCGTCATGATGAAGCACGGTAGGTGGTTGTTACTTCTGTGGGTTTATGTAGTCAGCTGTGACCAGGGGAGTCATTTGGTGCCATAGTAACTATAACTAAGGAGAGCTTTGGTACATCAGCAGACAAAAGCTTTTTAATTGATGATGCTGTCATTTGCATCTCCAGGTTACATTGGTGAGTTTGAGATCATTGATGATCACAGAGCGGGAAAAATTGTCGTCAATCTCACAGGAAGGCTGAACAAGGTAAGGCCTAAAAATGGACTCCTAATTGCCACAGGAGCGCCACAGTTTTTCTTGTATTAAATCATTATTTTTTCAGAAAAACATTGTATAGCGTTTCCCTCTTGGTCTTTGGACCTCAGTATTAAAAGAATGACAACATTTTTTTCAGTGTGGCGTGATCAGCCCACGTTTTGATCTCCAGCTCAAGGACCTGGAGAAGTGGCAGAACAACCTGCTGCCCTCAAGACAGTTTGGGTAAGACAACATTCTTTCTCTGTTTTTGCAACCATTAACCTTTTTCTCAATGGCATGTTGTCAGTAACAAGGAATGAACCTTGATGTAGAACTACCAGTGGAATCTGGTCTTTCTGTAGTGCTTTGAAGAGTGCTCAACCAAACACTTGATTCTTGCATTTGTCTTGATGCTAGAACATATTGAAATTGTAATTTTATAGGTGTGATATTGCACTTTATAATACACTGTTCAGTGTCTTTTTTGTATTTACTACTCTGTTGTGCCCTGCACAGCCTGTTCACAAAGGCCTTGCATCCAAATCCGGCTTACTGGCATTCTGTAGTGATTCAGATTTGTATTGGGTGATGTCTACAGACAGGTAGACATTCAGTTCCAGCTGTGTCTTTTTTTAGTAACTGCTATTTGAAAATATAGTGCTATCTTGCAGTGTGAACCTAAACATTGTATTGTTGAGTGTTCAAAGCAGAGGCCCATGATGGACAGGATCTTTCAGGAAGTGTTCATGGATAAACACTTCCTCTGCAGTTGCAGAATGAGATTCTATTGCTGAGAGGAATAAGCTGTTTACGTGGCATCTTGTTTTGTAGCACCTTATTTCCTTCAGCGTCGACTGTTAATTTGTTCAGTGTGAACAAATGCGGGGGTCATGCATCTGTTGTTCTACAGATTTAGTTCAATGCTTGAATTCAGGCTATATAGAGGCATTTTAAGGGCTAGTGTAACTGATAGTGTGGGTTGTCTTGTGAAGAACGTGTGTAGTCACAGGCAGTGTTCTATTCATTGATATAAAATGTACAATTACGTTGCATTGTTCCCTCTAAATAATCAGATTTGTTTAATGCAAGTGCATAGAGATAATCTTAGGTGTGGGTAAGCAGCACAAACTCATCCAGTGTCAGAGAGCAAAACAAGATCAAAGGGTGATACCTGTTGAAAGCTGGACGCGTCTGTTACTTAGCTGCCTTTAATGTCACTGCCCACAATCATTTTGTTAAACGTAAGTGGCTTTGTTCACAGTATAACACAGAACTTCATTTGAATTGTTAAATGTCCATTTGCAAAGTCACATACAGACCTCTTTAGAGATTTTAGATTTGTATTCTGTTTTAAACCACCTCCTACTCTGCTGTTGCTCCAGATGTGCCTGTCTCTTGACTCAGCATCTTTATTTGAGTGTTTTTCTCCAGAGTTAAATACATTTTGATCTGTAACTTTTCCATCTGATGTTTAAAAAAAAATGTCACATTTGATAAATTAACCTTGTGAACCAGATGGTGAAATGTTTGGCCATACTGTTATTGAGTAGTCTTATTGAGCATTATGATCCAGATGTTGATGTAGGTGTTTCGTTTTGTTTGTAGAGCTGATGTAACGTTTTGTTTATTTATATGTAGCATTTTTATTACTTAACCTGATGTGATGTTAACCATTGAAATGTGTTGCACATGCACCGTTAATTTCTAACCGGGACGATCTGACTTGTTTTCACAGATACATTGTGCTGACCACCTCAGCTGGCATCATGGACCATGAAGAGGCCAGACGGAAACACACAGGAGGCAAAATCCTTGGATTCTTTTTCTAAAATGTAAAGAACTGCAAATAAAAATAACCACAGGAAAAAAGTCTTTTGACTCATTTGTCTTTATCTGTGGGGAACTATCTTTTGTAAAACCAAAGAAAAAACTTATTTTAGCCATGTAGTATACGTGTTTAGTACATATCAGGATACAGCCACAGTTAACTTATCAACACCGGCCAGATGAAACCACTGTACCATATTTAACTGCATGGTGCATCTGATCCCCAGTGGAATTAAGAGTTCTTACATCTCTCCTCCACATTTTCTAGCTTGTAAACAAAAAAAATGGCTTCCTGCCCCTGCAATCCTCTCACCAGCGTAACCTTTTCAGAGGTTGTGTGTGTGGGGGTCATCTCGTCCCCGGCCTTTTTGAAGTCTGCCTGCTGACCTCATATTGGACTGTGAAGAGGAGAGGTAACAGACTGCTAATGCAACAGCTCTGTCCAAGTGCTCCTTGTGGGCTAAGAGCACAGACTGACTGCCTCCCTCGTGGCTTTACAGCACTCAAGTGTTGCCTTGTAAAGGAAAAAAAAAAACACTTGTGGTGGTGGTGATGTAAAAGACCAGGGATGCCAGCCAGGATACTGAGATCTTAAAGCTGCTCGCCTTAAATGCTGTTAGCAGTGAGCCATTTGACATAAAAGCATCTGAGGTCAGCGTTCTTGGCATCAACAAAGCTGCCGTGTGTGTGCGTAAACAGATTGATGCTGCTTGTTTTTCTTTAAGCACGGAGGTGCTGTAAAGCATCAAGGTTTAAAAACGACAAATGGGCCAGGGCGTGATTTTACAAAGGAACAACTTCCTCTCAAAGGTGCTTGAAAACAAGGACCATATAATTATTTTGAAATATGTCAGGAACCTTGAAACATTTTTCTCCTGTCACTTTTTCGCTGCTTTGAACTTTCTAATAAAAATAAAAGCCTTAAATTGTTGTCTGTGAAAGAGCACGTCACCAGAAGTGCTGTCAGATCCAGCAGAAGGATGCTCCCCTGGAGACATATTTGTAAAAAATGAGCTTTTAAAAACAAATTTCTGCTGAACTCCGGATAGTGGCATTTATATGCCCTTTGAAAGAAAGTCATGTGTTTCAATTTCTTACATCCCCTCAAAATGTGCCGCTCCATCTTTAAATACAACGATCGGCAAATGGGCGCGGGCGACTTCGCATGTTAAAGATGCATCACAGGTGTATG
Source organism: Betta splendens (assembly GCF_900634795.4). Lineage (NCBI taxonomy): Eukaryota > Metazoa > Chordata > Actinopteri > Anabantiformes > Osphronemidae > Betta > Betta splendens. The sequence goes on from NC_040881.3 coordinate 14,978,790, forward strand.
ATTTAAAATATCAAACGGATTGTCTAAAAAATGGTTCCTGCATTGTTTTCCTCGCTGTGAACTTGTTCCGGCATCTAGTGAATGCAGTTCTACCACAAACGGAACTCAAGGTTTGTAGAACTAAGCTCTGTCTCAGACATAAACCAGCCACGGGCTGAACGCTGCACCCGTCAGCAGCCACATACTTTGTACCGCTCTTAAAGTTGACAAGCCCTTCACTCTGGTGCATGATGCCTTCAGGAAATAACTATTTATCCCCAATAAAAGAAAATGCCTCCAAGGCTGCAGCTGCTTCAAGCCTCCGGGGAGACGCCAGCTGCTTTATGGAGTTAAACTAGTGGTTTTACTCTATAGATACTCCATGTAAATCAGGTTACACCTAAAAATATTGCTGGATGGATGCAGGTGGTGGTAGTTCAGGGTGGGTCCTTCTGCCTTGACTGGATGCAGGGTGGAGTAGTGAGCAGCATCTGTGTAATGACATGCAATGCAATGGTGGAACGAGTGGATAGAAGGAGGAAAAGAAAGGGTCCAGAAGGTCTCCCAGCATTCACGCCTTGGTGTCTCTGAAGCAGTCTGAGTCCGTGGCTCTGTGGCTACTGCTCTATACGTGTTTGTCCTGTGACGAGGACCCGCCTCTCATCCACCGACAGCTGAGATCGACTGTCATGGGGAGTGGTGTTTGAAAAAGGCTTTTAATGGTAAAAACGCCTGAAGACAGATCCTCAGTGAGACCTGCATCCATATTCCAAGACAGACCGACGTGCAATTGATGTAACCAGTGCAGAGTACACAGATATGCTGATGCCTCTATGAACATCAATCTAGATTTTTCATATCCTGCAGATACAGTACGTGTGTGCAGTGACAAATTGAAATTGCCACCGTGGTTTAGAGGTATTGGCTTCTATGAGGGTTGTTCTGTTGACGTTTCCCAGTCTCGAAGATATGTATTACGAATAGTGAAAGTAGTAGTAGTAGATGTAGAAGACAGGGGTCTAGAACCCCCCCCCCCCCCCCCCAAGTGTTCACCATGTGCCAACTGGATCCCGGAGAAGCCCCTGAAGCATGCGCAGCACCGCTGAAAAGATGTGCAGCTCTAAAAACAAATAGAATACATTAATACGAGAATAAAGCTGCTCGGCTGCGTTGACAGCGAGAGCCGGAGGCTGAGAGAGAGAAAGAGAGAGAGAGAGAGAGAGAGAGAGGGGTGGGGGGGGGGGGGGGGGGGGCGTGGCTGCGTCGTGCTGAGTCTTTGTTGAACACGTGTGTTGAACACACAAGTGAAACGGTTATAAACACACGATGACAGCGTATGTTTTAATATTTAGTCTGCGCTCAAATCAAAGCCGCTTCACCTGTTGAGTCGAGCGGTGGGAGGATGAAAGGAGCGCAGGAAGAGTCACGTGCTCGCTAAAACACCGATTTCACATTCCAGCCCCAACAGAGCTGGACTGCAAATAAACGGAATACTCCTTTATAAGTTTGATGAAGTGAGTCGGTGGAAAGAATGTGAGCGTATATTTTCTCGGAGATATTTCGTTACGTGTCTTTCTCCAGCTGTCGCCTGTTCATACTGACTTCTGTGCCACTCGCTCACCTCTGTCATTCCTGCAGACAAAAACCCTCCACAGGCTGCAGTGAAGTCCGCTTTCCTGAGAACTGAGTGCGGTGCGCGTCGGCGATGCGGCTCCAGTGCTGCAGATTCCCGTCATCGTGCATTTTACACCGATGTCCCCGTGCAAACGTCACTATTGTTACTAACCACCAAAGGCCGGACCCTCGCCAGTCCCTCGCTATAGCAACAGACAGTCTGCGGGTGCCAGCTTCAGGGGGTGCTGTTCCTCCGCCCACCGCTTGGGGGCAGTAGGAATATATCGTATTAACGGTGCTTCGTCTTTCCTGCTGCTCATATTGCATTCAGTCCAGGCTGGTTGGCAAGCAGCAAGACTAATTATGATTGATTCAGAGATAACTGAATTAATGTTGGAATAGCACTAAAAAGTACGAAACGTGGATTCAGTCAAAAAGAGAGAAACCTACATTGTCTCCCAGCGCCATAAATCACTTAGTGGGTCACAGTGAAATGAGGGTGAAAAACAAAGATCATTAGACAATTGAAAGTAGATGTGGAAAATTATTTGAGGCAGTTCTGGATTTTAATAATTTACCTATTAAGTGTGCTTTTAATACTTAGGTTCAGAAGCAGGGGTGGGAACATCTTCAATCTTAGTTATTAATACAATGTTGGTAAGATTTAATCAGATCATTTTTAAAGAACTAAACCTAAGGAGAGGTTTGATTTATGTCTCATCCTGACATGAATCTGTTTATTGTGGCTGAAGAAGCAGACAAAACCGCTGTATCGCGTGTAAACAACCACACGGAAATGACTCCTGTTTATAAGGTTACAGCGCGCGTCTCGTTGGCGTGATCCCATCCGTCATCGTGGGATTTACTCAACCCGGCGCCGGTGCGCGCTGTGCCTGCAAAGACCTGAGGATGTATCGTGGAACAACCGGTGACCAGCTGAGAAGGAGACGTGAAAACGCGCCCGTCTCCCACGCGGTCCAAGGAGAAACAGAGGGCCGCTGCGTCGTCGTACGCTCGCTTATCATGTGCTTTTTCACTCGGGGCGCTATCTGTGTCTGGAGGCTTTATTTACCGGGGTGTGTCGCGGAGGTGTGTGTTGGTGTATTCACGCTGCAGCGACTCCGCTGTGCATATGATGAATGAGATAGTTAGGAAGCGCTGAATTTATGAGTGGGGATGCAGCCATCCATTCCGCCCCGCGGTCCCCGGCCGTCCTCAAGGGCATCTGCTCCTCGGGGCCCGGTCCGGTGGCTGGCTGGGGGATCCCTGTGGAGACGGTACCTAGGTCACCCCCCCCCCCCACCCGCTGCATGCTAAGTTATGTTTAATGAACACGAGCTGCTAATGTACATATAATAACACGGGGGCCGAGGGGTTGGAGCGGGAGGCTGCCAGTATTAATTACGCCTCCTATTTGTCCGCTGTACATCACTTGGAGCGTGACTGTGCAGCGCGGCCTCTTATGTGGATCGAGAGCGGTAAATCACAACATCAAGAATTTATGAAGAGCGAGTAACGCTGCTCAGAGTTGAAGCATCGCGTTGCGCCGCGTTTTTACGAGCGCCAGCCACCAAATGAAGCACAGAGTGGCTGTTCCCGCGCTGTAAAGTGAGCCACGTGAGCGGCTTCCGCCTTTAGCTTAGCTCGTCGTCGCCACGGCGTCTTCCTCTCCTCAGCCTCATTGGACACAATGACGTCACGAAAGTCACGAGGAGTGCGGTTGTGCCTCATTTCTTCCGCGGATCACGCTACACAAGCAGCACCGATGTCGCTGTTTAATTAGAAATTAGAGGTTTGGTGAGTAAACACCACTCTGAGCTGCTATGATTTCTTCTATATGAAGGAAATAAATGAGTCGTCTGAAAGCTGCTACTGGTTTCTAGTCCTTAGCTTCTGCTTGCATCATATACTTGATTGACATTTTCCGTGCAGTCACTGCTTGAGGCTCCCATCTGCCAACATCCGAGCCAGTTTATTATTTGCAGGTGGTGAATAATCCGCTTTCGGGGCTGAGTATCTCAGAATAAAACACCTTTTTTTTTATCTTCCTATTATGTCGACTAACGTTCTGTAAGCATTTCATTTACAAAGATTATGAACGTAACTATCAAAATAAACCCTCTCAAAGCCGAGGATCCAGTCCTTTCATGCTACGATTTGTCAGAATGTTTTTCTAATTGGCCTTTGCGCTGCTGAAAATCACCATCACTTCACACTTACAGGAAACACAGCAGCACGTCAGCGGCCTGCAACGCCGATCAGGGCTTTGTCTTTGACGCCAGTGAAGAACATTAATGGTCCGAGGGCCTCGCTGGAACTGGAAGGATGCTGGTGTTCCGTGCCTGTATTTAGATATGGATGCCTGCATGTATCAGTGCACAGAAAGCAGCCGCGGGGCCTCTGCGAGACGTCAGACCCAGCTGGACGCCCCCCGGGGACTGTCACGATGTGTCGACAGCTCCCGGAGGCAGGCGGCTCCAGCGCGGCTGTCTCAGAAGATGCCACAACACGGCGCACGGGCTCTCTGCGTAATTAACACCTTTAAGGGTGTGTTGAAGGGTGGATGTGTCCCATGAAGGGCAGAAGGTGTCCCGAGCAGATGTGGCGCCCTGCTCTTCCCTTCTTGGATGTGCCGTTCGTGTAAGAACTCCACCGATGCTGTGATCGGGGGCTTTTCACAGGTTCTCCCTGTGTTTAATTAACTTCGCGAGGCAGCTGGCTGACGGCGGATGCCGTTACTGCGTCCGACTCACCGTGGCTCCGCCCTTCTCTCAGAAAGAACCATCCTCCATTATTCGTAGCCTCCAAAAAAGGACTGTCTCATAGGTGCGGAGGTCAGCATCTGCTGTGATCCAGGCAGCCACCCCACCAATCTATGTGCCTTGCTCTTCGCTTGGAAGACTCCATATTGATTTGATTAGTTGCTAATTAAAACTTGGCAGGCTGGGCCGGGCAGAAGGGAGATCGCTCAATTAGCGGGTGTCAGAGAATCTAATTCTCTCTCATGCAGCCTTTCCCTCTCTCTCTCTCTCTCTCTCTCTCTCTCTCTCTCTCTCTCTCTCTCTCCACTTCTATATCACACATCTCCATTGTGTTTAATGAGTATAAAGGCAGAGTGAAAAAGAGGGATAACTCTCTGAGGAAAGACACGGAGCACTCTCAAGGAGCTAAAAGCACCCAGCCCTGTAATCCTTCAGCTAATCTTTGCTTAAAGATGCACTTTGCGAGTTGTAAAGAAACCCGCCGCCTGTCAGCAGACGTTTGTTTGGGCCCGTTGCCTCCAGCGCTCCTTGATGCCTTCCACCTTCTCCTCTGCTGGCAAGACAACCAAGTAACACATAAGCTATTGCTGTTTTAGCGCTTCGCCGCCGGGAATACGACTTATAAGCTTTTTTTTTTTGGTCAAACACCAGATCCTTAAAGCCCTGCAGAGTTCTATTATAAAAGCTGTTGCCACGGAGAATCTTCACGTGTTAATCCTCGGCGTCTCTCTGACATTTGAGGTGTTTATTTGGAGTCACGTCGCACCCTGTGCATCCTTGAGGAGACGTCTACTGCACGTTAGCATAACGAGCTCCAGCTCGGGACCTCAAACGAGCCGACTGTGGTCTGTGCTGAATTCACCCGTTCATCCATAACGACTGTCTGGCCGTTCTCTTAGATCCTTGTCTGTCTCTGTCTGCAGCCCACAGAGAGGAGGAGCTAAATATAAGACTATAAGTCTATTTTTATTAAAGGTGGGAAATCTGGTCATTTGGAGGCTTCTGGTGGGTTTTAGCATGGGGCCTTTGTTCGTTTACTGCCAGCTATATGATGCAGGGAGGCAGGTGGGGGTGTTTACGCCATTACGGCTTAGCAGTGGGAGTTTTGCTTCTGTGCCTTTGCCTCCAGGAATGCCGCGCCTCCCGCCAGCTCCCCCACGGCCTCCGGCTCTTCAATCAGCTCCCCGCCGGCCGCACGGCGAACGTCGGCGCCGGACACGGAACGCGCCTCTAATGTATGCGGACGCTTCCACCGAGGACGGGAGCTGCTCCGCATTCGGAGGTGGAGGACACGTAGGAAGCGCTGGTGTCGGCGCAGTAAAAGCGTCAGAGAGCAAAGGGCAGATGGATTTTTTCGAGCACCATCCACCATATCTGCTTTATGTAACACGTTCGTTTACTTTTTGTGCACTTTAAAAGCCCGTAAGGCTGCTAATGAAGAACACCTCCCAAACTCACACCCACACACACACACAAATACATAACAGCTCATCTAAATGTCCGTATTGTTAAGCCTGGCTGTCATCATCCTCCCGCTCCTGGCGAACTGGACAGGCTCCGCATTCATTAGTCAACTTCACGCTCTTATATAATATTTACAAGGAGCGCTTTATGTGACTCTGGGGACCAGGTGCTTCCAGTGGAGCCTGGTTAGGGCACCGGCTGCAGGAGCCCTGGCTCACCTCGGACCTTGATTGACGGCGGCTTTTATGCCGCTCCACCATTTTGCATTAAAGCGGGCGAAGTCTAAAATGTCAGCGGCGCCGCGTCGCCGGTGCCAGCAGCAATCACTCATAGGCCGGCGCTGATTAGCCGCGAGCGCGGCTGAAAAAGCAGCCTGCTCTGGCCTGTGTGTACATAGCGGACGATTGTCTGACGCACACTAGGTGGATAATGTGGACAGATTAGCCCCATCGTTCATACACGGAGCCCCTACAGATAATACCGTGAAGAGCTCCCATCTTCCTGTCTGTTCGCTGCCTGTTCCAGTATAATATAGTCCTAAAACCTGCCAGAATGTCTGTGGCAGCGAACACGCCTGCACATTAATACCACCCTTGGTCTTAATAAAAACCAAATAAATAAAACCTAAGGGTGGGAGAGGAGTTCCCTTCCTTATGTGGAATATGCTACGATGGTATGTGGACTACATGTCTACATCAGTGTCGTCCCTTTACCCATATTTTAAAGCTGATTGTCCTATTGTGTGTCGATCAACACAAAGAATCTGAGTCTCCGCTGTCTTTGAGATTCGCATCTACAGGAGTGAAGAAAACACACTTCACTGAGCCATCGTTACACAAAGACCCAGTTTGTCCAAATTACACAATTCAACATCATCTGGTTTCACTCGTAGTGTAGTGTGTTCAAGGCACTGGATAATCCTCAAAATACCACGGCCCCCGTAGAAGGTAGGTCTAATAAAAGCATTGCGTGTCCGCGGTGAGCAGTTTTCCTGTGAGGGGGGGTCATAAAAACATAGAGTGAGACGCTACCGCCGTGGTGTTTTTCGGGTGCTCATCACCTCACAAAGTGTGGAGGAGAACAAAAGGACGCGTGACAGCAGAAAGATTAGGCAAAAGTGTGCGTGCGTGTGTGTTTAAAAGAGGATGTGATGGAGATGGTCTGAGAAAAAGTGAGCTGCGTTCAAAAGGACAAACTGAAAACCCACACAGGCTGAGGTGTGTGTGTGTGTGTGTGTGTGTGTGTGTGTGTGTGTGTGTGTGTGTGTGTGTGTGTGTGTGTGTGTGTGTGTGTGTGTGTGTGTGTCAGGTGACAGAGAGGGATGGGGACATGGGCAGGTCCTGGTAATGAAGGACTGATAAGTCCCTATTTCCTGGGCCTGGGTTAATTGTGCCGACAGATAAAGGGTAATAAATTGTCATGGGGTAATGGCAGGAGCCTGGGCTGGGCCCTGTTCCACATTCATCATGACTGCCTGTGCCTGTGAGCCGGGAGTCTGGGAGAGCAGACTCACAGAGGGAGGACGAGGAGCCTCACACAGCGGGAAGTGAAGCTGATGCTGCTCTGTTTGTTGTGCTGGGCCGAGGCAGGAAAACATCCCATAGGTTCTGTTCAAGCTTTGGGATCGAGTCGACCTGTGTGAATGAGAACCTTCACACAACTGCAGGAGGATGAAGCTGAACGTTTGTAATAAGGCTAAAGCTGTAGAAAATGGCCCCTTGTAACTATAGTTACTATAGTTCAGACCACCAGGATGTAGACACTTTATTTCTGTATTAATATTTCATGTTTTGTGAAATATATAAAATACAAAATCTAAAGATTTAATTGTTTAAAAGGCTTCAATAAATATAGTTAGTGGTTTTCAGCTCATTATGAATTGTCACTTGTAGTGGTATTTGTGGACCGGCAGTAAACGTCCACGTCGGCTGCCTTTCTGTCACTTTACTTGTTTGCTTGTTTGTATTAAAGCTGTAAAAGCTCCAGTTATTGACACGCGGCAGGAGATCATGACGTGCGACCTGACGGCTGTGACGAGCGCGTCCCAGAGGATTTCACGCTCCCTTTTTGTGTGTCAGCGTGTCAATAAAAAGATGTACCGACCACCTCATCCACCAACGATCGCTGCCGTCGAGTAGATGCAACATGTGAATCTATGGAAGATCGATTTGAGACATTCCTTGTTGCGGTCGCTCAGCGGGGGGTTAGTGTGAGCCCGAAGGCAGCGGTGGGTAGTTACAGCTGCGGGGAAGGACGGCGCCGTCAGCAAAATAAACTTCCTTTTTTAGGATCTTACAGGATTATAGGACCCGCTGGGCTCGTAAAAGCCTCGCAAAGTTCTGCTTTATTCAAGTAACATGGAGGGGAAGGCGGTTCCTGGGAGCAGGAAGGAAGACGTGCTGTGCTGATGCTTGATAAATGTAGTCAGAGCATCATTTTATAAGTCATTTACATGATGTATCTACATAAAGACACAGTTCATGGTGCTGCAGCTGAGCATTGATGCATCGTGTCGCACACATTACACAACAGCGCCGCCCTGGTGGAGGAAGCTGGCGAGGGTCACGGTGGTGGAGCCACACAAGGACCAACATCTCCTCACTCTCCTCCAGTAATAATCACATGTACCCACCGACGCTGACACCAGCCAGAACTTAAAACTGAAGCAATTTCCCAGCGTGAACATACATTTGTCTCTCACTGTGTATGAGTTGTGCTTCTCCCTGGAGGATAAATCAGAGCTGGGGGGAAACTGTGACGCATGGAACGCTGCGATCACAACTTCACTGTGTAAGAATCTGACAGAAATTGTGCTGATTAATGCGAAATCAGGTTTGAGGAAGACTGAGAATCTGAAACGTAGGAGAGTCATTCTGCAGTTTGAGATGCACTCACTCGTCCTATTTTAGATCAGATGATGTTATGACATGATAAACCTTTTGTAGTACATGTTTTAATTTCTTGTACCATTTGAATACACAATGTCCATTATTTCTCCATTTTAATATAGATTCATCCACATACAGTGAGGTGTGTTTAGCCAAACAGGTCAAACCTTTGAATTATGGGTCAAAATGGGGAGTTGTCAACTCCGCTATGGTTTTCTTTCTGGCAAAAGCAAGGTTGATTACAGACTCGAGTCAAGTGCCAGTCGTCTGGTTTAAACCTGCCTGTAGCTGCTGTGCATGCGACTCTTCCTGTCTGTCCTGGAAGCTGGAATCTGCAGCTTCAGCCCATGCTGGCAGCAGACTGGGAAATAAAGCCATTCTCCTGCATCACTGCATTTCTGCTGTGCTCTGTCCACGGAAGGGATTTCGGGGCCTGGTCACAACTATGGTTCTGTTTGGTCAAAAAATATAATATTAAAGCGTGTATGAGAAACAAGGAGAAGGAGGAGAGAAGTGAAACAACTGAGAGAAACCAGCCGGACAAGAGAAGCCGGAGCGGAGGGGAAGGGAATTTCACAGTACAGAGGAGATGACAGCGGACATCAAGGGAACGAGGAGAAGATGAGAGTTAAAAACGGAGCGCGAGAAGATGGAGCGGCCGCGCGTGCTCGGATTCATTTGTTCTCCCATCCGCTCTCCACCTGGTTACGCGCACACCTCCCGCTCCGCTCCGCTCCGCTCCACCAGTCAGTGTTCACAGCTATAAATCTCAGAGTGACATTTTGGCCGGCGAGTCCCACGTAAACACGGCCGGCGAAATGTCAGCGCAGGAGGCAGACAAGCCTGACTTAGGAAGAGGGAGCGCAGGCAGTAATGTCACCACACTTTAACACGTCCGCCATCAGTCTTCTTGACATTTAAGAGATCTGTCCCTCGATCCCCGCAGCCGCGGCGCAGAAAGAGAAGGTTTGAGAGGACGCCGCCGGGACCTGATGAATCAGGGGCTTTAATGGGCTGATCCGATCACAAACAAAAGGTTATTGTCCTCACTTATGTGTAATTTTTCTTGTTAAGCCAGTCAGCAGCTCCCTGCTCTCACACGGGGACCGGTGCACGCGGGGAGATGAATAAATCCATGACGCACAGACTTTTAGTGTTCTTTTTTTTTTTTTTTTTTTTTTTTTACAACTACTTCCTTTACGACCTTCTCTCTAATCCCGGCGAGACATTTAGGAGCGCGTTCCTTAAACGCGGCACGCGCGGGACTTTTGTCTTTCAAATGTCAGCACGAGCGTTTCTCGCGGCGAGGACGCTCCAACCGCAGCGCTCCTTCAAAACGCTCCAGCTTTAAATAACGGGAAAATTACACGCGTCCGAAGCCCTTTTCCCCTTTGGTCCTCGCTGACTGACGTCTCAACACGCGGCCTCCTCTCGCCTCCGCTCACGTGCCGCTGCTCCGCGCATCATCCGTCAGGAGGACGTGCTGTTGTTTCAGAGCTTCGCCGGGAGCCGTCTCCTTCGAACTGGCGTCTGTCTCTCCTCCTCCTCCTGTCTTATTTCTTAAGGCAGACGCCGCTAAACGCCACCTTAAAGCTGTCTCCTAAACTCCTCGCTGCCGCCGAATCGACGTCTGTGTTGCACTGACGTGATTTATAACAGCACGGCCCTCGGGAATAAAAAGGCATTTCCATAATTGCAATTCCCATTGTTTTGCATTAAGTGGTCATAAAATGTGATGCAATCTTCATGAGCGTTACAACAGTTGCAATAGTTTAAAGCGGCTTCATCTTTATTGGACGCGTGATGGTGGAAAAAATCATAACAGCGGCACTAGTCCTTATAATAAGAAGAACTGGTGGAAACAAAAACAACCTCTAAGCATCTCTAAGGTTTGACCTCCTGGTCGCTCTAGAGCAGATCACTGTCTCCATGATGTGGCGGAAAAGAAAATTCCTCTGCTTGATGTTTAAAGCACCCAAGATCCCTCAAGACCCCAACAGGACCCCAACAGGACCACAACAGGATCCCAACAGGACCTCTCAGGACCCCAACAGGACCACAACAGGACCTCTCAGGACCCCAACAGGACCACAACAGGACCTCTCAGGACCCCAACAGGACCTCTCAGGACCCCAACAGGACCACAACAGGACCCCAACAGGACCCCAACAGGACCTCTCAGGACCCCAACAGGACCACAACAGGACCTCTCAGGACCCCAACAGGACCACAACAGGACCTCTCAGGACCCCAACAGGACCTCTCAGGACCCCAACAGGACCACAACAGGACCCCAACAGGACCCCAACAGGACCTCTCAGGACCCCAACAGGACCACAACAGGACCTCTCAGGACCCCAACAGGACCACAACAGGACCTCTCAGGACCCCAACAGGACCTCTCAGGACCCCAACAGGACCACAACAGGACCCCAACAGGACCACAACAGGACCTCTCAGGACCCCAACAGGACCTCTCAGGACCCCAACAGGACCACAACAGGACCCCTCAGGACCCCAACAGGAAGCCCTTGCCAGAGCTAGTTTACCTTGTTATCAGACTCCAGGAGACACTGTTATGTTGACTATGTATGACTATGTTTTTGGTTTTCCTGCAAGCAAGTTGTTGTTGTTCTGCTCATGGCCGTCGCATTCACTTTGCCATATAGCAACACGTATGTAAAAAGAGAGGTCTTGCGTGCGAGCAGCAGGATTAGCTTTCGCCGCTAACGTTCCATCCACCCGTCGCTTCATCAAACAGACGAGCCGAAGCTCGCACAACCTCAATGTGACATTTGTGAAACCTCTGAATCACGTGCCGCTGAAATGTCAACCTTGTCACTCAACATCAGAGCCGTTAGCAGATCACATACTCTATGAACCCCCCCGGGTCAACGTCAGGTTGATCAGGTCCAGGCGGCACAGTTAGGTTTTCACACATTTGGTGCCCGCGAGGAAACGCGTTGCAAAGAGTCGTAGTGAAGAAGAGTTCTCCATCAAACGAACAGTAGGTCACGAACGACGACCTGTTCAACATCATTTGTTCCAACCTGGACTGGATGCTGTTGGTTCTCAGTCAGTCCAAACCCGCTGTGTCCTACGGTCTGTCTTCCTCCAACCATTTCCATCCTTGTCTGCAACTGGTTTTACTAGTTGGAAAATGGCCGTCACTGCTTGTGCTGATGGAGGCTCAGTCTTTCCAGCACTCACCCAGTTTGGGATGAATCCAAACATAACAGATCATAAACCTAAAGCACAGCACAATGTAGCTTAATGTCCATTCATGACTAAAATGTGATGTGCCGCATTATTAACACGTATCAGTTTAAAGGCTGGGACCAGTTTTAGTTAATAACCTCTGGACGAACTATGAAACATGAAGCTGTGTGGGATCAAACTTCAAAATGTACGAGCGCCTCCGGACCAGCCAGCGCCACAACAAATGACAATTGCTTGTATTTCTTCAAGGAAAACGTCATCTTTGTCCAACATTCATGAACTCTCCGCTGTTTCTCCCGTCAGCTTGATGCACAGATCTCTGCAGACGCGGCCTCTTCTGCTTCTGCCCCATAAATAAATGTATGAACGCCGTCTATGAACTCGCATTATTCTCAGCTGGGGATCCTCGCCTGTGGTCACGATGTCTGCGTGAGTGAACGCTCCTCCCCCCACGCGCTCCCCCTCGTCCCGGCCGGTGTGTAAGTGGACGCTCGGCGGGGTCTCTCTGCTCCTCGCTCTGCCGTCGCCGAGTGTCCGAGTGCCGCTGTTTCCAGACGCGTCCTGCTGCATCGCGCCGCTGTCTTCCCCACTGTCTGTGAGCTATTATTGAAATATTTAGCACCCACTCCAGCTCGCGAGCGTGTACTGCCTTTCTTCTGCCTGGCTGGATATGTATTGCCTCGGCGGTATAATCCCGAGCTATGCAGTATGTGGGTACTTCAAATCAGATTTAGCTGTTGAGGACTTTTTCTCACATTTGGAGCGGGCCCTGAACGATGATGTCATTATTCTGTCCAGTGGAAAAGAAAAAAAAAGATAAGTGTCATTATCAGCCAGCTGGTGCTCACAGTCTAACCATTTCCATTTAGTTTAAATCCTTTAGTGGCTGGTGATAGTGACTTCAAATGGTAGTTTTCCCAAACCACGGTTTCAGATCGATTCTCATCTCAGCTTGAGTGGCTTTTTGGCTCCAGTGTATAGAAAAAAAAATCTTTTCTGTTGTGTCGCTGAATGTTGCGACGTGGAATTGGCTCATAAAGGCATAGCAGCGGAGCCGGACCATGACAAACATGCAAGGAGAATGACAGTGGAGCTCATCGCGTATGCAGTGTAGCTGATAAAAGAATACACGCGTGCCCTTGAGCTGTCGCCGATGCTTCAGAGTGAACGATCTTCGGCCTTCGCGAGCATCAATAGTGTCCCAGGAAAAAGCAACGAGAGATTTTGGGCATTGGGTGAAAAACGCAGTGTCATTTCAAACAGCTTTGGGCTGGAATGATGCAAATAACGGATGTGAACACATCCAGGAAGCATTTATTCCTTTAAAACACACAGTTACCCCCACAATGACTCATGCTCAATTGAATTGTGTTTTTTTTCAGTCGCGTCAGAATGAAAACAGATCGCTTACATGCAGGAGACTGACCTGACCTAAATGATCACTGGTGCAGCCAGTTGGTTTAATACGTCACACAGTTTAATGGAGATCACCTGAGGGCACTGAATGTAACTGTGGATTGTGGTACGGTATAAAAGGAACTGGTAACCTGTCCAGGATGTAATCTGCCTCCCGAGAGGCCTGCTGACATGTGGGATTGGGCCCAACAACCCCTCGACCCTAAAGGATGATTAGTATAAATACACCTCTTCAGCCTCCTGGTGGAAAACGCTGTTTTTGGAGTCTGTCGCGCCTGAAGTTGAGCACCACACTTTTATGTGGAAGCGTGTATGACGTCATAGGGGTCACAGGTCACAGCATCCAGCTAGTTGATGTCTGGCTAAAGCTAGCGGGTAACGGCTGGAGCCTGTTTCTGTCTGGCTGTGCTGCAGCTCCACTCGGTCCAATTGTGTGCGTATGAAATACTGGTGTGGTGTTCGCGTTTGTCAGAACCACAGGTGGTTCTGTGAGCGGCCCGTTTACCGTCAACGTGGGCAATAATTGAACTACGACACAAATCGTTCTTAGACGGAATTGGCTAAAGCAGCAAAATGTAAAACAAGGAGCAAGTGCACTTCTAACAAACCCGGTGTGTGTTAACATCCAACAGAGAGTCATAGAAATGTACCAGAACGTCCAGAACGTGGCTTTTACAGTACATGTACCCACAACCTTTAAACGAGTCAGAGGCCCTAGATAATAATCCTTCCTGGTCATGTTTCTCCACCTTCACGGGGGACCTGTCCACTGTCTGTCACTATCTGGGTTCAGATTAACGGGTGATTAACTCTTCAAACATGTGAAAGCAACAAAAGTCCACCATCTGCGTGCTGGCAGGCCGAGCAGCACTAGTGGCGCCCGATGCTTTCTTGGACTGACACTTGACTTGGCCGCGAGCTTCACGGTCCGATGGCCACAAGCTTCTCTCATAAAGTCTTTATTGTTTCCAAACGAGATGTGGCTTTTAGGAGCCAAATGTCTGTGCTCAAACTGGTGCACTGCAAATCCCCGTTTAGGGAGGTTTCATTGGACTGTTTGGGGCTATTTCGAGTGAAATACAAAAGGCTTGACCCTCAATTTCTAGTGGGCTGAGCAATAAATATAGAAAAAATCAGTTTGGCCATTAATTAATGAATTGTAGGATTTTTGCAGCCAGTGATCGTCAATAGCTGTGTCATTGGGGAAGCGATTTATCAACAACATATTCTCATTGTTCTCTGGCCGCAAATGCATTCACGCTGGCGCGATAGTGCGAGAGACAAAAACAGAAACTATCGCTGTCATTACGATGTCTCTCGGTTTCAGGAGTGCTAATTAATCAAGCGGCGCGCATGTGACTGAGCTGGAGTTAAAAGCTGAAAACTATCACCGTGGCGTTTATCTGTCATTTATCTGGATAATTTCTTCCCAACAGCAGCAGGACAGCTTTTAGTGCTTTGTATTATGCCCAGACAAACAACGCTGCTGGAGGAACGGGGAACACGGCGCCGCACAAGCCTCTCTGTCCTGTGGTGAACCTGCTTTTCTTGCTTACTCAGGAAACAAACGCACGCACACACACACACACACACACACGCACACACACGCACACACACACACACACACACACACACACACACACACGCACACACACACACACGCGCACACACACACACACACACACACACACACACACACACACACACACACTGGAACATACGGCAGAGTAGGCCAGGACTAATTAGGCTGCATGTCCCGAGTCTTATGGGACCCTAGATGGGATCTGTTGGCGCTGTCGTCTCCCTTTGATCAAGGCCTGTCAAACACTCAACACACTCGACAGGGCTGTCTTTTGTTAGGAAGCTGCTGGGGAACACGATGCGCACTATTGACAGGCCGCCCTGGTTCGGCGCAGAACGAGTGTAGCGGCGCGCCATAGCTGCACGCGTGGTTTGGACCGTTGTTTATAGGAGGCCATCATTTATTTGGGATGATTTAACGTTCCCTCTAGCCCCACATTAAAGAGCTCCATTATGAGGCGGGTGTTGGGAGAGAATCTGTGTGAGGGACAATTGTTGAAGTTAATTTGGTGGAAAACATATGGGAACAACTAGCTGTACCCACAGTTAATGATTCAACTACCTCAGTCTGACGGAGGAAAACACTTAAAGCATGAAGTGAAGGTTAGGCTTTAAATGATTTCCAACTGTGAGGATCATGACAGTTAACGCTGTTATGTATTGTTGTTATTTATTTAAGATCTTTTAATTGGCATTCTGTAATCCAAATGTTTCTCTTTTGCAAAAAAAACCCAAAACTCTATTTATCTATCAGCTTATTAGGTTACTATGCTGAAGTTGCTTAACTGAATGTCCATCGGACACGGATCAACAATCTCTTGTTAACTTTAGTTTGAAGCAAACGTTTGCTCTTTCCTCTGTCTTATGTCCCATCACACTCTCTAGCTAGTTGATAATGTTATCAGCTGTCTGCTTCAGAAACAGACCCATACAGTTTTACCTGGGCCTGTGGGGCCAGTGATGACATGAGCAGCAAGCGAAGCCAAACCATCAAAGTTGCAAACTATAGAACCAAAACAATGAGTCTGAAAACTGAATAGCAGCTACGGAATTCTGTATTTTCATTTCTTTGTGCATTACAAATGTTCCATTTAATTTTGATCTGATTGTTAATATGAAATTTCTAATTCATGCATATTTAATGCATTTGATTTGTTGGCTTGCTGGTAAGTACAGATGTTAAATTAAAACCTTAGTAACACTTAGTAGTAATCTGGTTTTACTGTAAGACAGAGGAGCTGTTTTCCATAGAATTTTATTTCCAAAAAGGAATGAGAAAAGTAAAACAAGCCAGTGAATTACAACAAAATAAATCCCTAAAAGGGAAGAAAATAAAAAATAAAAGCTGATATAGACAGAAGGCCTGATGATATGTACACAACAGCAGACATCTTTTTGGTGTTGCAGTACCAGTGAATCACTCATGGTATTCTTCACATAGTGTCAAAACAAATAATAAAATAAGGATTCATTTAATGGACAAAGAATTTTCTAAAAGTCAGCTAAGGCACACAGAGCCTCCCCATAAAACAAACAATGGGGGAAACGTCAGTCAGAGAAATTTGTGCAACAGTTGCTCAACAATACATTCCAGCAACAACAACAACAATCTGGCATGTGATTCTTCTCTGAGAGGCAAACAGGACAAGGTTTTTCGTCACAGCTGTCCAAAACACAGAAACAGGTTATGTACTTTGATCAAGAAACACCATCGATTCACGCTTTGTGCCCAATAACTGACACTTCAACAACTCTTAATAATTCAACGTCATTTCACCACATCTGTATTTACATGTACAATACCTTTGAAACAATAGTTCAATACAAAATACCTATGTACACATCTTCTTCATTTGTTAATCATTTTGTTACAAAATAGGACTTTCACATTGACTTACTGTATATTTTATTAATTGATCTTTTCCAAAATCTGTCTGTAACACTAGGTATTGTGTTGTCATCGTTCAGAACGCGGCTTAAGCCAGCCAGTGGAATGCACCACCGTCCCTCACACCCCGGAAACAGTGTCGTTTTGAAAAGGAAACAGAGACAGCAGTTATAATAGACACATCCGACAGAGAGGAAAGGTGAACTTGACATTAATGAACAGTAATGTTTCCTAATTAGCCTGTGCAAAAATGCTCATGTGATGGCTAAACAATGTTGACAATCACAAATTGAACTCCTAATTGGCTTCAGAGGAAAGTAATACAAATATTTGAGCCATCCTCTTGTTAAGGATGTGCTGTCCCTCAGCAGAACCGATTCATATCAAATGTCCATTTAACGTCTCGGGGGGTAGAAAAGGTTTTTCAAATCTAGTCAGAGCTGAAAAGATGCATGGACCCCATCTAATACGTTATGCATGTTCCAATCAAGACACAATATAATATTCAATTAAATTATTACATTATTGTCACAGCATGAACACTACTACCACTCATTATCATTCTGAAGCTGACAGGAAGCACAGACACACAGTAATAGCGCAGGTTCTCCTTCCGTCCAGATGTCGTCAGATGTGTTTGTCACGAGGAGTGGTATTGTTTGCCTTTTCGGTTGGATGAGGTTGTTAGGTAGATGACCTCTGACCTCTCAGGTCAGGGTGGCTTTCTCTTGTGATGCACTTAGCAAACAGCCATGTGAAAAACCAAGACAAGAAGATCTATTCAGACAGGACAACACTGAATACACACAAGTGCGGGCCATAAAAAGGTACAGTATAAGTTTGGGGTGTTGGCCTTTGTAAATAAAGGCGGCTCTCTTTACAAAAAATATTATTCATGCTGCCCAGGCAGCGTCGCAGGTATTTAGTCACTGACTAAAATTATCAGTATTAATATAAACTTATAAATAAATAGCAACTCATGGACTCACCCTCCCCTCATTCACACAATTTTGAGACTTCTATATTATATACAACACAAAGTGTCATTAAAGTCTGGAAAAAAGTAAAAAACAATTGACACTGAAAACAAGATCGAGAATTTTAAGGAAACGTTTAAGGCAGTTTGGTAGAAAACCAAACCACAGACACGATGTTTCTCTCCTTGTGATCCGCCTGTCACAAACGCTGGATTATTAAAGGAAACACTGTGTGAATGTTAAGTCCTAAAATGCTATTGTACGACGCACAAACGAGGCATTTATTCATTTCAAATGCTAAAAAGTCTACGATGAATTCCTAATACGCTCCAAATAGTTGTAATTGTTCTGAGAAGGCCTCATGTATTTGCATCTCATTTTTCCCCCGTTTACACAACGTGACTGCAGTAGGCAGTTAACCAGGCAACATCCTAACAGGCACTGAACCGAACCAAGTTGTGCTGCTCTTACTGATTTATTCTAGTGATCATCCATCTGAGCCACTGAACCATCGGAATCTCCCAGTCTCCAATCTTAATTGGCTTTAATACTGCTAAAACGTTTGCTGTTCAAATTACTTGATGTGTCAAATGTCCTTTTCACTGTGCTGCACTTCAACCGAAGTGGTGTTTTTTAACAGCTGGTTGTATTTTGACTCTATCTTTTTTATTTTTTTGTTAATACTAACATAAACCTCAAGGAGGCATGTTTAATTCAGCACCTCTCTGTGTATGTCTGACAGCTAAGGCCTTATTGCAGCAGCATTTCATCTTTCTACCGGGTGTCGATAATCAACACTCGCATGGCCGCCGTGCCCCCGTGCCGGGCTTCAAAAGCCGACTTCATAATTCATTCAGCAGCAAAATAAATGCTCAAAAATTGCAACGTTTGATCACAGTAAAACTCAGCCATGAGAAGAAAAATAAATACACTGAGAAACTGTAATAGCTAAGCCAGCATAATCCCCTAAATGGAGGAGCCCCGTGGGAGGATCTGAAAATCATTCTCCTCGATTTCTGTCCAGACACCCTCACAAAAACCTCCACTGTTTCGCTCCTACCTTCGTCTCCTCAGACACAAGAACAGGTTCTCCTCCACCCGACCACAACGCCCGCCCCCTTGAACAGATGAACACAGTCAGTGACTCCCCTGTGGCCTCCCGTCCCGCTGGAGGCCTCGCTGCTACCTGATGCGCCCGTCAGCGCGGGCCGCTCCCAGCTGGCTCTTGGGGTCTGGGCTCAGGGAGCTCCACGGGTTCTTGGCGCAGGCCTGCGTGACGGGGCACGCCGTCGGCCCGACCGCGCACACGTCCGCCGCCTCCCACAGCTCCCCCACCAGGCCGTCCAACCACCTCTCCAGCTCCGCTCCGGTCAGGGCGGCGTTCCTCTTGGCCTGCTCCACGTGCACCAGGCTGACAGGGATGTTGAGCACCGGGTTGAGGCCGTGGAAGCTCTGCTCCATGTAGCTGTTCTTCGCCGGGCCGTTGTGAAGCCTCAGCGTATCCTCTGGAGGAACGGACCGGGAAAGAAAAGGAGAGGACATAATGTACAAAGAGACACCCAGCAGTCAGAGCGAACACAGAGCAGCAGCAGAAAGGCAAGAAAGAAGACACGTGAATGTTAAAATATTAACGCAGACAGAATAGGAGACGTGATTTGTTTCATTATCATCTGAAAAGCTTAAATTGGCTGCTAATTTGCTTGGATCAATGTCTGACTGTATGCTTGGTCTCCCCGACGGCCGCTCTTTGATGTGGTATGTCAATCCACTGCAATGCCGGCTTTCTGGAAACACTCAGATGTGCCCTTATTCCTTTTCTTCCCATGATGGCCAAGCCCTGCACTAAGCCAGGAACACACACACACACACACACACACACACACACACACACACACACACACACACACACACACACACACACACACACACACACACACACACACACACACACTTCTCCTTCATAATCCTGCAGCGAGGCTGTAAATTCCTCACTGGCCCTCTAACTGGGGCGCTGGCCGTCCCGTCTGAGTGTGGCGCACTAACTCCGTCTCACCCAGATGTTAGCAGGCATCAGCACTTTTCATGCGCCGGTGACAGAAAGATGTTGTCAGACATGCGGTGCTCCGCCAAGGCGAGGCGGCACTCAACTCATGCCAGCCAGCTGTGTTGGCAGCGTGCGTTCTGAAGTGGAGGGTTTGTGTATAGAAATGTGTGTGTGTGTGTGTGTGTGTGTGTGTGTGTGTGTGTGTGTGTGTGTGTGTGTGTGTGTGTGTGTGTGTGTGTGTGTGTGCGTGTGTGTGTGCGTGTGTGTGTGTGCGCATGAGTCTGCGTGTCCCAATGAGGCTGGAAGGCCACGTCATAATGTTTTACTGGCACTGCATGTAGGAGGGAAAACCTGCTGCCAGATCTGGTGCTACTGTAAATTACAGGAGAGTGAATGGAACAACTAAGACCAAAGTACACATTACAACACAGACAAACCCTGCAGAATGGAGCTACAGTTGTGGGGACACATTACTATAACATCAGAACTATAAACAGGATTAAAGATCATTGGATCAGGATGTGTTAATAAGGTGAACGAGCTCTTGTCCTCTATGTGAAAGCACATATAATGTAGTGGAGGTTGGGCCAGACGTACAGCCAACAGACCAACGTACCCCTGAACTCAGTCGCGTTCGTTACCGGGGATAAACTAGTGGCCGCACAATGTAGAGGGTAATTCTTTAACTATAAATAGAAAACAGGGTTATGATTCTTCATATATAGTACATCCCATGCATGAACAAATAATATTAAACTGTGCAGGTCCTCCAGTCCATTTAGTATTTATATGCTGCAGTGCTCAACTTATGCCCGAGCTATAACACTGCAGAGAAAACAGTCAGACAACCAGTAAAATAAGTGTGACTGTATTAAGATCATTTCTATTTCTCCAACCATAAATCAAGCAAACGTGTAATGCAAATTAACCTAAGCAACATACACACACACACACACACACACACACACACACACACACACACACACACACACACACACACACACACACACACACACACACTGTCTACAAAGACTCAGGTTAAAGACAAAAGCTTTGACTTCATTTGTTGTGTCCCTTCATCATTAAAACAGCTCAGTGAGATTAATAAATAGGGAAAGATGTGATTATGCAAAACTGAACGACTCAACCCTCACGCGACTTTCAGAGACTAGCTTGTGGCCTAGAACAATGCTTTCTGGGCTCTTCTCCACGCCGGCTGATTGATTTAATTGTGTCATTGTTTTCAGAAGGCTAAGTGCGCCGTTGTTCAACACTCTGTTTAGTATGTATGAGCCTCTCGCTGGGTTATTAGAGGTGACTTGATGACAAACAACCAGGATCTGCAGAGGCCTAGAGGCTTTATTAGAAAGGACATCACTGGAAACGCAGGTCTGTTCTGAGCCTCTGAAATAAAACAGTGTGGCCCATGTTCTTTTTAATTGGTTACAGTTGCACTCA
Organism: Betta splendens; assembly: GCF_900634795.4. NCBI lineage: Eukaryota > Metazoa > Chordata > Actinopteri > Anabantiformes > Osphronemidae > Betta > Betta splendens. The sequence continues at coordinate 15,000,080 of NC_040881.3, forward strand.
GAATGATTGCTCCCCTACAAACTTTCAGATGTTTGCAATGATCCAACCAAACAAGTAGCTCAACACAGCTGCAGTTTGGAGCGGTTCTAGACTCCTCAACCCCCTGAACAGAATCGCTGGTATGAGAGCACACGTGGACTGTAAATGAGGTTTTGGGCCTGGTGAGCTGAGTGGCTACAGGTTTGTGGAGTGACGTGCGATGGTGTGTTAGAATGTGACGGAATGCGAACTGTGATCGCTGCTTCTCACGAGTATCGCAGGCACTGAATCAGCCTAAAGACACAGCAGGGAGCAGTGTTTGGTTTAAATGGCAACACTGCCAAAAAACAGGACACTATGAACTATACATAGGCAGATAATGGACCTACAGTACAGTATGGAAGTACTATGGCCTCTAACCCGCTCATCAGTACAGTACACTACTCCTCAATGCACCTTCCACAAGTGGATACACTTGACAGTATAATAATATACACAGCCCCAATATGCCCAAGCACCCAGCCCTTCAGTGACACAGTGTCAACAGAGAACCAGTGTTAGAAACATCATTTATTGCTGTGGGGTTTCACTGGATTTTATTAAAGTCTGTAGCGCGTCTCCGCTTACACCTGGAGGTGGAGTGAAACACTTGGCATTTCCAGCATCACCTCAGGTGCTTTTGGATAAATCATTATCTGCTATAGAGAAAGAGCACGAGTCAGGGAGGGTTATTTGTACAAATGACCCAATCAATAATGATTGTGTGTTGTGTTGGCATCGATGCCATACTGCACGCTAGCTGCAGAGGCGCTTCTGTGTGGGTTCTCACCTTGTCGTATGGGCTGGTGCTTGTTGAAGGCCAGCGGCGCGATGAGGAAGCGCATCTCGGCCACGGGGCTCCAGTGGTGGAGGATGCGGACGCTCCACACTCCCGGGCGCAGAGGCTGGTTGAGCGGCGGGTGGTAGTGGGTGAACTCGGCGCCGGAGTCGATCAGAATGTCGTAGGTGGCGGCGATGACGTTGGTGGGGTCGATCCACACCACGGTGACGGTCACGTTGGGCCCTTTGCTCCACCTCTGCATGCCCACCGCCTCATCCGCGGGCCCCATCAGCCCGCCGAAGTTCCTGAACATGCGCTCTTTGGCGTCCCACTCGGTGCCGATCTGACGGGGGTGAGAGAGGAACGCAAGGGGGCGAGTGAGAGACACGGCGGCTGAATAGAAGCAAGGCAAATGCGGCGTGAGATGAGGGCGCGTGAGAGTGAGAGACTGCGCAGCGATCATAAATAACTAACGCCGTCCGTGAACGCATCACAATCTGACCATAATATTAAAATAACCAATATCTCTGCTGAATTATCATGGGAAATAATCCTCTGCATGCATTTTTCATCAAACGGTGCCAGCCACACTCCAGCCCAGCTCCCTGCACACTTATTGTATAATGTAATATGCAGAAGCTGACAAGCTTGATTGTTACCTCCTGCTTCAGTCTGAATGTGTGTTTAGCCAAGAATGGAGGAGGCTGGAAGAGGACTAGACCACGAGCATATCCAACCAAAATGCACCCCTGTTCGATTTTCTTACTGTAGTAATGTAGGAGAATGCAGGGAGTGAAAAGTATTTGTCCGAACCAGTGGCGACAGTGGGAAAGACTGCAGCCTGACACCAGGAAGAAACGATGAAGACAGGTTATATGCAAATACAGCAACCAGAGGCGAGGAAAGATCCACAGCTTCTCAACAAAGGCTGAGAAACACTACGCTACAATAAATAAACTGAATATTAAAATGTAAAGGATGGCAACAAAATTAATATATCTGAATGATGAGCCACACAACGCCTCCAGCTACAGAGACACTGGAGGACTGAGCCCTGTGTCTTCTAATTAACACGTCTTGTTACAGAAAAAATATACCTTTGTCTTTCACACTTGTGATGTGACAGTATCAGATTTTATTACTTTGTGAATTGATATGAAAGGAGAGGAGGGTTACATGCAGAGAGCACAGCTAATTGCCTTTAATGTTTTCTGTGTGGTCAAACCTGTGAGTGAGGAGGTGTGTGTGTGTGTATGTGTGTGTGTGTGTGTGTGTGTGTGTGTGTGTGTGTGTGTGTGTGTGTGTCTTGGATCGCAGAGAATAACGAGGAAAAACAAGAGACTTGAGATTAATGTACAGTAAAAGACAGAATGAAAGAGTGGGAGGAGCGCGCACGCACACACACACACACACACACACACACACACACACACACACACGCACACACAGAAATAAAGTGATGGTGGGAGCTAGGCTGAAAGAAGAGACTGCGGTGGTTTTAGGAAGAGCTCACCCTTACAGTGGTAGCTGATTAACACAGCCTCACCCTGCTGGACAATCAATGGCTGACTGGAACTGACTCTGTATCACGTCCTCTGAGGATTGAGACTGCGACGTACAGTATAAATAGAGGCAACTTGCACAAATGAGACACAGAGAAAAAAGCGTCGGCCTCTTTTGTGTGTGTGTGTGTGTGTGTGTGTGTGTGTGTGTGTGTGTGTGTGTGTGTGTGTGTGTGTGTGTGTGTGTGTGTGTGTGTGTGTGTGCGTGTTGAGCATCAGTGAAGGAAGCCTCACTTTCATCTCAATTATTGGCCCGACCTCTGCCATTCCTGCTTCTTGGACCTTGGGTCTTTTCTCTATAAATTACTAATGAACTCTCTTGTCTGGCACCTCTGTAGCTCATTACTTTATTCAAGGCTGCCTCGCTGGCGCGCGCACACACACACGCACACACGCACACACGCACACACACACACACACACACACACACACACACACACACACACACACACACACACACACACACACACACACACACACACACACACACACACACACACACACACTTCCTCCTCCTTTGACTGGCAGCTCTCCCGTTTTAAGCCCTACAGAGAAATGAGGGGAATATTGACAGAGGCACCTCGCTGTAATCCAGCAGGAGAGCGTCTGCCGTCCAGAGACTTGTGAAGTGCAGATTCTGACAATGCTGCTGAAATGAATTGATTCTGGTTCATGCTCAGTTTTTATAAACAACTGCTGTTTGAAAATACCGGCCAGCTCATGAAGACAAATTGCTAAAATACATCAGACATAATATTGCGGTTTTCATTTTTTCAGACAAAATATTTTAATTTGAACATTTAAATATCTGAGTCTTTCCTTTAAGTGCCTGACAGGACTCGAGGTACAGCACTGTAAAACAGCATCTGCTTCTTGCTAACAGACCAACCGTCTCAAGAATTTCTGTTTCAGTTAGAAAGTGGGTCAAACTAGGATTAACTTCTGGCCCGTTTCAGCCTCAGCCCACAGCCTATAGCTTACAATGACCTTTACACTCATCGTGTCCCTCGTTGCTTCTATCTAATTAGCTTTGGCTTAAGACCAATAGGCAATCAAGCCTTATGACCACAATATAGCTTTAGTGGAAAAAACAGGCCTCTGTGGCAGTATTGCTGCTCTGACATCTTCTCCGTGACCTTTAATCTCCATTAATTTCAGCAGAGTTAACCCTCATTTATTCTCCACTGTTAGTCGTAGCTACGCTGCTTCTGTCATCATTATTGTCCTACTACACCATTATTTGTGTCTATTAGCCACATGGCTTGGTTTGTTCGTCGCTCTCTTCCCAGCCCGACTTAATAGAAAACATTAAAAGCCTCCACCTCGTGACCCTGCTTTATTTCATCTTTTTCCTTCTGACCCGATGACCCTGCGTCCCTTTCTCTGCGTGAGCTCGCGGCGCCTGCAGCCAGTCCCAGTCTACATCTGGACCTGCTTAAAACCGCAGGGCACAAATGTCCCTCCAGGCTCCTTTTGCAGACTTCCTAATGGCATTTTTCTTGTGTGCCGATAATCAGACTCAGGTGTTCTTCAGAGCTGTTGGTAGGAGAGAGGGATGACTGAGTGGATGTGTGAAAGAGGAGAAGAACAAGCTCAGTAACTAACATGTCAGCCATGTTTCTGACACACTCAATGGGGATTTTACACTGTGCCCTTTACTTCAGTCCAACATGGCATTTCTGCCATTATTTTTGCAGTTATTGTTGCATAACTTTTGCAAGGTTAGTATTTATAATAGAAGCAACAAAAGATGATTATAGTACTATAGTACTGAACGTGGTTCTATAGTTCTTTCCCACGTCATTTATTTCACATTAAAACCATCTTGTATTATAATGCGCTCCAGCATGACCTGAGCAGCCACTGTGACCTCAATAATACACATAACATAGACTTGCTGTGTTGGATCCAGTGAGACAGCACAGGTGTACCTAATAAAGTGGCCAGTGAGCCTGCGTTTATGTTGCTTGCACTATACACAAAGCACATTTTAGGTATTTCATAATTGAACATGCATCCACCACGTTTCTTATTTCCTCCTACAGTATTTCCAGGCCAAGCTGACCACCTGCATTAGGTGTATATTCACTGTAGATTACAGACACGGGGGGGATGTGTCTATAATTAGGATTGCGATAATTAATCCTCGGGAAATTAATTGACACACATATAGGTGGTCAGCATATCTGTGACATCCCCTCAATGATGGAAGACACGGAAGGAACAAATCTCACAGATGTAAAATGCCTAACTAATGTACAGTACTGCTACCACAATATTTACATCTATATACAGTACATTGTAGTAGTCAGTTATTCTACTATAGAAAATGTATATATCACAATGTAAAATAGTCCTTGTGTCAAGTCTGACTAGAGGTGAAATACGAGGTTTAAGTGTTCATGCTGTAAGTGTCCCTGCACTAAATCATGCTGTAAACGGCCTATAAAGGCAAATGGGAGGTGGTAGTAGTGGAGTGAAAAGAAAAGACATATCTGTCTTCCATTATATCTACAGGAAGACATGGAGCACATTGTTAAGCCAACCATATGGTTTATCTAGCAAACTCCAGCATATAGCAGTGGTATAATGGGCCATATCTGCTAAGTTGACAGGAAGCCGAGAGCTACCGCTGCTACACCCTGCTGTCTTATTTAAGCTCTTTCTGCTCTCGTTTTAAATGACAGATGGACAAACTGAATGACTGACAGCCAGCGCGCGGCGCCAGGCAGCGAAAGCTTTCTTAGGCTGAGCATCCAGATAAAGGCCACAGCTCACATCGCTGCTGTGTCACTCACGGCTTCCCGAGCTACGCGCACAAACGGGGCTCAGCGAGAAGGAGGCCGGCCGACCGGCAGGCTGTGCGTGCGTGCGCCGAGGCTTCTGGGAAAGGGCGTCCGGGGTGATTGCGCGTCCATGCGCCACTGCTGTGGATGTGTGGTCCACGAGCATGAACAAAGCAAGTCAATTCCCCAATTTGTTGACATTTGCACTTCCTACAAAGCTGTGCACGATAAACCGGAGTAAAAAGGTCAATTTGCATTCACTCAGTTAATTTTGTCCTTTTTAAAAAGACACTCTGTGCCTGTCACATCACAGCGAGCAGCTGTATCCTAAACAGGCGCTGGGGTAAACAGAAACACAGATTAACATAACAAGACAATCAAGAGGAGCATTCCAGTGTGAAGGTGAGAAGACTTTCTATTAGGAAACAACAAATAAGCGGCACATGAAGCGCTCATCCCTATAAACTTGGATGAATTCAATCAATTTACATTTTACAAGGCCATTACAGGCGCCGGTTTAATTGTGTGGAGACGCGGTGCTATGAGTCTCAGCAAGGTCGCCATAGCAATGAATATGGGGTCACCATGGCAATGAGCTGTATATCTCACCTCTAATTATATGGTGGAGAGCTATGTTATTCCTGTGTGATGCTTAGGGGTTTAATGGAAGTCATTTCCTGTCGCCGGCCTCGGCTGAACGATGTGTTTGTCACTGGTGCCAAGCAGGCGACCGCCATGTAAATGAATGCGCCGCCTCACCTCTGCAAACTGCAACCTGCTGAACGTGCCGGCTGCGGGGCCCGCGGTCTTGAAGTTGGCCTTGGGCGCCACCCACGTTTCCAGGGTCTCCAGCTTGCTCGTGGCCAGGTTAGTGGCGTGGTGCCTGACCAGGTAGCCCTGGAACTGGTCCGCCTGGAAGTAGAGGTGCACCGACACCGGGTGGCCCATGGGGAAGTACCTGGCAGAGAGAATGGCGGTCCATTAGCGAACCCGATACCCGCTGACCTACCGGCGGCGCCGCGCCTCAGGGCCGACGCTGTAAGATGAGCAGAATATCTAGATTGAAGGGACCAGCCTTGGATATGCTAATGTGGCTGGATGCTAATGTAAGCTTGTACTGAAGGTTAGTGGGGAGCCAATGTGCTGTGTGAGTGCGTGACATGCTCGGCATTAATTCACTGACCTTTAACAGGAAGCCAAGCGGTCAAAGGCGTGCGTCAACCATACTAATAAGTTGGCTGCTGTAGCTACGCTTCCACCACTTTTATGCTCTACAGCACAACTTTACCAGATCAAAGATGAGCAATATATCGGTGAACATTCGATTAAAGCTCCAAAGCTTTGGAGAATTTCCCAATTGCGAAATAAGAAACTTACAGTATAGTAATTATTGGTTTCCAATCCGTCGGTTGGAACAACATGTGCTCTGGTTCTGAAGCGGACGGAATGGTTGCGCACGACGCGTGACAGTCGAGGCCACGGCGGTTTGTGAGCGCCGGCAAATTACAGAATCTTCATGGGCAGCGGACTCGGATTAGTTGAGGCTCAAAACGCACACATCAACGGAACAAAGTTGAAGTGGGTCATCCAGTCATCTGAAGCCAAACGAGACGTCTCGCCCCTCTGATTAGCGCGCTGTTTGTATGCGCGGCGCCTCTCGCGCAGCAGGGGCGAGGCCTCGGGGGCGGCCGGCCCGGGTGACTTCTGGAATAACAAGCAAGGGGCCCGGGCTGAGCGGGCTAAATGGAGATCGGGAGCGCTCCGCAGCTGCTCCCAGCGCTGCCCTCCTCGACCAGACGCCGCATCCTTCGGCTCGTCTTCTTTCTTTCTCGCCTTTTGCTCTCGGCCTGTGCGCTAGCCGGGGCTGCGCAGGCTGGGGATTAGCTCACCCCCACACACCGTTCCCCGGTGCCCAGGCCCTCATCTGTATTCCACTAAAGGACCAGGAGTCAACCCGTCCCGGTAAATGCTACCCTGACAAGCAGAACAGCAAATATTTACACCCGCATGGATAGTGGTGCTCACTCCCTCCTGTCCTGCTCCCCCTTCCTGTGTTTCCTTTCTCCCTTTCTCCTCCTCTCTATTCTCCCATCTCTCCCCACCCATTCGCTTCTTGCTGCTTCATCCTCCACCCTTACTTTCTGTCCACGTCTCCCAGCGCTCCCCCCACTCGTCTTTCTTGAAAGAGACGTGGCTGCCAGCAAAGCGAGACAGTGGGATGGGGTCGGGGCGTAGCCTGCACAGAAGCTTCATTCAGGCATTTACTCCACAGCCTCTACAGTTGAGTCACAGCGGGCTGTTAAAAGAGCCAAATCCGTCTCTGTGGCCTTTTCCTCTCAGTTGCTCCAGCCTCACAATGGCTGACTCGCCCATCTGCTGCTAGCACATCTGAATTCTCGGTGCATGCGGAATATGTGGCCACACATGAGCTGCCTCAAGACGGCCCGCTTTAGAAAGCGCGAGGAGTCATTTGCTACGAAATGTCTGACTTCATGACTAAAATTCCAGCTAATAGAATATGACACTGGTCTTTGTGCAACTGTGCCACACATAGGGGATATTTCATCATTAAACTTCTAAAGTGAGGCTGCATTGAGAGATGGTCTTTTTTGTTTAGCATGAACCCATCCACATATTTCTTGTGCATTGGAAAAGTCTTTAAAATACTAGAAATACCATCAGGATTGCGTAAGTGATGTTGAAAAACCGAATGGGTTTTTCAAAGCTCAGAAAATCAGGTGCTTAGTAGTGTGAAGCGAACTTAATGGTCATTAGGACCGCAACTAATGATCATTTTAATATCAATTAATCTGATTTTTTCATCTTCAATATGGCCAGAAAGTGTCCTGGTGAAGCCTTGAAATAATTTAACATTCCGTTTATACTCATTAAACACCAAAGCCGCATATTTAAGAGAATTTAAGCACATTTCTTAAAGAACTATGTTTATTTGACTGTGAGATTTTTGGGATCAGTAATTGACTGATTCAATCAATTGTTACAGCTGAAACGGTCTGAAGATGTTGTACAAAATAACAGTTCCATTTGTTCCTAGTTCACATTTAAATATTGAAATTTACAGATTACTACTACACTCAAATATACACATACTGTACATAGAGTCACATGTACAGTAGTAAACGTTTCTCTTTTCTTTGTCTGGTGACCCTTGACCTCCACAACATGTCATACTTGTACATGTAAAAGTTAAGGTCAGCACTCGCTGGTTCCCGTCAGTGAAAACTTATTTCTCAGAGGAACATTTTCTGGCAGTGACAGAGATTTGAAGACCCCCCCCCTCCACTTCCTCTGTCTCCTGTGCATGCAAACACACATGTTATTTGCGTAACCACATTTTCGTTGCGCTGCCCTTAGTTTTCTTCAGCAGATGCAGTGCGTGAGTAAAAACAGCTGTAGCCGATTGACAGTTTTGAGGCCCGACAGATGGAAACATGCTGGGTTTTTTTCTGTTCGCCGGCACCCGCAGGACCGAACACCCACAATGCAGCAGGGTGTGTGGGGGCACCACAATTAGACACCCTGCATTACAGAGAGCTCGCCTACAGAGGACTTGAGTGGAGCCTGCACTGACCAATAAAAACATAAATATGCGACCATAACGTCATTTTGCTGTTTCTTTAATTTTTCCTATTGAGGTGCGGTAAGATGGAGCTTTCAGCCACACTTAATCAAATTAGCGACTGACACCTCTGTTTCCCGCAATTAGTCAGAATATTTAATTCATCACGTTTTTTTTAATGACTTAACATCTGTGTTTTATTAGCATCTAAGTTTTATTGTTTGACTGAAGACTAAACGATGCTAATGAAAACATAGCGCCTGCTGTAAAATCTCCCCTTATGCACATCCAGCTAAAAAAAATTTATGTGGCCATTAAATATGTAAACAGTTTGTTTGATTAGAAATTCATATATTCTGACTAATAAGTACACTGGTCTGAAGGGACAGTTTACGGTGATGTCACCTTTAGGCTCGTTATCGCAGCCCAATTGGCACTGCGTAAAAAAAATGAAGAGCATTACCCACAATCCCCAGCGGCTAATCTTAACTACTGATTGCAGTCTTATTTGTGTTCCTATACGATGCTGGCGGTGTCTTGCGCTACCGTGGGTGTGGCAGAGCACCTGTGTGTAGGTGTGTCATGACGCTGTGAGGGCCAACGGTGTGCGTGGAAGGCGACCAGAACCCAACGTGGGTCCCCAAAACCAACCTGCAGCTGTGATCGCTGGGGTTCCCCTGCAGAGAGGCGGCGGCCCGCGACAGCCCCAGCCGCGAGAAGGAGTGGTAGTAGGTGAGCTGCGTGTCCGACAGGCTGGCCACGCCGTCCGGCTCGTCGTACACGTTCTCCCAGTACGAGCTCAGCGCCGGCGTCCCGTGGGGGAAGGGTCCGAACAGATAGGCGTCCAGCTGGTTCACTATCTCCTGGTTCACGCTGGCTTCAAACTTCCTGGCAAAGAAGGTGGGCCGCGCAGTTTGCTGCAGAGGTGGAGGGAGCGCAGGGAGGAAGGCAGGGAGGGATGTGATAAGCAGAAGAAGAAGAAGAAGAAGAAGAAAAAAAAGCAGATTAAAAAATGGTTTCGTGCCAGGATGGCAAGGTAACAAATGTGATGCGTGAGCAGAGAAGAAAGAGAAGTTGGCGGATAACAGGCATGGAAGCCTCCTCTGAACGGAGCCGTGACGCCATTAAATAGAAACGACTCCCCTCTCACTCGTCCTCGTGCAGAACAAATAATTAATATGTACCAGAGCAACAGTGTCATTGATTTCTAACATGATGATCAAGGCGCCCATAAGGGGTCGCAAGATAAGTTTGAAGGGTAGAGTGGTAATTAAAAGAGAAAAGGGATTCAAATCAGCCTACAGCACGACCACGGGCATAATCTTTTTTTTTATTCTGGTGCCAGTAGCAGCTAGTTACGTCCCTTTTTATGCAGATTCAGTTCCTTTTCTTGACTTTTATCAATATTTGCATAAAAAAGTGGTCCCACGGGCAATGTAAAGCAAGGAATGTGAAGTAAATGTTCCCCAGTATTATGAGGAGCGAGCCCACAAGGTTGAGAAGCCCTTGTCTTTGTAGTTTCAGTCAAGAGAGTTTAGTTTTTCCGCACCAAGGAACGCGCACGCGAACCGATGCCACCGTTGGATGGACGCCTTCTCTCCATTCGTTCATGCCGTCGTCTCTCAGTCTCTGCCTCAACAACCTCCTGTGTGTCTGCTCCTGTGGTTGGTGGAGCATCATGAAATCTGTCGCCTCCACAGCTTGGCTTGTGCACAAACACGCCTTTTCTGCCCCTGGCACAGATCTATTCACCAAACCCTGAACACCCTGGTGCTACCTGCTAGGAAAACAGGACGGAGCACCATGAAGCGGTGCGACACGTCTGGGAGGCTGGTGCTGGGTCGTCACACGGGACCAGATGATGCATGGAATCGGTTCTAGCTAAACACCGGTACCTGAAATGATTCCTCCGTGCAACAAGCCAAGCTATAATCTACTTTACTCCACTGCATCGTCTCCTCTGCTGAGTTCAAAGAGAAACTAAATGGGATAACACGTCCTACTAATACCAGGGCCTGGCTGGGGTCGGGAGAGTCTGGTTTTATTCCCAGGGTTGGCCTTCAATGATAACAGGGTGCCAACCGGGCCCGGTGGCGGTGCCAAGGTCCTGTGGTAATGGGTTGGCACTGAGATGCCAGAGAGCGAGGAGGAGACAGACGGCAGACGGGTCTGAGGGAAGGAGAGCTGAGGTCAGTGCGACTGCAATGTGAAGGGCAGGAGAGACGGAGTGAGTCACAGCACTTATAAAATATGAGCTGAAGTGATATTTCACTGTGGCTGAACGTTTTCACTTTGTGCAGCTCTACTTTTTAGGGGCACATTAAGGGTCTCCAGTCATGCTTTTCTCTGGAGTCACCGCCTTTTAGGCCTTTGTAGAAACTACAATAAAGCCGCATCTTCTCCTTCTACCTGAGGCTTTCTGTTGTTTCAGGGTCACACTAATTGAAATATAACCCTTCACATGAGACCCAGAGGTCAAGGAGCGAGTCAGCGGCCGACTGAATTCCCTCCACATACTGAGGCGTGTGATACAAACATGTCTTCTTTTGCTTTCCTTTATCATACACAATTATTATACACAATATACAATCTGAACAATGAAGCTT